>NC_133325.1:762395327-762708056 GCF_042186555.1 Aquarana catesbeiana | reverse complement strand
GTGCCACGCATGCTCAGAATAAATAAAGGGATGAAAGCTATTGGCCACTGCCCCGTTTATAGTCCCGGCGTACGTGTTTTACGTCACCGCGTTTAGAATGATCGGATTTTCCGACAACTTTGTGTGACCGTGTGTATGCAAGACAAGTTTGAGCCAACATCCGTCGGAAAAAATCCTAGGATTTTGTTGTCGGAATGTCCGAACAAAGTTCGACCGTGTGTACGGGGCATAAGCATAGCAGCATGTTAGACATTGATCATAAAATCATAACTATAAAATTCTGGTTAAGGCCTATTATTAGCGTCATTACTAGCAGGGCAGAAATGGTGGACAGAGAACTATTGGGCCTGCCATGGGTCCTCTGTCCTGTCGAAAACATGTACTGACTGCATGTGAAACAGAGCTTGAGTTTTCACTTTATAACACTTCAGCCAGCTCCCACTATATTTGATTTTCAGACTAATGCCCCGTACACACGGTCGGACTTTGTTCGGACATTCTGACAACAAAATCCTAGGATTTTTTCAGACGGATGTTGGCTCAAACTTGTCTTGCATACACACGGTCACACAAAGTTGTCGGAAAATCCGATCGTTTTAAACGCGGTGACGTAAAACATGTACGTCGGGACTATAAACGGGGCAGTGGCCAATAGCTTTCATCTCTTTATTTATTCTGAGCATGCGTGGCACTTTGTCCGTCGGATTTGTGTACACACGATCGGAATTTCCGACAACGGATTTTGTTGTCGGAAAATTTTATCTCCTGCTCTCCAACTTTGTGTGTCGGAAAATCCGATGGAAAATGTCCGATGGAGCCCACACACGGTCGGAATTTCCGACAACACGCTCCGATCGGACATTTTCCATCGGAAAATCCGACCGTGTGTACGGGGCATTACACAGTAAAAAGGATGCTTTTACAACTTTAATAACCAGAATGGCGCCATGATCTACACAGTCTATGGTCATACCACCACTTATGCAAGCAATTATTATAGAGCATCTTCTCAAATGGAAGAACATACCAAAGAGGTGAGCCCATACCACTCTTATATGGAGGGTCAACCTGACCTATGAATAGCAATGAGTGAATCTCTGCAGTTCAATTGAGGTTTCGTTAAACTAAAAAAAAAAAAAAAAAAAAAAAAAAAAAAAATGCAAGCATACAAAATGTTGAATTTCTTAATGGGAAGTACTATTGAAGTCAACAGAAATCTCAGTCAGGCTCAAAAAATGTGTTACAAAGCAGCAAATGAAGCATATGTGTGCGGAATGGTTTGGGAAGCTCCTATCAACCCTGCCTGACAAGATGATGGGACCAGTTAAACAACTTGAACCACTTCCATTTTAAACCAGGGATAGTATGACAGAAGGGTGGACCCTGGCATTTAGGCTAAGGGCACTAAAGGAACAGCAATAGCAGATATAAGGCAGGAGCAACCTTTGGTTCCTTTCTCTCAGAAGCCTCTTAGAAATCTCTTTTAAAATCTGAGCCACCAGAAACGAAACTTGGATTCAGTTTCAGATTTGGTCATCTGAATCTATCAAATTTGGTCCAAACGTAACATCTTCTAAAATTTGGGATCAACTCTACTTCTGAGTCCTTTGGTCTGGGACCTCATGCAAGCACCCAAAGCTCAGCATAGGGCCCAACCAGCTTGTGCCTCCTGATGCATAGATCCAACTGCCCAACCTCTTTTGTAATGATTAATCAATCTCATTGGTTACTTAACAAAACAATGACTTCTGTCATTCCAGAGCACACTGTGGAACAAGCGATGAGTTGTCTAGCAACCCATCCCTGTATCCCGCAGTAACCAGATAATTTATGGCTTCCTCTTGTCAAAATTTCTCACTATAAAACATTTATAACTACAAAAACATCAGCTCATCAGCAAAGTGCCCCTGAAAATTCTTCTAGCCCTATAGAACGGTTTCATTGGAGGACTCAGAGATATAAAACATGATTTATCTCGATAAGGGTTTAACAGCTTACTCTACAAGCTTTCCAAATAAGTATCTCCCTCCTGTCTTTCAGCCAGAAGATTAAGGTATTTCACAGCCTCTCCACTTCAAAGAGTCTTTGTAGTGTTAAGTAAAAACAGCTTGCCATAAAGTACAGTCAGTTTAGTTAAACTTTGTTAAATATTTAATATGAAAGATGTATGACCTCGCTCAGATATCAGTCTGAGCTCCTCTGTATCCATGAAGGAATACATCTGCTAGTTTAATACAAGAAAGCCTTGTTATTTGAGAGAATGCAGATTTTCCCCTTCATATTTGTACAAGGACGAGCAATAAAAAAAAAGATAATAGTACTGTGCATATTAAATGGCAGAGGGAGCACAAGGCTCCTGAATAAGGATGAGCCGAACACCCCCCGGTTCGGTACGCACCAGAACTTGCGAAGAGGCAGAAAATTTGGACAAACACGCGAACACCATTAAAGTCTATGGGACACGAACGTGAAAAACCAAGTTGCTCATTTTAAAGGCTTATATGCAAGTTATTGTCATAAAAAGTGTTTGGGGACCCGGGTCCTGCCCCAGGGGACATGTATCAATGCAAAAATTTTTTTTTAAAACGCCCGTTTTTTTCGGGAGCAGTGATTTTTTAATGCTTAAAGTGAAACATTAAAAATGAAATATTCCTTTAAATATCTGCCTGGGGGGTGTCTATAGTATGCCTGTAAAGTGGCGCATGTTTCCCGTGTTTAGAACAGTCCGAGAGCAAAATGACATTTCTAAAGGAAAAAAAGTCATGTAAAACTGATAGCGGCTGCAATGAATTGTCGGGTCTCGTAAATATGGATGAAACTTATTGAAAAAAACGGCATGGGTCCCCCCCCCCCCCCCAGTTCATTACCAGGCCCTTGGGGTCTAGTATGAATATTAAGGGGAACCTCGAACCAAAGATTTAAAAAACAATTGTGTGGGGGTCCCCCAAAAATCCATACCAGGCCCTTCAGGTCTGGTATGGATATTAAGGGAAACCCTGCATCAGATTTTTTTTTAAATGGGGTAGGGGTCCTCCCAAAATCCATTCCAGACCCTTATCCGAGCACGCAACCTGGCAGGCTGCAGGAAAAGAGGGAAAGAGGTGTGGGTGAGAGAGGGCCCCCCCCCTGAACCGTACCAGGCCACATGCCCTCAACATGGGGAGGGTACTTTGGAATAGCCCCAAAAAGCACCTTGTCCCCATGTTGTTGGGGACAAGGGCCTCATCCCCACAACCCTTGCCCGGTAGTTGTTTGTAGGGGTCTGCGGGTGGGGGGCTTATCAGAATCTGGAAGCCCCCTTCAACAAGGGGACCCCCAAATCCCAGCCTCCCCCCGGTGATGTAAACAGGCGACACCGCCTTCCTCTGGCTTCAGAGGGGGTGGGGTCACCCGGTTACGTCACCGGGTGGCCCCGCCCTCAGCTATATAACAGCTGTCACTGAGAAGAAGTGTCACTCGGCGGGAGCCGCCCATGGAGGCAGAGCTGTTGCGGGTTTTTTTTTTTTTTTTCAGTCCATCAGGCGGCGTGAGATGGATCTGTATCGCGGGACATTTTTATTTTTTTAATAAAGGACTTGTCCCAAAGTGTCTCTTGCCATTTTTACTATTTTTGACACTTTTTTTGTGAAATGGTAGGGGTACAATGTACCCGTTACCAATTCACATAGGGGGGAGGCCAGGATCTGGGGGTCCCCTTGTTAAAGGGGGCTTCCAGATTCTGATAACCCCCCTGCCCGCAGACCCCCATAACCACCGGGCAAGGGTTGTGGGGATGAGGCCCTTGTCCCCATCAACATGGGGACAAGGTGCTTTGGGGGCTACTCCAAAGCACCCTCCCCATGTTGAGGTCATATGGCCTGTTACGGTTTGGGGGGGTCGCTCTCTCATCCCCCCTCTTTTCCTGCGGCCTGCCAGGTTGCGTGCTCGGATAAGGGTCTGGTATGGATTTTGGGGGGGACATTTTTTTTTTAATTGGCGCAGGGTTCCCTTTAATATCCATACCAGACCTGAAGGGCATGGTATGAATTTTGGGGGGACCCCCACGCAATTTTTAAAAACATTTTTGGTTTTGGGTTCCCCTTAATATTCATACCAGACCCAAAAGGGCCTGGTAATGGACTGGGGGGGGGGGGACCCAGGCTGTTTTGTTAAATGAGTTTTATCTATATTGCTGAGATCCGACAATTCAATACAGCGAGTATAAATAGCCTGAGGTCTGGAGCAGTGGGTCTCTTTGTCCAGGAGGAGGAGATCCCAGCCTGAAGGGCTGCTGCCCCTCTGGGCAGTCCAGGCTGTGCTTCTTCATTTTCCTCATCGAGGTCCCAACTGTGCTAGCTTGGGGGCCTATTCTACTGAACTCTGCTGGAGCTGACTGAGGGAGTTCTTTTGGGGGGTATGGTCTGAAGAATTTACAGGAAATATGTCTGGCAGATATTAGAAGGAGGCATTCAATTATGCAAAGACATTAGTGAGTACAGAGCAGTGTGTGAGATCCTAGTAATTGTGTGCTGCTGCTATCCTTCAACTTGTGCTTAAAATTGGACATGTTTTATGGCGTTCCTGTGTAGCTTAGCCTATTATTTGCTGCTGCTGCAAGGACTGTGCTCAGAATATTTAGGAAGAAGATAGATGTCCTCAAGTTACTACTAAAGTTTGGGGTGGTCCCGCACAAATGGCTATATGTTGTTTATGTTGGGAACTGCTGCCCCTACTAATACAACTACCTAAGTAGCGCATAGCGTGAGGAATGTGTTAAGGTGGTAGGTGTGGCGCTGTTCTGTTTTTATAGATGAATATGTCCTTTTTGCAAACTTATGTGTCAAGTGCTCTAAATACACAATCAATTAAAATTAAATGGACCTTAGACCTAGTGTAAACAATAAAAGTGACTAGTGCTCTTTAAACAATAAAAAATAAAGTGATTGGTGCTCTTAAATATGCAGCTAATCAAACCTTGATATATGCTAGCAAGTGGTTAACTTTGAATGGATTGTAATTTATTCCTAAAATATAAAACTCTTCTACCTTGGAGGTGAAAATATAAAAATGGAAATTCATAAAAATTCATGAAATTTCAACCCAAAATAAACTTTAGAACCAGTGCTTTGTGAACAATAAATAACGTGACTGGTGCTCTTATATTAATAATTGGTCAATTTTGAACATTTAAACCAAAAATACACAGTCCTTGGTGAATACACAAATAGTCCTTATATATAAATCAAGTGACTGGTACTCTTCAATCATGTTTATCATAACCATATGCTTGTGCTTTTTATGGTGCTCCCCTTATGGTGCTGCACACACCAGAAACACTGACCCACCCCTCGAGGGGGTATTCCACTTTCACAGTATATGCAGGGCCGGCCCTACCATGGGTCCCCGTGGGCTCATTGGACCCAGGCGGCACTCAGAGGGACGGCAAATCAGGGGCAGATTGGGCCGGGGGTAGGGTGTGTGGCATGCAGAAGAGAGGCACAGCCGCAATGTTGAGGGGGGGGGAGAACGTGCTGAGAGCTTTAGGGTTTTGGAAACTTCAGGCTCCTGTGCTGCTGCCGAAGCTGCAGGCTTCTTCTCTCTGCCGGCCCACCCACCACTTGTATCACTCTCTCTGCCCCCTCTGTCTTTCTCTCCCTGCACCTCTCTCTGGTGGCAGGCGGCGGCAAGTGACACGCTGCATCTGGCGGCAAGTGGCGGTGGCAAGTGACACGCTGCATCTGGCGCCAGTGGCAAATGACACGCTGCATCCGGTGGCAGGCGAAGGTGGCAAATGACACGCTGCATCTGTCGGTAAGCGGCGGTGGCAAGTGACACGCTGCATCTGGCGCCAGTGGCAAATGACACGCTGCATCCGGTGGCAGGCGAAGGTGGCAAGTGACACGCTGCATCTGACGGCAGGCAGCGGTGGCAAGTGATGCGCTGCATTCGTTGGCAGGCGAAGGTGGCAAGTGATGTGCTGCATCTGGCAGTGGCAAGTGACGCGCTGCATCTGGTGGCAAGCGGTGGGGGCAAGTGACACGCTGCATCCGGTGGCAGGCAAAGGTGGCAAGTGACACACTGCATCTGTTGGCAGGTGAAGGTGGCAAGTGACACGCTGCATCTGGTGGCAAGTGACAAGCTCAGGGTTCCCACTGATTCTGCATTATAGTGAGTTGAACTATTTAATGTTTTATTACAACGTAGTTATAGAAATAATGTGATTTGATCATCCTGACACCATATCAAGCATAGTGTTGGGATGTTTTAAGTGGCAACACCAGCCGTCCCCGTCCTTGGCAAAATTGTTCCTGAATGGCAGTTTGGAAATGTCCCATACAAAGGCCGCACCGCTTCCCTCAGGCTGTGCGGGCGTCAGTAGCTGAGCGGTCTCCTCACTCCGCATGCAAAAGATAGCTTCGGGAGCAAAAGTTTGTAGGCTGTCGAGCCGCCGCTGGTGGTGATGGAGGTTGGGGCCAGCGGGCTGCTTTTTAACATCACCAGCTTGCGTATGTTCCAGGGCCGGACCTGGCCACGCGCATAAGGGGTAGGAGAACAAAAGCCGCAGGAAAACGAGGGCTCCACTTCAAGTGTTGGCACCTTGCTAAAAAGCCACATTAAGTTTCTGCTTGATGTACCATGATTGGGAAGATTTTTTGTTACTGTTCATATATACCTGAAGATCATTCTCATGCAAAGTCTAAAGCCTAGAACATTCAGCCCGTGTGTATGGCAGCTGTTGCGCCAAAAGCCGGCGGTTTGACCGGCTTCTGTCGGACGTGCATGCTGGAAAACCAAGGGCCGACCCCCTCCCGATCAGTGTTTCCAGCCAACGGCTGAAAGCACTGACTGGACTGTTTTGGCGGGCAGTCCCCCTATCAAAGCACAACAGCTCAGCAGGGGAAATCACTGTACTAACATTGGATTTTTAGTACAGTTGCTCCGACCAGTGCTGTCAGTTTTTTTTAGATTCAACCCTCTAGCTGAAACGTGGGGTTTTATGGCCCCCCCTCCCAACCACTAATGTGAACATGTCCTAGGAGAATCTATTAAGGCCATTAGGATTGAATAGGACAGGTTAACTTTAATATCACTTCCTCTTCAAAATACACTGAAACCCCCTATAACCTCAGGAACAAAAGCAGTGTCTAGGTTCCCCAATGCTTTATCTTCTGCAAAATAACAGGTGCTCTTTAAAATAGAATTCCTGTTATCACTTTATGCAAACATATGCAGAGCCGCATAGGAAAGTGTAATCTTTGTGACAATAGCACCCTATGACAAAGGTAAAGAGATATTTTCATACTCTCGTTTGTCATTTTTTTTCTTTTGAATACTGCCAGCATTAATGCCTGGCATTCCCCTTCTGCTGGCGGCTTGCTGGGATAGACAGGAAGGGTGACCTTGCAGTGCTGGCTCTCCTCATTATGCAGGATCAATTAATGGCTACCAGAGGGAGCTGCTGTGCTGGAATGCTCCAGGCTTCAGCCATGCACAGTGTAGAGCTAAAAAAACAAAAAAACTAAAAAAATCCCAACCAAAAAGGAATATACAGAAGACGACAGAGAAGAACAGTAAAGGATTTAAAAACTGGACTGAATTGTCACAGCAAACCGGTTACCCCACTTATTCTTCAAATATCGTTTGGAAAACTGAATAAAAATTCTGATTGGTTGGCATGAGCACCAGGCTGAAGCACTCTTATTGGATAGTGGAATGGCAGTTGGTGGGGCTTAGCTACAGAGTCAGGTCTGACAGATAAAGTGTCATTCGGAGATGGAACAGAAGACGTTTTTCTGAATATTCTTGCGGTGCCTGCTCTTAGGTTGGATTTTTACTTTTAAAAGCAAAAAAGGAAGGCCCTCTTTAACCACTTAAAAACCGCCAATCATGTCATGATGTCCGTCGGCTACCCGTGATCGTTCCCGAGAGAGGCAGATCAGTGATCTGCATATGTAAACAAGGCAGATTGCCGTTCTGACAGAGGAGGGCACAGAGATCTGTGTTCCTGCTAAGCAGGAACACAGATCACTGTGTTTACTCAGTCAGTCCATCCCCACACAGTTAGCAAGCACCTCCTAGGGACACCCTTAACCCTTGGATCGCCCCTGATCTTAACCCCTTCCCTGCCAGTGTCATTAGTACAGTTAGTACAGTGCATATTTTTAGCAATGACTACTGTAATAATGTCACGAGTTAGCAAAAAAGTGTCACAAGTGTCAGTTAAGTGTCCGATTTGTCCACCACAATATCGCAGTCCCCCTAAAAATCGCTGATCGCTGCTATTACTAGTAAAAAAATGAAATAAATAAAAATGCCATAAAAATATCCCATAGTTTGTAGACGCTATATCTTTTGCACAAACCGATCAATATACGCTTATTGGGATTTTTTTTACGAAACATATGTAGCAGAATACATATTGGCCTAAACTGATGAAGAAATTAGATTTTTACATTTTACAATAGAAAGCTCTATTTGTGGGAAAAAAGGACATCAGTTTTATTTGGGTACAGCGTCACATGACCGCGCAATTGTCAGTTAAAATAATGCAGTGCTGTAACACAAAAAATGGCCTGGTCATTAAGAGGGTAAAACCATCCGGGGCTGAAGTGGTTAAAGCAAACCAGTCGTTAAAAGTTTTCACTCTAACCTAAGCTGGTATAAGCAGGTACTACAAGGGGCACATGATGACGAGGAGCTCTAGTGACCCCAAACTGGTGTAGCCACCCATGTAAATTTAGTAATGCTGGGTGGTAGTCAGTCCAAGCTCAATTATAGGTCTATTTTAGGGTTTCTCAAGCAAGGTTCCATGAGACCCAAGGGTTCCTCCAGAGGTTACTAGGGGTTCCTTGAGCAATGAGCAATTTTTACCTCTCAGATAAGTTCCCACTGACACCATTGCTTTTTTTAACTATCTGTAACACAAGTGTAAGGACCATTCTTCCCACTGGCCACCACACTAATGTATCAAGAGTTGTATACATACCGTATATACTTGAGTATGAGTCAACTTTTTCAGCCCATTTTTTGGGCTGAAAAAAGCCACTTTGACTTATACTCGAGTCATTTAACTAAAAATCCAAGTAATGGAGGAGAAAAGGGGGCGGGGTCATGCCGCTGGGTTCGCCGGCGCCGTCACTAGTTTGCTGGGACAGTGAGTTTCCCCAGCAACCAGTGACGCTGCTGGGCGCGCCCGCCCCCTGCTCCTCACCGCAGACGAGCTCGCACTCAGCTCGCACTCACTGGCCGCGAGTAGGGGCGTGATGTCCCGTGCGCGCCCCGCCCCCCTGCTACTCGCGGTTCCCGGGTCCCGGCTTAGGCTCGTGCAGCTTCCGCAATCAGCCCCTCCTGGATTCAAGGTATGTGGGTCAACTAGTAATCACTAATGGCTGGGCATATTTTATTTTGTTAAAGATCACGCTGATGGGCACCTTTTTTAAGTTAAGGGGCACTCTGATGGACAAATTTTATTTTAAGGGGAACGCTGATGGGTATATTTTTTAATGTGCACACTGATGGGCATATTTTCTTAAGGGGCACACTGATGGACACATTTTGTTGTGCCCATCAGAGTGCCCTTTACCATAAAATGTACCCATCAGCATGCACATTAAAAATATACCCATCAGCGTGCCCCTTAAAATAAAATGTGCCCATCAGAGTGCCCCTTAAAATAAAATGTGCCCATCAGAGTGCCCCTTAACATAAAAGGTGTCCATCAGGGTGGCCCTTAACATACAATTTGCCCATCAGAGTGTCCCTTAATATAAAATGTGTCCATGGGCAAATTTTATGTTAATGGACACGCTGTTGGAAATTTACCGGTAGCTGCTGCATTTCCCACCCTAGTCTTATACTCAAGTCAATACGTTTTTCCCATTTTTTTTGTGGTAAATTAGGGCCTCGACTTATACTCAGATCGACTTATACTCGATTATATACGGTAATCATTTTTAGCAGGAGTTCCCTGAGACTGAAAAGTTATTTCAAGGGTTCCTCTGTGATGAAAACGGTTGAGAAAAGGCTAATCTATTAGTTAATTTTTTCTTTTCCTAAACTCAGTGTAGCTGCGGTCTCTCTGTTGCCATTAGGTGTCACTAGTGCCTCTGGCAATAGTGTGAGATGCCACAGGAATGTTGAGTTATGATGGCTTCCTCTAGCTCAGTGGTCTCTAAACTGCGGCCCAGGGGCAAGATGAGGTCCTTTGCTTGCCTTTATGTGGCTCTTGGGCACGAACAATGGGGAACCATTCCTTCCACTGACACCAATTATGGAGCACTATTTCTTCCCGATATCAACAATTTGTACTATTACTCCTCCTAATACAAAGTATTATTCCTCAGACTGACATCAACAATGTTGCACCATTCCTCCCACTGACACCAATGATAGGGCACTAATCCTTCCCCTGATACCAACAAATGGATTTATTCCTACCACTAATACCAACAATGTGGCATTGTATACTCCCATTGATGCCAAAGCATTTTCTATTCACACTGGCTACATTACGGTCCCCACAGAGTCTGAAGGACAATAAACTGGCCTTCTGTTTACAAAGACTGGAGACTCCTGCTCTAGCCAACCAGTAGGAGGTTTGTCATTGGTGCATCCTGGGGGAGAGCACAGATATTTGGGGTGGATCTTGTGAGTGCTCTTCTTCCCCTGGGCTGTGGCCTGGGAGGGTGCATGTTCAGCAATTGAGGAGGTCTTTGCATGTGCTGGGTGCAAATGCCTTAAAACAGAAGAAGCCTCCCTGACCAGTATAGTCCTTCTGTTTGAGGACCTGGACTCAGGGAGCCTTGCAGAGGACAGGGATCTGGAAGGAGAAGTGATAAAGTACCAGAGGTGACTCTGCTGCTGGAGATTCCATGGAGGGGGAATTTGCGGCGAGGCTGGGGAAGCATCAGGAGGATCAATACAGAGGTTGTTGCTAATGGAGATACTATGGCTTCTTCTGAAAAAGTTACAGGTTGCTGGTTTCAGCCTAAAGGCCCTTTTTGACTGTACTGAGGTCTATTGATGTAGCTTGTGAGCCTGCAAGCCAGTAGGGGTTTTCTGAGCTCCTTACTCCTCTCTCCCATGACTAGCTGTGAAAAATAAAATCCTTTAAAAAGTCCTTAAAGTGACTGGAGCCCAATTGCAATTGGCAGTCGTACAAGCATTCAGAAGCAGCACACATTGTGGCAGTAGCGGTGGGATTTGAGACTGCCGCCATCGTAATAGGGCATGCCAATACAGTTTTTTCTTGTTTATTTCTTCAGCTCCTATTCTAAATGCCTAAAAATCCATGACACCTAAAGAGGTCAATCTATAAAACAATTGTAGCATGAATTTTTAGAAAAGCATTCATACAAATTGAATGAAATGTCCAGTATGTTTTCTAACAGATTAATACCTGTATCCTCAGCTCAATTTAGTGACCAAAATGCAGTATAGTTTACTGGAAATACCCCAATGAGAAAATTATACCACATTTTGTCCACTAGGTGTAGCTGATGATACAGGCATGAATCTCTCAATTCAGAACATTTTGTTCAGACTCAGCACTCAGATGAATGCTTCTGACAATCATGCAACAAATGTTTTTATAAATAGACCCCAAAGTGTATTCCCAACACTTTTTTTTAGGATGAAGTGAAAATGGGAGCAGAGAACAAAGGACTAGTCACCAGCACTGCCTATAGGCTAATCTTTTCCCTTTTACGGACTTTTACGGACTTATCATGCCTTGTTCTGTGTGGAGGCAGCCATCTTGGTGAGAGAATATTCACGAAGAACCAGGAGAAGAGAAGAAAGCACAAATCCACAGATTTTAAGAAACAAAAGCAGGGAGATCCTTGCACTGAAGGGCCTTAGGTAAGCTTTCTCTCCAGCAAGGAGAACAGTGACCAAACAGCAGTGGCATCACCAATTCTCACTTCCAACCACCCAAGACTAGCAGTCAGCAGCAGCAATGCTTTAGTTCCTTGCAGCCAGACCACAAAAGCTGCACTGATCGAGGTGCAATAAAAATAATGCATTTTAGTCATTGATGATTGATGCACTAAGACCAGCCACTCCTCCTTCAACCCCCGTTCCCAAAAGCCCCCCACTCCCCCCTGGAAACATTTTCTTCCATGACAACGATCCCCGGTGCCAAAAAAGGTTGGAGACCACTGCTTTAGATGATCTCACACCACCTCTAGCGGTCATAATTTGGTAAATCTGAAATACTTTTACAAGAAAAATACTGCATTATGGCCACTAGATGGAGCTGACGATCATAGGAAATCACTGTATACAGCAAACTACGGTCTGAATTTGTCATAGACGGCTGAATGCATGTCCCATTTGTCTAACATGTTTTTTTTTTTTTTTTTATAAATAGACACCAGTGCCCAAAAAAATTCTGAACGCTGAGGTGATAAAAGACAGTTTATGCAAACAGCCACCCAGTTCTTGGAAATCTACTGTAGCTTGATGTATAGATATCTGTATAAGATATTTTAAATTTCATAGATAAAAAATGAACTACATTTCAATACAGTCTCATGCATATTATTTTAAAATGTGAGAGGCAGGCAATAAAGTAAATGGATGCCTCAATTAAAAGGGAAGTGATAGAAAAGGGATGTGGAAAGGGAAAAGGTAAAGGAAAGGGAAGGGAAACAAGCAAAGAAGATGTTTGTATCACACCAACCAATCAAATTTCCACTCTCAGTCATTCACAGGAAGGATATAAAATCAAGACAGACATCTGATTGGTTATTGTCAGCAAGAGGCAATTCAGTCTTGTAACTTTGACCCATAATATCCCCCATTTACATAACAAGATTTTGGAATATCAAGTAATGAATGGTTGCAGCTCTTACTTTTAACCGTGAGATACATGGACTTGCTGACGTCAGCTCCAACATCATTGCTGACCTTGCAGAGGTAGTATCCGCTATCTTCTTCCAGAATGTGTTTTATCAATAAGGAGCCATTACCTAGAAGCTGTATTCGTCCGTTCAATGCGATTGGCTGAAACTGGGGAACTCCAGCACCTGCAGGAGAAGAGAGAAGCGTATCAGACACCTTACCTTCCGACAGATCCGACCTCTTGTAATACAAGCCTACTTTATTTCGTTCTACAGAGAAAGGGTCCTCACAGCCTTAAAAGACTTCCAATGAAGTCCTCAACAAAATAAGCTGCCCTGCAAACTTAGCAATTCGAGGACTGAGACGAACCATTTAGCACTAACAGGGGTGCTTACAACAAACAGTTTTTATTTATGTAAAACCTTTATCCTAACAGGAAAAATAAAACTGTTGCTGTAACTGCTTATAAAGTGTTAGCTGGATTATGACTTAATTTTTGTTAGTGTATTTAAATCTGTTAGTACATATAACACTCCTCTCCCCCCCAGACTGACAATGCTGCTGCCCAAATGTGCCCCCTGTGCTCCTTCATCCAGAGATTTAGATCACCAGGTGAAAGCAGAGGGGTAAAAGCCTAAAGAAAGAAAACTACTGCAACCACCACATTTAGTGATTGGTTAGCTGCAATACAGTGCTGTGAAAGTTTTTTCCCCCCTTCCTTATTTTTTATTGTTTTGCATTTTTGTCACACATAAATGATTAAGAACATCAAACAAATTATACAATTACACAAAGATAACCTGAGTAAATACAAAATTCAGTTTTTAAATGATGGTTTTTATTTATTAAGGGAAAAAAGCTGTCCAAACCTGCCTGGCTTTATGTGAAAAAGTAATCGACCCCTAAACCTAATAACTGGTAGTGCCACCCTTGGCGGCAACAACTGCAATCAAGCGTTTGCGATAACTGGCAATGAGTCTCACACATCGATGTGGAGCAATTTTGGCCCACTCTTCTTTGCAGAACCTTTAGAATTCAGCCACATTGGAGGGTTTTCCAGCATGAACGGCCTGTGTAAGGTCATGATACAGCATCTCAATCTGATTAAAATCTGGACTTTGACTAGGCCACTCCAAAATCATCATTTTGTTTTTTTTTGGGGGGCATTCAGAGGTGGACTTGCTGATGTGTTTTGGATCATTGCCCTGCTGCATAACCCAAGTGCACTTGAGCTTGAGGTCACAAACTGATGGCCGGACATTCTCCTTTAGGATTTTCTGGTAGAGCTCAGAATTCATGGTATCATCAATTATGGTAAGTTGTCCAGGTCCTGACGCTGCAAAGCAGCCCCAGACCATCACGCTACCACCACCATGTCTGACTGTTGGTATGATGTTCTTGTTATGAAATTATGTGTTAGTTTTACACCAGATGTAACGGGACGCACACCTTCAAAAAAGTTCAACTTTTGTCTCATTAGTCCACAGAATATTTGCTCAAAAGTCTTGAGGATAATCAAGATGTTTTTTGGCAAATGTAAGTCGAGCCTTTTTGTTCTTTTTGGTCAGCAGTGTCTTTGGCCTTGGAACTCTCCCATGGAGGCCATTTTTGCCCAGTCTCTTTCTTATTGTTGAATCATGAACACTGATCTTACCTGAGGCAAGTGAAGCCTGCAGTTCTTTAGATGTTGTTCTCGGTTCTTTTATGACCTCCTGGATGAGTCATTTTGGTAGGCCAGCCACTTCTGGGAAGGTTCACCACTGTTCCAAGTCTTCTCCATTTGTGGATAATGGCTCTCCCCGTGGTTCACTGGACTCCCAAAGCTGTAGAAATGGCTTTGTAACCGTTTATAGACTAATACATGTCAATTACTTAGTTTCTCATCTGTTCTTGAATTTCTTTAGATCGTGGCATAATGTGTTTTTGAGATCTTTTAGCCTGATTCACTTTGTCAGACAGCTTTTATTTAAATGATTTCTTGATTTAACATGTCTGGCAGTAATTAGGCCTTGAAATTTAACTCAGATTTCAAAAAAATTTAGTTAATCACGGTTCATTCATGATATAGAAAGGGGGGGGGGGGTAATTACTTTTTCACATAGGGCCAGGCAGGTTTGGACAGATTTTTTTCCCTTAATAAATGAAATCATAATTTAAAAACTGCATTTTGTATATAATCAGGTTATCTTTGTGGAATATTAAAACTAGTTATTGTTTGAGTGAGACAAATATGAAAAAAAAATCAAGAAAGGGGCAAATACTTTTACACAGAACTGTATAACACTCCCCTCCCTTCAGACTGACAATACTGCTGCCCAAATGTGCCCCCTGTGCTCCTTCATCCATAGTGGGGGCACTTTAATGCAGGAAGTGTGTTACTGGTCAGATCACCAGGTGAAAACAGAAAACTAATGCAGCCACCACATCTAATAAGCTGCAATATATTATATTTTCTTTTAGGTATATTACCATTTTAATATATGCATTGTGCACTTTCCATTTAAATAAGCTTTGTTGTCAATCAGTATGATGTAGTGGAGGGAGGCGGGTGCAGACAATTCTTTCCGGGGTGTCAGACATTGGACTGCACATTTATTAGCTGCTTTACCGCATAAGCTGAAGGAGGTTAAACTTCTTAGCAATAATATTTAGTGAATTTACCCACTCGTCACCACTGGAAAGAATGTCTTCTTTAAAAAAATTGAAACTGTATTCGATGTTTTGTGGCCTTTTCACCTCGATGTTTCTGTTTTCACAGTTTGAGCAGTTAATATGGTAATGAGAGAGTTGTGTGCGTGTTTGGTGATTAAGCTTTTCGCTCGATTTCCCGAGGGAATGAATAAATTGCAATGTAACAGCAGAAACAACTCACACGCTCTCATGACCGAGACATGCAGCCGCAGACATCTAAAGACATCGTTTTTTATGAGCATTTCCTAGTTCCCACCCATTCAGTTCACTATGATAATGGTTAAGTGCATTTGTCACCTACATCCAGACATTTTGTCAGCCAATATTAAGCATATGGATGCTTTAAGAATTAGTAACGTCCCCGAAAAAAATTTTACCCTGCCAGTTCAAGGAGCAAGAGGGCTTTCAATGGGATTAAAATAATGATTTGGGCTTCCCACTGGACAAAAATAATGCGTGGGGCTGTCCAAGGGGCTAAAATAATGATTGGGACTGTCCATGAGACTAAAACCAAGGGTAGGGATGTCAGAGGGACTAAAATAATAGACGGGACTGTTTGCGGTACTAAAACAATGGGTGGGGCTATCCACCAGACTAAAACCATAAAGGGACTATCCACATGACTTTAAAGTATGGGGCTGTCCACAGGACTAAAACGTTGAGTCTGTCTATGTGATTTAAACAATGGGTTGGGCTGTCCACAGACTAAAACCATGATGGGACTTACTTCATGATTTAAAAATGGGTGGAACTGCCCACTAGCGTAAAACCATGATGGGACTGTTCATGTGACAAACAATGGGTGTGGCTGTCCACAGGACTAAAACCATGAAGATTGTCCATGTGACTTCAACCATGGGGGGGCTGTCCACAAGACTTAAACCATGAAGGGGCTGTCCACGTGTAGGCAGGTTGAGTTTAATGCTGCCCCAGCAGGTGGGGCTAGAGTTAATATTTTTCCAGAGTCTTTCTTGGTGGGCTTTCTTGGGTCCGACCCACTGGTCCTGTACCATTATAAAAGGGACAGGGGTCCGATCCAGGAGGGTGCATAATACAAGACAATTCTGTTGTCAGAGTCTGCCTGTCCAATTCTGAAGCACATGATCGAAAACAATGTTGGGGGGGTGGGTTCACAGAACTAAGCTCTAGGGCTGTCCAATTAACTTAAACATAGGGTGGGGCTGTCCACAAGACTGAAACCATAATGGGGCTGTGCACTTGGCTTAAACAAGGGGCTACAATAATGTTTGGGCTGTCCCATTGGGGGGGGGGGGGTCTGTCTACGTGACCTAAACAATGGGTGGAGCTGTCCACAGAACTAAAACCATGATGGGGCTGTCCACATGACCTAAACGATGGGGGGGTGTCCACAGAACTAAGACCATGATAGGGCCGTTCAATTAACTTAAGCATAGGGTGGGGCTGTCCACAGGACTAAAACCATGGGGCTGTCCACGTGGCTAAAACAATAGAGGAGGATGTCCAGAGGGCTAAAACTATGATGGTACTGTCTACGTGACTTAAATAATAGGAGGGGGGGGCTGGGGGCTATCTACAGGACTGAAACCATGATGGGGCTGTTCATGTGACCTAAACAGTGGATGGGGTGGACAGTGTCCACCAGGCTAAAACTATGAAGGGGCTGTCCAAAGGACTAAAACATAGGGAGGGGCTATCCACAGGACTAAAACCATGAACCTGTCCACGTGGCCTAAACAATGGGTGAGGATGTCCAGGGGGCTAACACCATGATGGTAATGTCCACGTGACTTAAATAGTGGGGGGGGGCTGTCTACAGGACTAAAACCATGATGGGGTTGACAATGTGACTTAAACAATGAATGGGGCTGTACACAGGTATAAGACCATAATTGGGCTGTCCACATGACTTAAACAATTGGGGGGCTGTCTACAGGACTAAAACCATGATGGGATTGTCCATGTAAATTAAACAGTGAATGGGACTGTCTTTAGGTCTAAAACCATGATGCGGCTGTCCATGTGACCTAAACAGTGGATGGGGCTGTCCACAAGGCTAAAACTATGATCTGGCTGTCCACATGACATAAAAATAGGGTGGGGCTGTCCACAGGACTAAAACATAGAGAGGGGCTGTGGGTGAGGATGTCCGGAGGGCTAAAACCATGATGGTACTATCCACAGGATTAGGAAAATGGGTGAGAGTGCTCACAGGACTACAGTAGAACTGTCCAATGGACTAAACCCTAAAACCATGGGTGGGGCTGGCCACAGGAACAAAACAATGGGTGGGTCTGTTTTAACAGACTGTCTATGGGAATAAAATTATATGCAGGACCGCCCAGGATACATAAGTAAGGGGAGAAATGTGTTTAGGCGACAACAGAAACACTAAAGGGCAGAGGCAGAGCAACTGTTTATATCCAACGATGGATAGGGTGGCTACACTATACGCCAATTTCCCCATCCAGATTCAATGCATATTCCTCAGATTTCAGAATAGATGCAAGGTACTAGACCCCTGCTGGATTCAACCTTGTTCATGCTGGGAAAGACACAGGACAAGTTGAGGGTATTACCTTTTGAGTACTTCCACACAATGGTAGGTACAGGATATCCCTCTGCAGAGCAATTCAGTATCACAGCTTTTCGAAAAATGCCATCTTGGTCGGTGGGTTGCACCACAAATCGAGGAGGAACTGGAAGAAGATTGGATAATTAATTGATGAATATTTTATTAAACGTCCAATACTGTACTTTAATTTTTTTGGAAACAAATGAATTAGCTTTTTTTCTATCTATACTTATTTAATATAATACCAATAAACTCCGGTCCTTTGCAAAGTACATAGACTATTCACATCAGTCCCCGCCACTGAGGAGCTTATACTGCAATCTAAGGTCTCTAACAATGTCGTAATACAGACAGGAGCTTAGGAACAGGGGTTGAAGCAGTTTCATCTGCCACTGGGCTCCTGTTCTTATGGGGCAGAGGCCAGTTCCACCTCTTGCCCCAAGAGTACATCAGTGGAGCTTTGCATGCATTCCCTCAATACCAATAAATTCCGCAGTCCTTTACAAAGTACACAGACTATTCACACCAGTCCCCACCCCCGAGGAGCTTATAATGCAATCTAATGTCCCTAATAGTAATAATAATAATGTCCTTAATGTTCCTAATACATACATGCAGGAGCTTAGGAACAGGGTTTGAAGCAGTTGTATGTCTGTTTATGGGGTTCAGCACACCAATAGAGCTTAGCATGCATTTTCCCAAATAGAACAGAGTCAATCAAGCAAGTTACAAAATAGATGTAGGGTACAAAGCTGCCATCACATGACTATCACGTGATGTAACGCTATGTGACCATGTGCAGCTCTGTAGTGGAGAAAAAATTAAAAATAAAACACTCCACTAGCACACGCTGCAGAAATGTACGTTCAATTTCTGGGCAGGAAAGTGTGGTGGTGAATGAAATCATCACTATGTGCTAGGAATGTGGGAAAAAAACTGAAACACCTGGAATAAACCCATTTTAGAAAAAAGAGATAGCAGGTAGCATCACTAGTGGAAATCATTTGGAGGAGGGGGATTATGGTGTGGGGTTGTTTTTTAGGGGTTGGGCATGGCCCCCTAGTTCCAGTGAAGGGAACTCTTAAAGCGTCAGCATAACAAGACATTTTGGACAATTTCATGCTCCCAACTTTGTGGGAACAGTTTGGGGATGGCCCCTTCCTGTTCCAACATGACTGCACACCAGTACACAAAGCAAGGTCCATAAAGACATGGACGAGTGAGTTTGGGGTAGAGGAACTTAACTGGCCTGCACAGAGTCCTGACCTCAACCCGATAGAACACCTTTGGGATGAATTAAAGTGGAGACTGTGAGCCAGGCCTTCTCGTCCACATCAGTGCCTGACCTCACAAATGCGCTTCTGGAAGGATGCTCAAACATTCCCATAAACACACTCCTAAACCTTGTGGATAGCCTTCCCAGAAGAGTTGAAGCTGTTATAGCTGCAAAGATTGGGCCAACTTAATATTGAACCCTACAGACTAATGCCCCGTACACACGGTCGGACTTTGGACATTCCAACAACAAAATCCTAGGATTTTTTCCGACGGATGTTGGCTCAAACTTGTCTTGCATACACACGGTCACACAAAGTTGTCGGAAAATCTGATCATTCTGAACGCGGTGACGTAAAACACGTACGTCGGGACTATAAACGGGGCAGTGGCCAATAGCTTTCATCTCTTTATTTATTCTGAGCATGCGTGGCACTTTGTGCATTGGATTTGTGTACACACGATCAGAATTTCCAACAACGGATTTTGTTGTCGGAAAATTTTATATCCTGCTCTCAAACTTTGTGTGTCGGAAAAGCCAATGGAAAATGTGTGATGGAGCCCACACACGGTCGGAATTTCCGACAACAAGGTCCTATCACACATTTTCCGTCAGAAAATCCGACCGTGTGTACAGGGCATAAGACTGGGATGCCAATAAATTTCATGTGTGTGTAAAGGCAGGTGTCCCAATACTTTCGACAATAAAATGTATGATTATGCCCAGACGTACACAAGCCCTCCGCACACAGGGTTGACTATCTGCAGTGCTTTCCTCCCAACATTTTAGCGCACCTACACAGGTAGGTACAGCATCCTGCCCCATGTCGGACAGCCTGTCAAAGTCTATGGCAGGCTGTGCCTGGACAGGGTTGAATACTGTACCATCATTTAGGGCACTCTGCGTTCAGAGACAAAGACCAGGGTGTGCTAAAATGCCAGGAGGGACTCACTGCAGATAGACGGCCCAATGTCCAAGGGGCCTTAAAATGGAATTCCAGCTAAAAATAAAGCAAAAATGTAGGAATCAAGTAATGGTGGCTTCCAGCATTGGGTGCGTCTTCTTGACAGGTCCCCTTTAAAGGATTAGTTCACCTTTACCAAAAAACTTCCTATGCAGATAAGGGGCATCTGTACAGGAAAAAACAAACTGTGCAACTTTGAATAAAGTTAAATAATGCCCTTGCTATGGTTGTAGGCGATTTATGTATCTCCTGAAGCCTGACTGGTGTACTCTCTAGGGCGTAGCTAAGTAAGGCCTATACATTCGTACTCACCTCCACCATCACAGAAGGGAGCTTTTTCTCTGATTTAAACCCACTCACATGCTCATGCTCTCTCTCTCTCTCTCCCCCCGCATGCTGTAGATCTGAGCTCAGTGTTTGAGAGCTCACTCCTGTCATGGTGGAGGTGAGCAGTGATGACTAGGCCTCACTTAGCAACGTCCTAACAACGTCCTGGGAGTATTCTAGTCAGACTTCATACATTATGGAAATGGCCTACACCTGTAGAAGGGCATTATTCATCTTTAGTCAGAGCTGCACAGTTTGTTTTTATCTACAGACCCCCCCCCCCTTATCTGCATAGGCAGTGTTTTGGTAAAGATGAACTAACCCTTTAAAGCTATGTGCTAGCCATTTCTCAGGCATAGCTGGCATTTTTTTTCTATAAAAAAAAAAAATGTCAGCTAGACGTGAGGTGAATAATGTAGTTCCTCCATCTCCAGCCATCAGGGTGAGGCTGCTGCAGGAGAAACATGCCATGGAAGGTTGGTGGTTCCTAGGCAACCACTCTCATTTCCATCATGGCTTCCGTTCCTCTGGGCTTAGCAGTGACCTCCACATACCTTCAGGAAGAAAACCGAGTCAAGACATATTACCATATATAAAGCTTTCAGCAGCTTGGGAGACGGCGAAAAGAGAAATAATGGCTCCAGAAACAAGTCAATCTTTTTCTCTTTTGGATAATTTTATTATGAACAGACGTATACTGCAAAGGTTCTGCTACCATTCACACCTTGGGATTGGTTTATGAGACAGTGCTGCCACTATAAGCAACCAATCAGAGCACTGCATTGATTAGCTTAAAGCTGAACTCTGGCCACATATGAAACCTTTTCATCCCAACCTGCAAAAACTCATTTCAGGGAGGTGGTGCTCCGTACCCCCACCCCCGCGAAATGTGGGTGTGGCTTAAATTACACTACATATTGGGCGTGGCTTAAAGGGCTTAAAAGTCTGAGATGACTTACATACAGTTGTGCTCATAAGTTTACATGCCCTGGCAGAATTTATGATTTCTTGGCCATTTTTCAGTGAATACAGTATGAATGATAACACAAAAACTTTTCTTTCACTCATAGTTAGTGTTTGGCTGAAGCCATTTATTATCAATCAACTGTGTTTACTCTTTTTAAATCATAATGGCAATAGAAACTACCCAAATGACCCTGATCAAACGTTTACATACCCCAGTTCTTAATACCGTGTATTGCCCCCTTTAACATCAATGACAGCTTGAAGATATTTTGTGGTATTTGTGGATGAGGCTCTTTATCTTCTCAGATGATAAAGCTGCCCATTCCTCTTGGCAAAAAGCCTCCAGTTCCTGTAAATTCTTGGTCTGTCTTGCATGAACTGCACGTTTGAGATCTCCCCTGAGTGGCTCAATGATATTGAGGTCAGGAGACTGAGATGGCCACTCCAGAACCTTCACTTTATTCTGCTGTAGCCAATGACGGGTCAACTTGGCCTTGTGTTTTGGATCATTGTCATGTTGGAATGTCCAAGTACGTCCCATGCGCAGCTTCCTGGCTGATGAATGCAAATGTTCTTCCAGTATTTTTTGATAACATACTGCATTCATCTTGCCATCAGTTTTGACCAAATTTCCTGTGGCTTTGTAGCTTACACATCCCCAAAACATCAGTGATCCACCTCCATACCTTTCATAATGGGCCTTGTTAACTCCTCTCCAAATGTAGCATTTATGGCTGTGGCCAAAAAGCTAAATTTTGGTCTCACACCTAATTACCGGTACCTTGTACCAGAAGGTTTGAGGCTTGTCTCTGTGCTGTTTGGCTTATTGTAAGCGGGATACTTTGTGGCATTTGCGTAGTAATGGCTTTCTTCTGGTGACTCGACCATGCAGCCCATCTTTCTTCAAGTGCCTCCTTATTGTGCATCTTGAAACAGCCAGACCACATGTTTTCAGAGAGTCCTGTAATTCTCCTGAAATTATTTGTGGGTTTTTCTTTGCAACCCGAACACTTTTCCTGGCAATTGTGGCTGAAATTTTAGTTGGTCTACCTGACCGTGGTTTGGTTTCAACAGAACCCCTCATTTTCCACTTCTTGATTAGAGTTTGAACACTGCTGATTGGCATTCTCAATTCCTTGATTATCTTTTTATATCCCTTTCCTGTTTTATACAGTTAAACTACCATTTCCCGCAGATACTTTGACAATTCTTTTGCTTTCCCCATGACTTTGAATGCAGAAACGTCAGTGCAGCACTGAATGAAAGATGCAAGGGTCTGTCAGGAGTGCAGAAACTCATTGACCTTTTATACACACATACTAATTACAAGCAAACAGATCACAGGTGAGGATGATTACCTTTAATAGCCAGTCAAACCCCTTTGTGTCAACTTGTGTGCATGTTATCAGGCCAAAATCACCAGGGTATGTAAACTTTTGATCAGGGTCATTTGGGTAGTTTCTGTTGCCATTATGATTTAAAAAGAGTAAACACAGTTGATTGATAATAAATCGTTTCAGCCAAGCACTAACCATGAGTTAAAGAAATGTTTTGTGTTATTATTCATATTCTCTGAAAAGTGGCCAAGAAATCATAAATTCTGCCAGGTTATGTAAACTTATGAGCACAACTGTATGTGGCAGTGTACTGTGTCAGTAGTTTTTTATTTTTATGTATTGATTTTTTTGCAATTTAATTTGTTTTTAATTTTTTTACCCTGCTGCCCTGCAAATGCAAGCCCAGGGTGCGCACGTGTATGTAAATCACGGTTGCACTACAACTGTGACATAACACCGCAAGCGTCAGTACAAACCAAGATATGTGTGTGAGACTGAAATGAAGTGGAAATGAAGTCCTGTGCCCTCCGATGTGAGTGTTGACCGGGAAGGGAGCTTGTCTATGCTCCAGGCAATGGTAGAGATAATAGGTGTCCCGAGAGCCGCACATCAAGTCAAAGCCTGCTGTGTGATCGTGAATGGCAGTCTCAGCCTGGACCCCCACCAGGCCAAGCCCCCAACATGTTCCACTCTGCCCACCAGGGCTTACTCATGGAACGTACTCGCGAACGTCAGAGTGAGAGCAATAATTCTAGCAAAAGAGCTTCTATTTAAATCTAAACTGATAAGCTGTAAAAGCTTTTAAAGCGTCACCTATGGTGATTTTTGGACACCGTAGTTTAGGATGTTGGGTATCTATTTACTCAACGTTGTGGTAGTACCCCAACTTAGAGATGAGCCATACACTGTGTGCAGTAGTTAAATGTACAGAGTTCTTCTGTAAATCATACTGTCCCATGTTACTACACACCTTTCTCGTATGTTGCATTTAGAAGGGACATTGCTGAGCCCATGCCTTTTCCACCAGTCCAGTGTACCTCTGCCACCTCACTCCCACTGACAAAATGGGGTTCTACCGAGCACCTAGCGTGGACCTCATGGGGGCCCACTCCTTCTCTCCTGTGCCATGCGGCTAGGCACATGGGGTCTCCTTACTATGGGTTCGGTCCCGGTAACTTCAGGGGAACCTACCGCTAGGAAGGGAAGGATTTTTTTTTTATTTCTCTTATTTTCACCTGTGGTTCAGCTGTAAAGCAATCCTGTCACAAGAAAAATGTTGGGGCTGTCACTGCTAACAATGCTAGTTGCCTGGCTGTTATCCTAACCCTCTGGCTTCAGTGCTTTCTGAGCCAGTGAACCAGCATGCTGGGAGCACTTGCAATTGGAGCCTAAACTGGGCACTGGTGGGGCATTTATTTAGGAGTGCCAGGTTGAGATTTGGGGCACTATTGATGCCCGGGAGATCAATTATAATTCAAAAGATTTTAGCTCCCAAAAAGGATTATTTTTTTTGTTTATTTAATAAACAGGCTGTAAAAGAATAGATACAGTACCTACTGTATGTGAAAAAAAGGCACAAAGAGGACGCAACATTGTATTTATATCCTTTCTATTTACATGGCTTAAAAATGAAAAAAAGAAAAATGTTTTTAATTTTTTTTTTTTTTTTAGTCTAAAGTAAATGGCGTACAAAATCACCGAACATTTCCTTTCAGGCAGAGGGCACGAGAACGTAAATGAATACTATACAAAATCCAACCACTAGAGGGAGCTAGAGATTGGTGAAAAGAAAAAGCCTTCATGTGTCAAACTTTGGCCACCACCTGAAATGTTCTTCCAATGCATGGTGCTGATATAATTTGCAGTATCGCAGCTCCCCAACTGTCTCTTTCTTCATAGTAGACCCCTTTTTCCTTTACAAATACCCCTTTTTTATCTTTAGATTGTAAGCTCTCATGAACAGGGCTGTCTTCTAACCCTCTGGTTTTGAACTGTATTGTAGCATCTCCCTTGATTTTGTAAAGAGCTGTTGGTGCTAAAAAAAAATCCTGTATTATATTAATAATAATACAAATATATGAACTATTACTATTTATTTGCAGCAGTATATACCTATATAAGGCACATGTAAGGGTGTGTGTGTATGTACTGTATCGATAGATAGATAGATAGATAGATAGATAGATAGATAGATAGATAGATAGATAGATAGATAGATAGATAGATATAGATCTATCTATATATATATGTGTATATATATATATATATATATATATATATATATATATATATATATATATATATATATATACACACACACAGAGATCTCTCTCTCTCTCTCTCTCTCTCTCTCTCTCTCTCTCTCTATATATATATCTATATATAGATATATATATCTATATATATAGATAGATATAGATAGATATCTATATCTATCTATATCTATCTATATATATAGATATAGATAGATATCTATATCTGTCTAGAGAGAGAGATATTATAGATCTAGAGATATATATATATATATATATATATATATATATATATAGATACACACACACACACACACACTGTGTACTGTATATAGTGCCCTTATGTTTTGGAAATGTTATAGGTGAAAGGATTGCCTTAATTTTCAGGCATACGCTGTCCACAGACAGGCCAATTTTGGGAATATTTGAAGAACACCCTTTAATGTATTTTGGAGGGATATGCAATGTAAAAAAAACAACGTCGCAGCAGTCTAGGTATAAAAGCAATCACTGACAACAGATAAAAAGAGAAAACTGTCAAAATGAATCTCCAAATTGCTGGAAGATCATTCTCTGCAGCAACTGTCACATTTTATCAGTAGGAATGAAATTCTAAAAGAGATCTGCTGCTGCAAAGCACACACGACCAGAAAAAATAACCGACTAACCTAAAAACTGAGCCTCATAAAAAAGAAAGCTTGTTCATCTCCTATCATTTTAACAAATGATTTTTTATAAATCCTAATGAAAAAAATGTCCTGTCGTAGGTCTGCCTCACTGCAGAAATGCAATGGGGCGTATTTACTAAAGGTGGCAGGTCACCCAGTAAAGCAAATTGCTCACCTTGCAAACTGTATGTCAATTTGCAAATGAAATATTGGTAAATAAAGCTCTGTTTACTTTGTATACCTAACTATGTGCAAAGGAAATAAAAAATAAAAAACAATGGATTTTTGATAGCGCATAATTTAAAGAAAACACAACTTCATTTACTAATGCCGCGTACACACGGTCGGACTTTTCGTCTACAAAAGTCCAACGGACGCCGACGGACTAAAGCTGGCTGGTAATCCGATCGTGTGTGGGCTTCTCCGGACTTTCAGCAGACTTTTTCAGCCTCAAATCCGACGGACTTTAGATTTGAAACATGCTTCAAATCTTTACGTCGTAACTACGACGGACCCCGAAATCCGCTCGTCTGTGTGCTAGTCCGACGGACAAAAACCCATGCTAGGGCAGCTATTGGCTACTGGCTATGAACTTCCTTATTTTAGTCCGGTGTACGTCATCACGTACGAATCCGTCGGACTTTTGTGTGGTCGTGTGTAGGCAAGTCCGTTCGTTAGAAAGTCTGCTGCAAGTCCGCCGAAAGTCCGCAGGAAGTCTGTCGGACAGGCTGTCGGACTTTTGTAGACGAAAAGTCCGACCGTGTGTACGCGGCATTACAGTCACAAGCAAAGTGACCATACAAACCTTATCACCCTTCCCTTTTCTTCTTCTCTAGCACTGCATAGCGGTCACTGAGAGTCTGGACAGCTGGCAAATACTAAAGAAGAGTTTTAGGCTGGGTTGACACGTATGCAATGCCAGATACCGCAAGTGATTTGCACCGCATTGATGTGCACATCACATTCAATGTCTGTGCGATGCAAATTCAGCCATACAGTTTACATGGCTGAATTTGCATCACATTCGCACCAGCATGGTGCAGGACCCTTTTTTTTAATCCGCACTGGAATCGGACCGCATGGGTGTTCAGATCCATGAGATTCCACAGTTTCTCACTGTGTTCTGGGAACCGATTTGGTGGTGTCACGTGAACTGCCTGCAATTCAGAGGCGTTGTGGGAACCTGCAGAGGAATCGCGGTGGTTCCCGCATTGCACCAGTATGAACCCGAGTCTTAAGGGAGACCTATAATCACAGATTTATCAGCTGGTCCGGCTTCTGTGTTTACAAGTGACAGCTTGCCTCCCAGCGGCTCCCAAAGATCTGATTCGATTAGTGGCTCCCACTGAGCACAGGACGGGGAGAAGGGAAATGCATGTACACGGGGTGCAGGGCGTGGCATGATTGAATTCCTGCACCTATTCTCCAAGCCTTGGATGTATGTATTCCACCATTGCTGACCTGGTAGCTGTTCTGAAAGCTGAAGTTCAATCCGCTTATGTGTTTGCCTGCTCTGGATCCTTTTCCCCATCTCCAACATGTTTAAATAAAACCTTTCTGTTTTAATTTCATACCTAATTTTAGACCCAATGACATCATCACTGGGTCTCCGTGCTTCTCTATGTAATGCATGGCTGGTGGGAGGGGCTGGCAGGGTACTGTACATAGCTTCTGGAAAACATCACAGCACCCTGCCATCAGTACTCCTCTCAAGAGCCCTCAGTCCTGATACAAGCAGTGGGCTGGCTCTTCGGAGGAACTGAGAGTTGAGATTTAAATCTCAAAAAGCCTTGATGATGGGTGGATGTCAGCTTGGGAGGGGTGGGCATTCCTAGGTAGGCTGTATTACAATACAGACTGCCCTAGGTAAGGTCCACATGCATACCTCACAACTTTTTGAGATGGGAATGAGGGACACCCATCAGCAAAAGTAGGCAGGCATAGGACACACCCCTTGCCACGCCCCCTTAAAGGAGAATTGTACAAAAAAACAAGATTGGTTTTTACCACTACTATTCCTTTATATTGGCTTTTGGACTTTACAAATACAGCAATTTAGAAATCAGATGAAAGGTTTAGAGCTGGAAAACACTTTTTGATAGATAAAAGTACATTTTATATACATCTATATAGATCAGACCAAAATGAGGGACAAATGAGGAGGAATGAGGGACAGAGGGACATTGTTCCAAATCAGGGACAGTCCCTCAAAATCAGGGACAGTCCCTCGAAATCAGGGATAGTTGGGAGCCACTTCCACATGTGATGTGGAGCCCAGTGTGATGTTGTGTCCAGTATGGAAATTCCAACACTCAACATGTCTACATATGTTTGAAACCCCTCTGAGCGTGCAGAGATGTGCCGCAGGACTCAGACGGGACCTGAAGGCCAGGCAGAGCCCTTCGGCACGTGCCAGACTAAAAATGATAGCAGCACGGGAAGGAGGCCTTAACAGCATGGCCAAAACTCAAGGGAACTAACGTTCCTCTTCATATCTCATAGACTACCAAATAAAACAAAAAAAAAAAAAACGGTAGTGCAAAAATCATTCTTTAGTGCAGGAGACTGTTGGGCGATCATCAACAGGCGGGGATTCATTGTACTGCCCACTTGCCACCCAGATTCTCACAATTAATGCCTTTTTGAGTTGCTGTGCATGTGCAGTGCCTCAGATAAGGTTGATGCTGTGATCTCCGGACATGGCCCAGGGCGCAGCATTAGAGGGATAGAGGGTTAGGTTTCCGGGACAGTACCCACAAATCCCGGACAGTTGGCATCCATGGAATGGGAATTATCAGTCAACATCCGATCTCTTAATTAAGCACTTTTCTCTGTTCTTATTCAAGTCTAATGGAGGTGACGAATAGTTACCTAATAGTTTCTGCTACAGTATATGATTTAATTGTGTCATTGTGCGAATGTGGGTGACTAATCACACAAAACTCGCTTTTTTCGGCAGCTCACATTGAATTCAATGAGATAGAAACAAAGAGATCAATTTTAGAAATGTTAGTTGTGTGACAACAAATCTTGCATGTAGCACAAGTCTTACTGTTGTCACCGAGAAAAAGCAAGTTCGTCATGTACTGCTAATGAAAATCCACTAGAGGGCGCCTCCATCCTGGACAATTATGCATTGTCGAATTATACATCACCTCAAGCAACATTGTCAATAGAATATTACAAATGCTTAGGGTGGTGACAGAAGTAGTTTGGATGAAACCCCATAGCTCCCAACTGTCCCCGATTTTGAGGGACTGTCCCTGATTTGGAGCAATGTCCCTCTGTCCCTCTTTCCTCCTCAATTGTCTGATCTATATAGTTGTATATAAAATGCACTTATCTTTCAAAAAGTTTTTCCCAGTGCTAAACCTTTCATCCAAATTCTAAGTTGCTGCATTTGTAAATTTTAAAGCCAATATAAAGGAATAGTAGTGGTAAAAAAAAGCCCTTGTGGATTTAATTAACCTTTTTTTTTTGGTTAATTCTCCTTTAAGGGGGTGTGGGAGGGGGTGTGACCCATACCTACATACATTTCCTAGTAGGTGTCCCTCATTCCCATCTCTAAATGTTGGGAGGTATGGAAACCCCAATGCTTGGCCTGTTACGACCATGCCAAGGATGGAGAGATCCCCTTACTAACAGCCTAGTAAGCCAAGTTTAGATGTAGATAGTCCCTGTGATGATTTCACCAGACAGGAAATTAAGGAAAATCTGAAAGGACACAGTGATGAAAAAAAAAACTTCACATGTACGAAGTCCAAATAGAGTGTCAAATGAACAGTCTGAGAGTCCGCAAACATTTAATATTAATATTAGTTCACAAAGGACAATATAGATTATATACAATGCTTATCGGGGGCTTAAAGTCCCCCCCCCCCCCCCCTTTTTAGGGCTTTAAAATATAATGGATAATTAAGAGGATTCAAGGATAAAACCAATACCCAGAAGCTAACTATTTGCTGTATGGAGATCATAGGGCAGTGATGGCGAACCTTGGCACCCCAGATGTTTTGGAACTACATTTCCCATGATGCTCAACTACACTGCAGAGCGCATGAACATCATGCAAACTATAGTTCCAAAACATCTGGGGTGCCAAGGTTCGACATCACTGTCATAGGGTGAAGCCAGAATCAGTGGATCAGCAAAAGTCTGGCTATACAGTATCTCTACACAGCAAATAACTAATTCCTGGTGATGTGCACCAGTCTTGAGTCCTCATAATCACACATTACGATTTAAGCCCTGGAAAAGGTAGAGGTCTTTGAGCCTCCAAAATCAACTAGATGATCTGCATTTAGGTTTGTGTACTAATGTTGAAAGTTTTTGGACTTTCAGACTGTTCATTTGGCTTTATACCTGTAAATCCCCAAATCTGGGCCCCCTGTTTGAGCCTCAATAGAGCCGTTGCGCCTTGTCACAATCTGACTGACCTACTGATCATTTGAATTCAGCACTTAATTTCTACTGGTTCAAGTGACAGGGACTCTAGCCTTCCCCCTACTAGGGTCATTGGTCTGAATTCCAACCACGGCAATACCTGCACAGAGTTTGCATGTTCTCCCTGTGCCTGTGTGGGTTTCCTCCGGGTATTCTGGTTTTCCTCCCACACTCCAAAGACATGCTGGTGGGTAATTGGCTCCTGTCTAAATTGGCCCTAGTGTGTGAAATAGGGACCTTAGATTGTTAGCTCCTTGAAGGCAGGGACTGGTGTGAATTTACAATATATACTGTATGTGTAAAGCACTGCATAAATTGATGGCGCTATATAACTACTTGTAATAAATAATAATAAAAAAATATATTCTATTGAAAAAAATATATTTATTAAAAAAAAAGTCAATGTTGGAGATGTACACTCACTTCCTGCTCTGTGAAACCACTGTCACCAGAGGGCTTAACTTTTTGAATTCAAAAGTAAAAAAAGACGTTTTGGTTGGACATACACTTTAAGGCAGACCTTGAACTCAAAGCAAGGCCTGTTTATTTAGTTTGGCCCCTCCCCATGCTAAAAAGCTACATTAACTTGGCGTCTACCCCAATATTAGAGGATTAGAAGAGAACTTGAGCCTGGAATTCACTCCCTCTCAAATCCAGATAATACTTCAATTGACACATGTAGCCTCCATTAGCACTCGTACTCAAGAGTCTTCCTCCCTAGATAGTATAAAACCAACCCCCTTTTGGTATAGATAGCTGCTGATTCTAGTTGTTGGCAGGGCTGTAATCAGAGGGGCACGTTCCTACATCTTTGGTGTTACTACTCTAAGATTAAGGCCTTTTGGGAGGAAGATACCCTGTGGATTAAAAAAACTATCCTTGGACCAATTGCCAGCACCCCCTTACAATTCCTCTTTAGCAAAATCTCTCATTCCACTCTTTTGGAAACAGGCTGTTTGTCCTTCATTACTTGATTGGAAACGAGAGGTAGATAATGGAAGTGGAACGATGGGTGCACGTGGTTAAAAATTAGGACAAGTTTAGGAATATATGGGCGGGCTGGATGTATTATTCCACTCAGATATCTGATGCCTAATATGCCATCGTGCAACCCTTTGTATAGTAGTCCAGAGGACCAGTATTGAAGACCATTTGAGGAGCCCACTTACCCGGCTTGACTTTTAGTTTAAGATTTAGTCTTTAGGATCAGTTTGTTCTGCTACTTTACCTCTCTTAACAGAGTCGCATTGCATTTGACGAGTTTTGAAATTATTATTGCACTGGTTGTCAATGTTTGTTATAATAGTCCTTACCTTTCTCATGTTCTAATGTCACTGAACATTCTTATCTGTAAGTTGAATGCTTAGACAGCCTGCGTGCTGTTTATATGCATGGAAAGTGTATTTTGATGATCTCTCACTTGCAGAAGTGCATAACATACCTCACATCTCACATGCAATATTACAATAATTTGCGTTTCTCTACTTTTTTTCTCTCTATGTATTGCAAACATTTAATAAAAAAACTGATTATACAAAAAAAAAACACCTGTAGGGGGAACAAGTTAGATGATATATGTACCTTTTCCCTGGCTTCCATAATGCAGGGGGTGATGCCACCATCTTTTCCAATGAGATCCTGACGATTGTAGAGTACTCCAAATCTCACAATAAGATGCTGCAAGCACAATGCAGATTCGTCTTCTTGTGGGATTTGTGCCATTCTACATTCCCCAGATCTCACCAGAAGGAGGATGACATCACTGTCACCTGGGCAGATGCCGGGGGAAAGGTAATTATCTAACTTATTATCAACAGTTTGTTCTGAAGTTTAATGCGTCATTTTAGCAAGGGGGAGGGAGCAGCACTAAAATAGGTAGACCTTGCTAAGTAGGTGTAAGTTCCACTTTTGTTACAGATGTTTTGTGCCTGTACTTACCTCTAACAATTAACTGACTTTGGTGTTCTACAGCTGCAGCATCGTTCCGAGCGATGCAGGTATAATTTCCATTGTGCATCAGAGACAGATTGGAGATCCGCAGAGAGCTGGTGAAATCAATGTTGTCGATGGTCACCCCGAGATTGGCCGGAATCGGCCTGCCGTCCTTTTGCCAGGTGATTGTGATGGGAAGATCTCCAGAGACCACAACACACGGGATGAACACTCTCTGTCCAATGGAAAATCTTTGGGACTCGAATGGCTGAATGAATGGCGGAACTGCAACAAAAAAAAAAGAAAGATCAGTTCAACAGATCCACCATAAAGAAAATTGCTAAGCATTTCCTGTTGGATCCAAAGACCACATAATAGAAAAATAAAGATGGCTGTTGTGGTTTCTGTTGAGAGCAAGACTCTCTCTACCAGGCTCTCTCTACCAGGGTGATTGAAATCCCAATATAAGCACAGAAAAAATTGTGCACTTTTGTTTCATCTGGTGCAATGGATGTCTGAAGACCCTCCCCTGAAGGTGTCCGTTGCATCAGACGAAAATCGCATAGGGTGAAACCAGTGGCATAGGATGTTGTACACCCGCTGTTGATCCCTGGTGTGGTGCATTTTGCCAGTGTTACTCTGTAACCTTTGTGAGTATATCTGCTTTTAATAAATAATGTGGCATTAGCATACTACTCTATGGTCCTTTGTCCTTTCTTCTACCCATTATTTCTCTGAAGTGCTGCCTTTGGATAACCAGTGAAGGACCGAGGAGGCGGTGGAGTCAGTGGTACCCTGAGTGGTGGCCCCCCATTTGGATGATTTCTGCGCTGTTATTCTCTTACCATGTGGACAGAATTACCATTTGATACAGGAACTGGCACATTTGTCTATGAGGTGGTTTGGGATTCGTACACATGGATTCTCATCATTTTCAAGATTTTACATTTGTACTTTACCCATTTTTTTATGCACAAATCTATCATGTGATTGTTATTTCACCATTTATGTGATGCACATTGTTTACTAAAGTTTATTATGCAGGGGGTGATGCCACCATCTTTTCCAATGAGATCCTGACAATTGTAGAGTACTCCAAATCTCACAATAAGACCCTCAAGTTGTAAAGCACTACGTAAACTGTTGGCGCTATATAAATCCTGTATAATAATAATAATAATTATGATTGAAATCATGCCTTACTACTTTATAGTGGGTTTAAAATGTATTTAAAACTATAAAATTTGGCAGTCATAAAGCTTTATATTTTTGGTTGTTGTTTTTGGCAAGGCCATTGGGGCGCAGGTAGTTTTTGGTGCAGGCCCAAGAGTTCTAAGCACCAGTCTTGCAACTGGATGGTTTTCAACCTATAGTCTAGAGGGGATAATTTTGTTTTTGGGGCTTAGGTTCAGGGTTAGGGATAGTGTTGTAATTTAACTGTTTAGGTGTATGTAGAAGTAGAGTAGATGTAGAGTAAAAGTGTATGTAGATGTAGAGTAAAAAAAGGAGGTGTTACTGGTCAATCTTAAAAATTGGGTTCATAATTAGTCCAAAAAAAAAAAAATAAAATAAAAAAGGGAGATCCTGGAGTTATAACCAAATTCTGGGCCTTTCTAGTAGGTAAAACTCTGTCCTGTCCCCCTGTCCCCCTGCCTCCACACATTCCTATTGGCCCAGGAATCTTATTTTTTTTTTGTGCATTTTTAAGAGGTAAGTGCTGTGCAGAAACTTCTTTGGGTCAGGATTGTGCAGTTATTGCTCCATAGATTTTTTTTTTTGCATGTTTGTGTGTTGAAGTCAATGGGGCCAGAAATGTCCCATTCTACTTCAAACGTAGTTCATGTATCTTTTTCGGCTTCAGGCGTTGAGCTACAGGCATCTGAATGCTCAAATGTGAACAGGGACAATTTAAAAGCATGGGATTTGGCTTGTTGAGTGTTTTGAAAGTTTGAGCTATGAAGCGCTCAGGTGTGAATAGGGACATAGAGGCGTTTAATGCTACCATAAAGGGCTGGAAATTTGCTCATCAGTACGACCTTGTATTTAGCCTTAGTGGAAGGGTATTAGATGCTGCTGCCTCCCCTGGAAGTCTCCCACATTTTTTACATTCTGGTCAGCAAAAACTAGTGTAGCGCTGCCCACGCCTTTGCAGCAATGCCCTATATACTGGAATAAGACATTGCTTCAAAAGTAGGGTACATGCCATCGGGTCTATGGGTTACTACGCAGACACTGACAGCATAACAATAGATTTTGCCCGATCGTATGTAAACAACGTGGAAAGATGCCGGCAGTAGAAGAAATAAGTAGGAAGCTGGCTGGGGGTTCAGCTCAGAATAGTTTAAGAGACCATAGAGGTGGGCTTTTTACTTAAAGATGAAATTGTCCTTTAAGCACATCTTGTATTTTATGTTTCTGAACAGTCCAGACTTGTAGCATGCTGGGTTAGGAGTTTAAGTTAAAGAGTCAAAGACCAGTGGTGCTATTTACGTGTTATGGCAAAGGAGGAAAATAGTAAGCACTTGGGTGGGGGTTCTGCTAAGGATAGTTTAAGGGGCCATAGAGGTGGGCTTTTTACTTACTTGACGACCGATATACGGCAGCAAAGTGGCATGGCTGCACTTCCGTGTCTGGGGCGTGCACACGCACTTCCGGCAGCCTGCTCCCACTGTGATTATACACAGTGGGAGCTGATCGGCGGCTACGACAGACTCAATGTCTGCCGGCACCTGCCGATCCTTCGGTACAGAGGGAGAACGGTAAACAAGGCAGATTGCCATTCTGACAGTAAAGAAGGCGTGGATTTTGTGTTCCAGCAAAGCAGGGGCACTGATCCATGCCTTCCCCTAGTACAAGCACCCCCCCACAGTAAGAAAACACCAGATGGGCACATAGTTAACCCTTTGATCGACCAACCAGTGTCATTAGAACAGTGACAGTGCATATTTTTTTTAGCACTAATCACTGTATTAGTGTCACTGGTCCCCAAAAAAGTGTCAGAAGTATCAGTTAGTGTCTAATTTGTCTGCTGCAATATCGCAGTCCCGCTATAAGTCGCTGATCACCGCCATTACTAGTAAATAAAAAAAATAAATAAAAGTATCCCATAGTTTGTAGAAGCTATAACTTTTGCGCAAACCAATCATATATACTTATTGGGATTTTTTTTTTTTTACCAAACACATGTAGCAGAATACATAGTGGGCTAAATGGACAAAGAAATTAGATTTTTTTTCAATTCTTTTATTTGATGTGTTTTATAGCAGAAGGTAAAAAAAATCTTGTTTTTTTTCAAAATTGTCGGTCTTTTTTTGTTTATAGCGCAGAAAATAAAAAACGCAGGAGGTTATCAAATACCACCAAAAGAAAGCTCTATTTGTGGGGAAAAGGAGGGAGGACATACATTGTATTTGGGTACAGTCACACATCCGTACAATTGTCGGTTAAAGTAACACAGTGCCGTATTGCAAAAAATGGTCTGGTCATGAAGGGGGGTAAATATTCTGGAGGTCAAGTGCTTAAAAGGTGAACTTGCCCTTTAAGCATGTCTTGTCTTTAGACTTATAAAGTGCTGGGTTAGGTCTGCAGTTCAAGAGTCAGAGACCAGTGACGCCCTTAACGTTCTGTGGCAATGGAAGAAATAAGTAAGCACCTGGTTCAGCTAAGGATAGTTTATGGGGCCATGGAGGTGGGCTTTTTATTTAGAGGTGAACTTGTCTATTAATCACGTTCTGCCTTTTATGTTTCTGAACAGTCCAGACATGTAGCGTGCTGGGATATGTCTCCAGTTCGAGATCAGTGACGCCATGTACGTGCTGTGGCTGCCTGAATCTGCCCAACTGGTTATCACCCTTTTAAAAATAGATAGCAGTACATTAACCAGAGGTCCCTGAAGAAATATGTTTATGATTGCATCTCTCAGAGCAAATCTTTTAATTAAGCATCTGCAATCAGTTTCTGCTCTGACCAGGAGTAATTGCTTGCCGAATCTCCTATAACAAAAACATTTCTTATCACAAATGTTCAGCATTGGCTTCTTAAAACAGAAGGTAATTACATATCCTCAATCTATCACAGAGCTGAAAAACAAGGGATTTATTCCTCATGTAGGACGTAGCATGGAACTATGTAAATCAGTTCTTTATGCCCCGGTGACTCAATGTGCCTCCAGCACTGTGGTTTTATAGCATGGATACAGGCCCACACTTCATATGGGTGTATGAGTTATGTTTGTTGTCAGTGCAAGGGAGGAGAAATATGGATTCTATGGAGAACTGTTTAGGGCAGTGGTCTCAAAATTGAGGCCCAGGGGCCAGATGCTTGCCTTTATCCGGCCCTTGGGGCAGTGTTCCTCTCACTAATACAAGACACTATTCCAACCACTAGCACCAACGATGGGGCATAGTTTCTCCCACTGATACTAATGATGGAGCTTTATTATTCCTACTGACACCAACAATAGGGTACTATGCCTCCCATTGACCCCAACGTCTGCCCCCCCTAAAATCTGAAGGGCAGTAAACTGGCCCTTAGTTTAGAAAGTTTGGAGACCCCTGGTTTAGAGAGTAAAGAGGCAAGAAAGAAATAGGTCTTCTTATGGTACAAGGGCCAAAGGAACCAAAGGTTCTCCAACAGAACATTGGAAAGTATGGTTCTGTCTTCTAATGCCACGTACACACGGGCGGACTTAGGGATAGGGACAATTGTAGACACGCACCCACACTCACTCAGGTTGAACTGGATGGACTGGTGTCTTTATTCAACCTTACTAACTATGTAACTATGTAACTTTTCGACCGGACTGGTCCGACAGACTTTCCAGCGGACTTTCAACGGACTTTTGACTGACTTCCGATGGACTTTCTAACGAACGGACTACACACGATCACACCAAAGTCCGACGGACTTGAACGTGATGACGTACACCGGACTAAAATAAGGAAGTTGATAGCCAGTAGCCAATAGCTGCCCTAGTGTCGGTTTTTGGACTAGCATACAGACGAGCGGATTTCTGGGTCCAGCGGAGTTACCACGTAAAGATTTGAAGCCTGTTCCAAATCTAAAGTCTGTCAGATTTGCGACTGGAAAAGTCCACTGAAGGCCTGGTGAAGCCCACACACGATCGGATTGTCCGCCGGATTTGGTCCGTCGGCGTCCGTCAAACCAGTCCGGTTGAAAAGTCCGACCGTGTGTAAGTCCCATTAGAACTTATGGTCTTGGTTTGGTGCCCTGTAGAGAGAGACCATAGAAAAGAAGCACAATATATTGAGTACATCTAAAGCCAAAACTTTTGGTTTAAATTTGGAAAGAGCAGGAAAGGGTTAAAACTCTCAAGGGGTTGTCTTTGTCCCATTGGGGAGATTTCCATTCATGTCCTGTTTTATAATCACATCAGGAAGTGAGAGGGCATCTTTCTAAAACCATTTTGGTCAACTTACAAAGGATAGGGGGCCTTAACTGTGCCTTCTATTATCAACAAGGAGTCGAACATAACATTTAGCACTTAACACCATGACCATCTCCCCATCATGACCATCTCTCCACCATGACCATCTCTCCACCATGACCATCTCCCCACCATGACCATCTCCCCACCATGACCATCTCCCCACCATGACCATGCCTTCACCATGACCATGCCTTCACCATGACCATCCCCCAACCATGACCATCCTCCCATCATTACAATTCCCCCAATATGACCATCTCCCACCATGACCATCTCCCCACCATGATCATCTCTCCATCTCCCCATGACCATCTTTAGTACTTAACATTCACTTTGGTGTCAGAAGAGAAATCTGCATTCAGAACACTCTGCAGAGAACATATGACAGGTGGTGAAGTGGCGCTGTATCACCTCCTCACCTCCTGTTTAAACCCCTTGAACCCTACATTAGCGATCGGGGGGAGGGCTTGCAGAACTTGAATGGGTCACACTAAGCGTGCACTACACTGGAAGTGACGGGGTAGAATTCTTGCTGTGGCTGCAAAGCATGGTGGCCATGGTATGTATGCACCCCCTGTTGCTGTCTGTGCAGCTAAAAGGGAGCTGGTGAGGAAGTGGTAAAAACACATTTTAGCTGCAGGGTTTTACTGCCCCTTAATCACTAGTTGGAACAAGCCCTAAAGTATGCAATGCTACACAGGACTGCTAGAGACCACATACATACATATTACAAGAGACGGTCATGTTTATTGTTGGGCTTAGATATGCTTTAAATATTTGATAGTTCACCCCCAGAGGATATGTCCGTGACCTTCTGCGCCAACATAAAGCAGGTTGAATGAAGCTGGCAGTCATTCAACTTGAAAACAAGCAGCGGTGGACTTTGGAATGCTAGTTCTACTTTAAGTTGAGCTGCTTGCTCCAAACTCAGTTCCCCAATAAAAATTTAAAAAAACATTCTCTGCCCCCAAGAGAGCATTAACCACTTGCCGACACAGCCGCTCTGTGATCAAATTCCACCAAAAGAAAGCTCTAATTGTGGGAAGAAAAGAAAATTATCTGGATAGCCTTGCTGGTGCAATTGGATGTATGCTGAGCCCATATCAATATAAAGGAATCACTCATAAAGCTGTGAGGGTCCTGGTGGCACAAGGAAATCTGGTGAGTGGTCTCCTTACTACAGCTGGTGGTGCACACTAGCACAGAAAAGCACTTTAAGTAGGAAGAATATGGATCACAAATGGCGGTGAGGTGATGAGGTGTTAATAATTTGCACAGGACTATTATTGCTGCAAATGAATATAGGACTTTTATTCACTGTTACCATTAGCACAGATTTTTCCTGTGAGCTCATAGTCCACACCATAATAACTAGCGCCTCGACATACACAAATATATCATTTTGGAGTTTACCCAAATTGATGGCTGCAGGTTATTAATAATACTTTAGTTTTACAGGAGGCACCATTTACACCTTTTTATGCAGATACTATATCTAAAATTGAACAGCCTTTACCCAGTCCCCAATTAATCGCTGGCGTCTGACCCTTTCAGTGTCATTGTTCCAATTGTCCAATAGATTAACATTTTCTGGCTAACTTTTCTAATTTTTAAAAAAAACATTTTTTCTAATTTTCTAACTGACACCTACATGGGCACGATTTTGTTACAGACTAACCCCCTACTAATCGATTCCCTCTTCATTAAAAACATATAGGGAAACTGGGGGAGGGGTAAGAGTGTAAGGGTAGCTGCTGAGGCTAGCCAAACATATACTCAAACCCACAAATTTTGTGGTGGACTATCTCGATACTGATAAATAGAAGTACAATTCTTAGGTAAAAAATTCTATTACATATAAAAAAAGAGGAGAAAATAAACAAAAATCACATTAAAATGATTGAATGAACAGTATACAAAAACTGAAAGGTTTCCCCAAGAGGTATCTGTTGATGAAGTGTTTCCCATAGATTAACCAGACCGATGGAGAATTACTTTTATACTGTATAACTATGAAATATACATGCACTTCCATCCACTGACCCGCCCTTCCCGTCCTATTCCCTACATTTTGGTCCTTTCTTCCCCTCCTTTGCCCCACCCCCCTTCCCCTTCTTTCCCCTCCCCCTTTCCTTCCCATTTTTTCCTTCCTTCCCCCTCCCTCCCCCTCCCCTTATTTCACCTCCCCCTTTCCTTCCCATTTTTTCCTTCCTTCCCCCTATCCCCCCTCCCATTTTCCTATTCTTTCCTTTCCTCTGCCTTTCTCCTTCCCCCTTTTTCCTTTCTCACCACCCCTTCCCTCCCCTCTCCTTTTCCCGCCCCCCTCACACACACCCCGCCCACCCCCTTGCTTTTCCCTTCCTGGAGCACATTTTCGCTCCTTATGTGGGCAATATCTGACCCAGTACCTTTTACAATTTTACCCTCATTCTTATGTAGATTTAATTCCGCACAATCCCCTGTGTCCGCCGCGGGAGGAATCTTTTGAGCGGCTGGGTCTTCTACTTGGCAATCAACCTGTTGGGAAAGCAACCTTCCATTGTTTCCGCTGAGCTGTATCCATTTACCTGATGTTTGCTATAAATTTTCATTACGTGTTCCTGTGTTTTATTTGACTACTTATCTTATAGATTACTCCACCTGACGAAGCGCTGTTTGTACTGTGAAACTAGTAGAGGTCTGGTTAATCTATAGGAAACACTTCATCAACAGATACCTCCTGGGGAAACCTTTGAGTATTTGTATACTGTTCATTCATTCATTTTATTTTCAATGGTTTTTATTAAAGTTTTCACAGTACAGGTTAAAAGACCTCGGCATCCCTTTGAACATTGTACAGTATTCATAGTCCATCCAACATACAATATAAGCGAGAGGAATACACCTCTCGTTCCTTCAAGGCCAAATCCCTGGTGTAAACTGTTTCTTATCTACTTTAATATTTGTGGTTTATGTACCAGACCATACAGTGGTTTCTCCACCTTACACATTACACTATATTCTGTGGTTATATGCATGTTCTATAACATAGGTCCTAGAGTACGTCCCGTCCACTGGGAGACACCAGCACCCCAGCTATCTATTGGGGGAGCCTGGCTTTCCAAACCATGGAGGGGCACCATCCAGACCTCATTAGGCCAGGGCCTTACCGAGGGAAAAGGGGGATAGATTAAAAAGGAAAGGAAAATGGGCTCAGAGGGCAGAGTTGGGGAGGAGGTTAGAGGGGGAGAGGGGGGGGAGCTCCACGCTCCTTGTCATGTCTTTCACAAAGTGTCCTGGTTCGTGATTGTCCAGGGATCACTTGTTAGGTATCTGATCCATGGGTCCCCTACTTTGTTAAACAACTTAATTTTATCCTGCATAACCACCGTTAGTCTTTCATTTAACATAAGCCATGACATTTTGTGTTTAAGTTGGTCGAATGGTAGGGCTGCAGACTTCCAGTTTCTTGCTATTGTGATTTTAGCTGATATGAATATGAATGTAAGAAGCCTTCTATGGGTTTTTGAGGCTTCAACTACCCTGCCACCCAGGAGTGCGTGTTTCGCGGACTTGACCAGGTTAATCTGGGTGAGGGTGTATATAAAGTTGTAGACCCTGATCCAGAATCTCCGTACTTTGGGACATGTCCAACATTTATGATATGCTGATCATTCAATCGTTTTAATGTGATTTTTGTATGTTTTCTTCTTTTTTTTTTATATGTAATAAATGGAATTTTTTATCCAAGAATTGTACTTCTATTTATCAGTACTCAGATAGTCCACCACAAAATTTGTGCGTTTGAGTATACGTTTGGCTAGGCTCAGCGGCTACCCTTATGCTCGTACCCCTCGCCCTGTTTCCCTATATCATTTTTGGATGATGGTACTATATTATGTCTAGGTTTAGGTTTTGCTATTTGAGGCTATACTCAAAAATTCTCCTCATTAAAAACATAGAAAACAAGGTGTTAAAATTTTATTTTATTTTTTTTTCAGGTTTTATTTTGATGAGCCATCATGAAGTTCTATGTCAAGTAGTACTTACCAGTTTTGTATTTGGAGGCAAAGTGTACTCTTTTTAAATTTTTTTTTCTGCAAAGGGTTAATGTTTTTTGTTTCCCTTGGCTCACAAATATGGTAATTCATAGTGTTTTGATAAACAATTTTTACATCTGCAAGTGTTCTAAATGAATGTGGTGCAGCTTTTGATTAGAAGAGTTTCTTTAGAATGGGGTTGTATTTATTTCCATTGTTTGCACACTCAGCAGTGCTGATCATGATCTAGATTGTGATACAGACTATTCATGACACCAAAAGATGAGCATTTTTAAAACCCTTTTACTTTCCATTTGTTGGTGAAACATTTGACTTATTATGATGAATAAAACCCACCTTTCACTGTAACGTAGACACTCTGGCTTGTGGACAACTGCGGTTGGACAAGGACATTACACGTATACTCCCCTTCATCTACATCCTTTTGTACATCAGTTAGCTTTAGCGTTCCGTTGTTCTCAAATGCCACTTGGCGGTGGTTAAATGGGATGAGGTTGGAATTCTTGTACCACTTTATGGAGTAATATGGATAGCCAATCACACGGCAGTGGATGTATGTGTCCCGCCCTGCTATTGCTGTAATGTTTTTCATTGGTCGAATGCTTGCTGGACCTGGAAGAACAATAGAAAGCACTATATGATTCTAGAAGGCAGGAAAGAATACCTAATGGAGAGGTGGATGATATGGTGGAGGGATGTAAAAAATTGTGTTATCAAAAGTGTGGCTGGTGGCCTCCATCTAAAAAAGGGATAGAAACTGAACTTTAAAGTTACTTTTTTTATATAATTACAAAATACTCTCTGCTAGAAGATATTAACACTCCATATTATTCCCCAGGGACAAATCTTACCTAAATGCTGCTAAACAACCCTAACTATATCCAATATTTCGTAACCACTGTGAAACACAAACTACAAAGGAAACTCTGATCATGCAGAGTGAAAACAAAAAAATGTAATTCTACAAAATATAAAGCTACAACAAAACTTTGTTAGAAAATAACATAGGACCAAAAAAATGGACCAAAGTCCATCAAGCTCAACCTATTACTATTCTATTACTGATACCGTTGACCCAGAAGACAGCAAATCAAGACCCCATTGGCAGCTTCCATTTCATCCTCAAGAAGATGTCCACTATTACTCCGCTTTTGAATACCATGACGTACTGTATAGCTGGAGAACCATTCCCATGAAAGCATCTCCAAGACGTGAGAAGATGGCAGCTTGTCCAGGAATGAACTGATCACCGTTACCTAATACTATTCTATTACTGATGCGGTTGATCCAGAAGAAGGCTAGCCAAAACCCAAAACCTTACTGGCAGCTTCCATTTTATCCTCAGGAAGATGTTAACTTGTGACTGCACTGATGAATACTGTGATATAGAGCTGGAGAACCATTCCCATGAAAGCATCTCCAAGACTTGAGAGGTTGGCAGCTTGTCCATTAATGATCTAAATACCATTACCTAATGCTATCCTACCAAGGATGCTGTTGATCCAGAAGAAGGAAAACCAAAACCCCACTGGCAGCTGCCATTTCATCCTAAAGAAAATATCCACTTATGACTACCATGATGTATAGCTGCAGAAACAGACCCAGGAAAGCATCACCAAGACTTGAGAGGATGGCAGCTTGTCCAGGAATGATCTGACTACTGTTACCTAATGCTATTCTATTACTGATGCTGTTGATCCAGAAGGTGGCAAACCAAAACCCTACTGGCAGCTGCCATTTCATCCTCAGGAAAATGTCCACTTATGAATACCATGATGTATAGCTGGAGAACCAATCCCAGGAAAGCATCTCCAAGACTTGAGAGGATGGCAGCTTGTCCAGGAATGATCTTACCATCGATGAGCAAAACTCTTGAACATCTGCTGCATAAACACGAATGATCGGCTTGGTCCAGCATTAATGCTTATGCCATGGAAAGGGGTTAGGTGTGTACAGACGTTTGCTGGATTACTTATCTCCTAGAAAGAAACAAAAACTAGAAAAGGTTTTATATCCAGCCACTCAAGCTTTGCTTCTGAGAGCCAGCGGGTCTTTGATGAACCCATCAACACAAACCATCTGCTGAAAACAGTCAGTTCAGGTAACTGTCATCTAAGGTCTGTTACAAGCTCATCAAAGGCCCCCAATTCACATTTAAAGGACTGCTATCACAAATAATGTTTTATTCTGAAAACTGTATGGGATAAATAAATGTAATGAAAATACACTAATTCCTATTTTATTTCACTTTATTTATATATTGGTTTTTACCCAACGTGGAGACCAAGCTGTCCAAAAAGGGATAGCAGTAGAAACGTGCTACAAAATTTACGGTAGTTTCACAAATGCTCTCTACTAAACTATATCTGGTGACTCTGTTTTTTTGCCACAACTGCCAGGAACATACTAGCAAAACCCAATTTATGAAGAAATGAGATAAAGTGTTGGAAATGGAGGAACCCCACAGAAGGTTTCAGAAGCCTTTGCATGACATTATGATGTATGTAAGTGTAATACTGATGATGTATGTATGTGTAATACTATGTTTTTGAATTTTTTATTTTTTAAAGAGCTCATTTGACAAGCACCTCTTACGTTTATGCGAGCCTGGTACAGGACGACTCCCGCGGAATTATTGGCAGTGCAGCGGTAGACTCCCCCGTCCCGCACCTGGGTGCTGGTGATGTTTAGATAACTGACAACGTTGCCATCGGAGGTGATGATCTGACTGATGCGATGGTTGCCGTTCTTGACGATGGGCTCGTCGTCCAGGGTCCAGGTGATGGTGGGTAGAGGCGTGCCTTTCACATTACACATGAGGGACACGGGCTCTCCGGGGCTCACCACCTTCTCGCTGAACGCAGAGTTAATTTTTGGTGTTCCATCTAAGGAGGACAAGAAAGCTTACATTTCAAGCACTGGAAAATATTACATAATCAGATGCTAAGAGGAAAGTACTAGGCAAATATAAAAATTAAACTTTCCGTATAATACATGCATAACAATTTTGGCAAAATTGTAATTATAAAATTATAACAAAATAGGACCTAAAATACAGCAAAGTTAAACAGAGATTAACACTGCATGGTATTAAAGTGGTAAAAACAAGCAACTGCCATTTTTGTTTATTTTTCATTCTTTGTTGCATTTCACATGTTGCATTCTGTCTCCATGCACTTGTCGCAGCAGCAAGATTAGAACTGTCAGTTTTTATTGCTGTCTGTGCCTCCGTTAGGGAAATTTATCCTCTCTATTTGTCCTGTTTACTGTTATCGAAAGTGAAAGTAAAAACAAAAATCCCAACTTTTGGGTTGACATTAGCACACGAACAGAGGGGAAATCTTCCAATGAGCACACTAGTTCTTGTAATCCTGGTGACACATTGGGATTCCCTCACTTTGGAGGGATTTCTTTCACTTCCTGTTTTGGCTATGACACAGGAGGTAAGGGAAAATCTCCCCCAATGGGCCACAGATGGCAAAGCTGACAGGAGTTACTATATAACCCTCCCTTACTAAAAATGAAAAAAAAAGTTCTGTTTATACACTTTGATCGCTAGCCATGGGAGCATAGGCATGCGCACAGGGTGTGCCGGGTGTGCCAGGTGTGCATACAGCCCAGGTTCCCCCTGCTGCCCAGGCCTCCCTCCAACGCTACAAGCTTCCCTCCTCTCCTCTTCCACTGGCTGCTGCTGCGGGCACACTGGGGGATACTTCAGAATGGAGAACAGGGGAAAGGGGTCGGTAAATATGTAATTGACTAGTCCCTTCTTTTTTCTGAATGGACACAGTGAGTGATTGGTACCGATCACTGACTGTTCATTCGTAACTGAAGCATAGTAAACTCTGTGTGTGAACAGGAAGCCTCAGCACAGAGAACTTCCCATTCACTTACTGTCCAGTGCAGCTGAGGCTGCAGAGAAAGGGACTGGGGAATCTCTGTCCTCAGTCCCTTTCTCTGTCTGAAAAAGAGACATCAGGGGTCTATTTAGACCCCTGATATTTCACTAAAGCCCTCCAATGGGGCTCTTAAAAACTTGTAAAAAAAAATAATTTAATAAAAAATAATTTGAAGAAAAAAAAAAAGCCCCCTACTCTACTGACACCACCCTCCGCCCTACTGACACCAACCCCCACACCTATGCATCGGAGAATTACATTTACATGGTCTTTCCATTGTAAGAAGGTTACTTGCATGGAGAGAAGGAAAGGAAGAAAAAAAAATGCTTAGTGATAGAACCAGAAATATTCTATCCAATGGAAATTCATTTATAAGCATGCAGATAGTTCATACAAGCAGCACTAAGGGTATATTAGTGTATCTTATATCAGGATTGTGCATGTAGATAAACAGCACTCTCAGGGTTGCTGTCAGGTCAAGTTGACATTTACACGGTAGAAAATCCGCATTTTTATAACACAACCGAAGCGTGACCTTCGATCAAGTGCACTTATCAGCCTCGTAAAGGAAAAAGCTTTACAGGTTGTCCTTGGTGCTAAGACAATTAATATTAAAGCTTTTTTTTAATTATTATTTATTGATGGATTTTTATATTATGCATAGGTCGCTTAAAGGGGAATTACAAGTTATGCCCCTCATAGGCATCACAAAAATGTGCCGGAGCTGCAACATTGTAACACTAAAGGGGAACTAAACCTAATATTGAAAAAATAACGAGCAGGCAGCTCTTTAATGCAGAAGAGATATACTATGGCTCTTCTGTAATTGGATACTTACTGGCCTGCTTGCAGTGTTCTATTAAATGTTAAGTGAGCTGCACTGGAATGAATGACTCTTGTGCGCATATGCGGGATCACGTCATCTCCCGCCAGCCAATCAGGAGGCTGGAAACCGGGCACCCGAAAGTCACGAGGGGAGAAGATGACAGCTACTGGCGAGGGATGTAAATATTGCATCGCTACAAGGTGGAGGTAAGTGTATTGGGGAGTAGAGTTGGGCGAGCGGTTCAGGCTGAGCAAAAGTTCAGCCCAAACATAGCCTGTTCGCTCGTTCGGTGAACACCTGAATTTGCAGGGTGCTTGGCGGGATGTTTGCCCGCCGTGCACCCCACAATGCACTACGTGCTGCACAGTGCATTCTAAGCACTGATTGGGCAAAGTTTTGGGCATAGTGAATAGCTGGTTGTTAAGGAGCGGGTCAAGAAACTGGCCGCGGTGTCCTTAACAACGGATGAGTCATCAGCTATCAGCGGGCTATCCCAATGACAGCTGAATTTAAAAAAATCTGAAAAATCTAAAAAAAAAACAAAAAAACAGCGTGGGCCCCCTCCCCCCAATACATTCCAGGCCCTTTGGGTCTGGTATGGATTTTAAGGGGAACCCTATTGCAAAATTGAAAAAAACTGCGTAGGGCCCCCCCAAAATCCATACCAGACCCGTATCAGAGCATGCACGGAAAAAGCAACCAGATACATGCACAGATAAGCAAGCTCAGATAACCTTATCCGAGCATGCCCCCAGATCCTGCCCCCCCCCCATGCGAATGAGTATGGGGTGCATAGTACCCCTACCCATGCACCAAAAAAGTGTCAAACAGAGAAAAAAAAACACACACATAGTTTTTGACAATTCCTTTATTAAAAATAAAAAAAAATAACAATGTCCTCCCATGTAGATCTATCGTCAACTACGAAGGCGCTGCCACCGCCGGACCCGGAAAAAAAAAAAAAAAAACACTCCACCCACGACGAAGGCTAACCGCCATTTGCCTGCTCCATCATTTGACAGTTCTTATATAGATAATGGGCGGGGCCAGCTGGTGGCACTACCCCTTTGTGATGTCACTGACCGATGCATGCTACGTCTGTGACAACATAAGGGGGCGGTGCTACCAGGCGACGTCAGGTGGCTCCGCCACTTACTTAAATTGCCTAAACCTATAGCAAGGACATTGTTTAACTTTAGTCAGAGTTGACCAGTTTGTTTTTATCTACAAACACCCCTTATCTGCATAGGCAGTTTTTTGGTAAAAGTGAAGTAACCCTTTAATGAAAATATTAAAAATAAAAATGTGGCTCGGATGCAAAACTGGTACTATTGCATTGCCCAATTCAGCGCCTATTCTCATATCAGCAGAAGCTTGCAACTTACCTATTTATTGCCGCTAAACGTGCCATTGCCAAGGCCTGGAAGTCACGTTTGGTGCCGTTTGCAGAGGTGAAGAGCAACCTGACCACCTTGATGAACAACAAAAAGATGTCCAGTATCTTACATTAATCCCATGCTAAACTTCTGAAAGTATGGGCTCCTTGGTGGTCATATGCTCTCCCCACCCTGTATCCGACCGGCATGGGCATTTTATAATTTTTGTGGCTATGGCCCAAGCCTGCAGGACCTCCCTTAACCCCCCCCCCCTTTTTGTTCCCCTCCTGTTCTCTTTCTTTCTCTCATGACCAACTCGTCAGTCCACCTCTCTGGTTTCCTTATGGTATAACCCTGAGCCCTGGCTTAGGAACTTGAGTAAACCCATGGCCCCCCACCATGTGGTAGTCTAGTGGAAATCCTATATTACGTAATATGTTGCACAAGACTTCACTCCAGTCTGTATGACTTGTTTCTCATTGTGTAACCCCTGTGTGGGTGACTCGCTGTACTGTTACTTTTGAGTGCAACAATAAAAATTTTTGTACCAGAAAATAAAAATGTGGCTCAACTGCAAGTGTAAACAAGGCCTTAAGCCTCATTTGAATGTGTGTACCTAAATGTACATCCATGAGAAGGGCTGTGTTTGCCTGTACGGGATTCGCAGGTGTTCCTTGCATCCGCATGCAGGCAGTCCCCTTCATGTCTATTCTGACGCAGTGGCACAACCAATGGTTCTAATTTGACAGTCGTTCAGGTGCAGGTGCGAACGTACACAGTCTGTAAAATTGGCAAAGTGACCTGTAAAAAAGGGACTAAGACATAAACCCGGACTTACATGTAGACCTGTATTGGCCGCTCTGGTGTTACTATAAGGGGCATTTTGTGTTGGCGGATATTTGTTTCCTCTGTCAGGGCCTGAGCGTGTCACAAATGATTCCTGCTGACAGCCTGTGATAACCCACACACTCTTTCCTCACATCATTACAAATGATCAATATGCTTTTCAGGATTGCAGAGCCACGGGAGACGGTTGTCAGGGCAACGCGGCCTGGTCAGGTAAACTGCTCTGTCTGTAGAAGCAGGCCATGCTGAGAACGGCTGCAGATCCTAATTAGAAGGTGGCCTTTATATTTGTTTTCTCCTCTTTGTCAATGGGGCTTAAAATAATGACCTCACAATACGTTTTTCTTTTCTCTCACCTTCACACCATTAAACCTGCCACAACCACTTCTGCCCACTCGCCTCATATATATGATCACATCATCAACCCCATCCCCCTGCTCTCACCACCACTTCAGAACGCCCAGCACCACCACACCCACAGGCCCTCAATCTCACCATCTGATCCACATCTTCAACCCCATCCACCTGCTCTCACCACCACTTTAGCACCCCCACCACCACCACACCCACAGGCCCTCATCTCACCGTCTGATCCACATCATCAACCTCACCCCCCTGCTCTCACCACAACAGCACCCCTTCTACCACGGCTTCTGAAGAGCTTCCTCTTGCCATATGATCCACTTCATCAACCCCATACCCTTGCTTTCAACACCATCACAATGCCCCTACCGCCACCACTCTTACCCACCCTCATCTTACCATCTGATCCACATCAACCCCATACCTCTGGTCTCACCACCACTTCAGCACCACCACCTTCACCGCACCCACAGACCCTCATCTCACCATCTGATCCACATCAACAACCTCATCCCCCTGCTCTTACCACAACAGCACCACTACTACCCATGGCTCCTAAAGAGCTTCCACTCACCATATGATCCACTTCATCAACCCCAAACCCCTGCTTTCACCACAACAGCACCCCTACCACCACTGCTCCTGCAGGCTTTCCTTTCACCATCTGATCCACATCATCAACCCCATCCAATCGCTCTCACCAACACAACAGCACCCCTACCACCACCGCTCCTGCCCACCCTCCTCTCACCATCTGATCTACATCATCAACCCCGTCCCCCTGCTCTCACCACCGCAACAGCACCCCATACCACCACCAATCCTGCAGGCTCTCCAACCATCTGATCCACGTCATCACCTTTAGCCCCCTGCTCTCACCACCACTGCTCCTGCTGGCTCTCCTCTAACCATCTGAGCCACATCATCAACCCCATCCAATTGTTCTCACCAGCACACCATCTCCCCTACTACCACCATTCCTGCCTGCCCTCCTCTCACCATCTGATTCACATCATTAACCCTATTCCTCTGCTCTCACTTCCACACCAGCACCCCTACCAGCACCACTCCTGCAGGATCTCCCTTACCACTTCATCCACATCAACCACCCCATCCTTCTGCTCTCACCACCACACCAGCACCCCTAACACCACCACTTTTGCAGGGTTTCCTCTCATCATCTTATCCCCCTGCTCTCAACACCACATAAGCACTCCTACAGGCCCATCTCTCTCTATCTGGTCTACATCATCAACCACATCCAATTGTTCTAACCACCACCCCAGCACCCCTACCACCACTGCTCAGGCAGACTATCCTCTCACCATCTGATCTACTTCATCAACACCATCCAATTACTCTCATCATCCCATCATTACCCCTACTACCACCACTCCTGCCCGCCCTGCTTTCACCATTTGATCCAGCTTATCAATTCCATCCCCCTGCTCTTACCACCATACCAGCACCCCTACCACCACCGCTCCTGCAGGTCCCTCCTCCCTGAAAATAGCTTCTGTACATACTTCTCACTGTTCTAACTCTATGCCTAAACAAGCCACCCTTCCCTCAGAAAACTGAATCTGTACACGCTCACCCATGCCTGCTTTTACCACCACACCTTTGCACCTTCTCTTACCAATGTACCTTCACTACCACCACCTTGCCTATAGGTCCATCTCTCACGTTATGCCTGCACAAAGCTCCACCCTGAACACTGCACCTGCACCCCCCCACTACCAAAACAACACCCCCCTTTACAACTGCACTTCTCACCTGACTCATGTTTCTCCCTACACTCATCCAATGCTTCAATCTGCTTTTGCACTAGGCCTGCTCCACTCCTGCAAACCCTACCTCATTGCTCTCCCTAATCCAACCTTGGCCATATACAGTATATGCACTTGTATGCAGTGTAACATTGAGACCCTACTTCCATTTTCCCCAAGATTCCTGAAGCAATGCAGACTGAGCAAGACATGGAATCCTTTACTCCCTCCTCTTCCAGTATGAATATATCCAGAAGTTAAAACTTCCAAACGGATCTTGGAAGCTCTGGTAGTGCACAATAACATGGGCATCACGGTTCCAATCACATCCATATGCATGAATACAGCAGTGGTCAATGTAATTGCACCACAATGCACACGCCATGAGGGCATTACATCAACAAATCAAAATAAAATGGCTGTCATGTCTTATCACATGATAACGAGTTACTTTAAAGTGGAGTTCCACCCACTTTTACAACTCTTCAGCATCCCTCACTAAACTGTGCACTGTAAACAAATTGGATATTTTTTTTATTTTTTTTCTCAGCACCTACTGTATATCTGCTGTATTCATTTTTCACTTCCTCCTCCCTGGCCGCGGCCCATCGCATCATTTCCTGTTTGCAATGCCTTCTGGGAAGGGGCAGCAACTTTCTCTGAAACTGCCGTTGCTATGGAAACCTGACCTGAAACCTATTACACTGCTTGTGCTGCACTGAGCATGTGCGAGATCTGCAAGGATGAGATCCAGGAAGAAATACAGTCTGGCTTCAGATGCCCACACTTAAGATGGCCACGGCCTGCTGTAAGTTTATAAAATAACAAACTACTGCTATAAACTAACAAAACAGACCTTAGTTTACAGACTAACTTTACTAGAATACATTAAGCTTGTGTATTATAGGGGTATTGTTATTTAAAAAGTATAATTTCGGCCGGAACACCACTTTAACACACGAGTCTATGCAATGCACTGTGTGAATGAACTATTGGGGTAGTGGCGGTTGGTCACACAGGTAAATACACAGTGCTTATGATCCCTCCTTTAAAGTGAACCTGTTATTCTGCAAAAAAAGAACAAAGGATGGGTTCACTTTGATCGTAGAAGGAAACCAGATTGTTACAGTAGCTTAGATTTCCTCCTCTAAACCGTCTTGTGTCCTTTTCAGATGCTGATGAAATCCTAAACAGCACGGAGCTGAATTGTAATTGCAGGGCGAAACGCAGCATCAGCTGGTCTGTTATCTTGTAATTACTGTGTCCTCTGCAATGGGGAATTCCTGAATAAACACAGCGCAGAGAACATGCAGCATGATGAGAAGTCCCACAAATAAACAGCACTGATTATTTGTATGTCTTTTTAGCACAGATGATACACCTATCCGGTCTTGAAAAACACTTCTGGACCTATTCAGGAATGTGAAGAGCAATTTGACATTCAATTTTATCTTCAGAAATGTTTTTGGCCTGGGTGTTGCAGCACTGGAAATTTCTGCATACAAATTTTTAGCATGACTACCTTTTGTTGCCTGTGTTATAGCCATACCACACCTAAAAAGTCAATTCATTACACCCAGAATATAATAGCTACAGTATACACTCAACCAATGATGGAGCACTATTCCTCCCACTGATACAAACAATTGGGCACTATTCCTTCAACAGGTACCAATAATGGGGCACTATTCTTTCCACTGACACCAACAATGGGGCAATATTCCTTCCATGGATACCAACAATGGGGAACTATTCGTCCCACTGATACCAATGATGGGGCACTATTTCTTCCACTAATACCAATGATGGGGCACTATTTCTTCCACTGATACCAATGATGGGGCACTATTCCTCCATAATACCAAAGACAGCATTTTTTCCTCCCACTAGCCACAGTCTGGCCCTCCTAAGGTCTGAAGGACAGTAAATTGGAACTTTGTTTGGAGAGCTCCTACATCACCAAAGGATAGCCAGTCTGTGTTGAATGTCATAGAGACAGAGGCTGCAGCGCAGGAACAGATGAGACATAAGAGACAGATGCTGCTGATAAGCCACAAATACTACCTCTACTGTTGTTGACAGGGTCTCTTTAACTTTAGCATATTTCATACCCTATATTTCACTCTTAACTATAGATAAGCTCACGTGTGTGGATCCTATACTGGAACCACCTGAGCTATCCCACCAGGAAACTGTCATCTGTATGTGTCAATCATAAGCGCTTGGAAAATTCCCTGCCCCACGGCCTCATGTATACAATGGGTGTGTATATGCGTGGCTGCAGTATGAGCATGATTCAGACGCTTCTAAGTCGCCCTGTACAGTGACATCTTCCTGGTGGGATTGTTCGGATGGGTTCGGATTATGATCCAAACACGCCTGAGCTCAGCCTACCCTCAAACTATGGGCTTGTGTAGATAAGCGTTGTTGTAAAATGCTACTTTTGCATTAGTTTGAGCACAAAATATAGAAAAAGGCCTTTTGCTTGCAGTGCAACACCTCTTAATAGGGCCCGCTACATTCAAAGAAACACATGTTAAATGAAGAAAGACAACATCCATCTACATAAGCCCTAAACCATAACATAGTTACATAGTTAGTAAGGTTGGAAAAAGACACAAGTCCATCTAGCTCAACCATAAAAATAAATAAATAAATAAATAATATTATCAAACAATCCCATATATCCAATCCTATATCCACAGTTGATCCAGAAGAAGGCGAAAAACCCCAGCAAAGCATGATCCAATTTGCTACAGCAGGGGAAAAAACTCCTTCCTGACCCCCAAGAGGCAATCGGATTTTCCCTGGATCAACTTTACCTATAAATGTTAGTACCCAGTTATATTGTGTACATTTAGGAAAGTATCCAGGCCTTTCTTAAAGCAATCTACTGAGTTGGCCAGAACCACCTCTGGAGGGAGTCTATTCCACATTTTCACAGCTCTTACTGTGAAGAAACCTTTCCATATTTGGAGATGAAATCTCTTTTCCTCTAGACGTAAAGAGTGCCCCCTTGTCCTCAGTGTTGACCGTAAAGTGAATAACTCAACACCAAGTTCACTATATGGACCTCTTATATATTTGTACATGTTGATCATATCCCCCCTTAATCTCTTCTTCTCAAGAGGGAATAAATTCAGTTCCTCTAATCTTTCCTCATAGCTGAGCTCCTCCATGCCTCTTATCAGTTTGGTTGCCCTTCTCTGCACTTTCTCCAGTTCCCCGATATCCTTTTTGAGACCTGGTGCCCAAAATTGAACTGCATATTCCAAATGAGGTCTTACTAATGATTTGTACAGGGGCAAAATTATATCTCTCTCTCACCACATTGGCCCTATGCCAATCCAGTAGTACCATTCCTGTCATTAATGAGTCCCTAAAAATTAGAAACAATGGCTTTGAAATGACAGAGCTCAATACTTTTAGGATCCGATAATGATAACCCTAATGATAATCTGTTATTTGGTTAATTCAGGGCAAAATGAGGTCCCCTTGCTAACTCACCCCTTCTTTCCTCCCACTGTTAATGACTTCCACTGCTCTGCCCTGCTGCATCAAAGCCCTGAATCTAATCCTTGTGTATACTCCATATCAGTCTATCCCAGAGCTGGCACATGGATAATGATCTTTTCCCCTCCCAGAGATGACAGTGTTGGGCCTGGAGATTGGCCATCAGTGGCGGCACTGTGCCCTTAGCCCATCCAGTTGTGTGACAATGGCAAATGAATATTCACTATTGTCTTTCTGATTCTCCACCTGGCCAATCAGGGAGCAGGTTTTAAAACCTGATTGGCCAAGAAGAGAAGTGACCGTATTGGCTGCCGAGGAGGAAGCCGCCGAGGGGGAGGCGACATAGAGGAAGCCGCTGTGAAGCCGCCAAGGAGGAGACACAGGAAGGAGCCGAAGCTGCCTGTGACCTAGATGGGGTAAGTGCCGGGCTGGTGGGCAGACAAACGAGCGAGCGACAGGGGTGGGGGGGGTAGGTGGGTGGTTTGTTTGACGTCCCCTAAAAGATGAAGCACCGGCCGCCCCTGTTGGCCATACTGACTTAAGCACTGCATCCTGGGACGAAGAGGTGAATGTGCATTCTCCACCCAACTCAGAATACCCTTTATGGGAAAAGTAGAAGGTATCTAGATCAACATCTATACTAGTATGGGAACTCCAGATAACCATATTACCCTCACTAGTTTCAGGGCCCATTGATACCACATCTGTTGCTCAAAGCAGGCCCAGTGCGTTGACAAGCTGAAATACCTTGTTTCCAATAGGCCCAATTTCCACCTAGACACTGCGTTGATGGGTGCTGGATAAAAATTGAACATCCTGCATTTAAATGCAGAGCAACACACTACAAAACACTATAATGCACTACAATAAACATTAAGGTAAACAAAATAAAGTATTTTAACTCCTGCTGTGGGAAAAAAAATGTACATCAAGGCAATGCAATGCCTTAAAAAACAGATGTCAATGTACACCAACTCAAATGTGATAAATGCAACGCACTTATGTTAATCGTACCAGCAATGCTTTGCAGGCTCCAATGCAAAAATCAAATACATGCCCATTTTTTTTATTAGTCAATATGGGTGCATTTATTATTTTTTTTGCAAAGGGAGACTCTATCTTTAATGTATATGTAATGCCAAAAACCTTTTTTTTTTTTTTTTAGTTTTGTGCTGAGCAAGGAGGGGTTAAAACCTCTGCCAAGTTTTCTTTCACTGTCAGTCTACCATTGGATAAATTTGCCCTTACTTCCTGTTCTAGAAATAAAACAGGAAGTCCCCAATGGATAACCTCTTGTTCTGGGGGCAGCACTACAATTTTGGATTTCCCCACATTTTGTGTGTTTTCAGTGACAACGGTTACCAGTACAAATAGAGGGGTAAATCTCCCCAATGGGAACAGAGTCAACAATAAGAACACAACAGAGAGTCTAACCTATCCCCACGCTATCCAAAACTAAAAAAGGTTTTGTATAGAGATACACTTTAAACCAAATGGCCGGTGATCACGTGTCTGTAGGTTTTTCCAGAAGCTGCCGGTTGCAGTTGGGGGAGGCCTGTTTACTATTGTTCTCCCACTCTTCCTTTTCCACGTCCAGCCCTGACCTTACAAGTCTATGAAGCATGGTCACATCATACTTGGCCAAAGGACCTTCCTCTCAAGTCTACACAAAGGTTAACCCACCATCGAGAACCTCAGGGCAGGTTATATGGAAACTCTCACCTGTGTAGATAGGTACATGAGCAGAGAAACTGGTAGACTGGCAGATATTAACAGTATTCATAATTGCAATTAAAATGTCTTACCTTCGAGCACCACCAGAGCATAATCCTGGGCCGACATCCGATCCTTGCGGATAAAGCACTGGTAAGCACCGCTGTCACTTTTCGCCACGGCATCCATTATTAGGGTTTCACGACTAATACCAGTTATTCTAACATTGTTTCCATTAATCACAATATCGCCGTTCCTGTACCAGGTAATGTCAGGATCGTCCGTACCAGAAGCGCTGCATGACAATGTCACCTGACTGCCGACGCTGGTCTTCACCTTCCGCGGACTGATTGTCACTTTTAGGGGTTCTGCAATGAAAACAGAAGGTGTTCATGGATGGGGTGCTATTTTGGTTAACTGCATTGCTGATGAGGGAAAACATAAAAAGAAAAGGAAGCATCTGCAAAAATGATACGGTTGTGTATTGTGATATGGTAGGAATCCACATATTCATACAGACTGGTAAACTTACTAAGAGGCCACCTTACAAAGTGAACCTTTGTCTAGACCAGGGGTCTCCAAACTTTTCACTTCGAGGGCCACATGTTTTTTTTTTTACAGATATTTGCAGATGTTTATTAATCAGTTATTTATAAATGAATCCCGTTCAGAGACTCCCCATACATCTGTGTCTTCATCAAAGCCTTCCTGCCCATTTGTGTCCCCATCAGAGTCTCCCTGCATATTTGTGTCCCCATCAGAGTCTCCCTGCACATTTGTGTCCCCATACATTTGTGTCCTCATCAGGGACTCCCCATACATCTGTGTCCTCATCAGGGACTCCCCATACATCTGTGTCCTCATCAAAGCCTTTCTGCCCATTTGTATCCCCATCAAAGTCTCCCCATACATCTGTGCCCCCATCAGAGTTTCCCTGCATATTTGCATCCCCATCAGGGACTCCCTGCACATTTGTGTCCCCATCAGGGACTCCCCATACATCTGTATCCCCATCAGAGTCTATCTGCCCATTTCTGTCCTCATCAGAGTCTGCCTGCCCATTTGTGTTCTCATCACAGTCTCCCCATCAGATTCTCCCTGCACATCTGTGTCCCCATCAGAATCTCCCCATACATCTGTGTCCCCATTAGAGTCTCCCTGCACGTTTGTGTCCCTATTAATGCACCCTTGCATATTTGTGTCCCCATCAGAGCCACCCCTGCACATTTGTGTCCCCATCAGAGCCACCCCGCACATTTGTGTCCCCACCAGAGAGCCCCTGCCACACACTTGTGTCCTCTCAGAGCCACCTCCCCACACTAGTGTCCCCTTCAAACCCCCCCCTGCCCATCTGTGTTCCAATCAGAGACCCCGCTGCATACTTGTGTCCTCTTCAGAGCCCCCTTGCCCATGTGTGTTCCAATCAATGTCCCCCTGCATACTTGTGTCCTCATCAGAGCCCCCCTGCACATTTGTGTCCCCATCAGAGCCACCCCACACATTTGTGTCCCCACCAGAGAGCCTCTGCCACACTTGTGTCCTCTCAGAGCCACCTCCCCACACTAGTGTCCCCTTCAGAGCCCCCTTGCCCATCTGTGTTCCAATCAGAGCCCCCTGCATACTTGTGTCCTCATCATAGCCCCCCTGCACATTTGTGTCCCCTTCAGAGCCCCCTGCCCATCTGTGTTCCAATCAGAGTCCCCCTGCATATTTGTGTCTTCATCAGAGCCCCCCTGCACATTTGTGTCCTCATCAGAGCCCGCCTGCACATTTGTGTCCCAATCAGTCTCCCTGCACCACCTTATATTTCCCCTGTACAGCAGTGTCCATTACCTCTGTAGTGTACCTCTCAAGGGCTGGCTTTAGTGTAGACCGACTGCACCCAACAGCTGCTGCACCGCTGTTACACAGGCACGCTGCATATGAAATTACAGCGGTAAAGGACACTGAATCTAACTGTGGACGGGAGCTGTGAGGTGCACCAGGTCTACACTGAAAAAATGTAGGCTTTGTCTTGCTTGTTGGATTGCAGGACCTGTGCTGCATACTGGCTGGGAAGGGAAGGGGGGGTGAGGCCCCCCTCAACACTTCTCAATATGCAGAGCGAAGCCCTGCAACCCGAGCAGAGACTGTTTGCAGATGTCAGTGTGAGATTCCGGATTCCAGCTTCTGCTAGCTTGCTTCCAATAGGATATAAGTAATAGACCGTCTGCATCATTGTCATATGACTAAGGCCGTTCTAGGCTGAAACATTTCACCTTTTGGTGCAGGGCTGTGTTTTTAGCCTTAAAGTGGAGCTCCACCCAAAAGGAGAGGCTCTGCTTGTTTGCACCCCCTCCACTGCCACATTTTGCACTTTTTTTTGGGGGGGGGGGGGGGGTAGCGGGTATCTGGTTTTTGACTGGTACCCACTCCCACTTCCAGCTCATACTCGACCTGGAAGTTCAGCCCCCTCCTTCCCAGAAGTCCCAGAAGACTACAGGACCATTCAAAAGACGCAGCGCGACTTACACATGTGCAGTAGGAAAAAGGCTGTGAAGGCTGTAAGTTTCCCTTACTAGAGATGTTGCCGCCTGCACCTGAAGCCGATTGAAGAATCGGTTTGGGTGAGGAAATGGCTGGATCCCTGGACAGGTAAGTGTCCTTATATGAAAAGTCAGCAGCTACAGCATTTGTAGCTGCTGACTTTTTTTTTTTTTTTTGGAGCCCAGAGCTCCTCTTTAACCATTTCAGCCCTGGAAGGATTTTCCCCCTTAATGACCAGGCCACTTTTTGTGATATGGCACTGCGTCGCTTTAACTGACAATTGCGTGGTCGTGCGATGCTGTACCCAAATAAAATTGACGTCCTTTTTGCCCACAAATAGAGCTTTCTTTTGGTGGCATTTGATCACCTCTGTGGTTTTTATTTTTTGCGTTATAAACAAAAAAAGACCAACAATTTTTAAAAAATGTTTTTACTTTCTGCTATAATACATACCCCCCCCCCCCCAAAAAAAAAAAACCAAAACAAATTTATTCATCAGTTTAGGCCGATATATTTTCTTCTACATATTTTTGGTAATTAAAAAAAATGTAAAAATCGCAATAGGCGTATATTGATAGGTTTGCGCAAAAGTTATCGCGTCTACAAACTATGGGATAGATTTAGGGACTTTTATTTTTTTTTTATTGTTTTTACTGGTAATGGCGGCGACCTGCAAATTTTAACGAGATTGCGACATTGCGGCTGACAAATCTGACCCCAAATGACACTTTTTGGGGGCCAGTGACATTACATTGATCAGTGCTACAAAAATGCACTGATCAATGTAAAAATTACACTGGCAGAGAAGGGGTTAACACTAGGGGGGCGATCAAGGCGTTAAGTGTGTTCCCTGGGTGTGTTCTAACTGTAGGGGGATGGGCTTACTGGAACATGACGGAGATCACTGTTCCCGATCACTGGGAGCAGCAGATCCCTGTCATGTCATCTGGCAGAATGGGGAATTGTCTTATTTACATAGGCAGGTCCCCATTCTGCCTCTCCTCACAGCGATCGCGGGTCGCCAGTGGACATCAAGTTTGCGGGATCCGCGGGCACACTGCCAGGATGTGCGCGCTCGCCCGCTATCCTCCTTGCACGGACCGATGTACAGGTACATCGATTTGCGCAGGAGAGCCGACCTGCCGCAGTATATCTGCGTGAGCTGGTCGGCATGTGGTTAAGTTTTAATAAGATGTATGACTTTTTTTACATTGGAACTTTCAGTGATGCAGACTATCTGTTACTGAGTTTGCACCCAGGGCAACAAGAAGTCTTGTGTTTTTCACTGGGTGCATATTACTGGGGGCATCTTCCATCCCCATATAGCCTCAGCTGCCTTCACCTTCTCAAGGCATTTTACAGGCAGTTGGTAGCAGGGCTCGGGCATTGAAACTGTGCCCTTTGCCTGCACCATAATGTGGGATCTCATGCACAGGGGTGAAATGTTCAGGGTGCACGAGACCTTAAATGTTAATGGCTGACAGGCCTAAGTTGGACGCTACACAAAAGATAAATCAAAGGGTGCAAGGCCTAGTGCATTATCATTACCATATTATTTAGGATAAAAGAGTGCATACTCACAAATGCAATGAATATAACTGCGTTGCACACAGGGCCGCTGATAGAAATCATGGGGCCCCGTACAGCCTACCTGACGGGGGCCCCCTTCAGCCCCACTCGTGGCCCTGCCCCTGGTCCCGCCTTCAGCCCCACCCCTGGCCTGCCTTGAAACAAAGTGCAGGTTTGTGTATATTTATCTTTCTCCAGCCAGTTATAAGTTTAATTATCCAAAAGAAATACTGTGATGATACAAGAGATGGTCAGAGACTGCAGACACTGTACAGGAGATGGTCAGAGACTGGAGACATGATACAAAAGATCAATGCAGCCTCACTGTGCCCATCTGCAGCCTGATCAGTGCCCATCAATGCAGCCTCACTGTGCCCATCAATGCAGCCTCACTGTGACATCAATGCAGCCTCACTGTGCCATCAATGCAGCCTCTCTGTGCCCATCTGAAGCCTCACTGTGCCCATTTGCAGCCTCATAAGTGCCCATCAATGCAGCCTCATCAATGCCATCAATGCAGCCTCACTGTGCCATCAATGCAGCCTCACTGTGCCATCAATGCAGCCTTACTGTGACCATCTGCAGCCTCACTGTGACCATCTGCAGCCTCACCAGTACCTTGATTACACAGAGCGGGTATCTCCCGCTGTGTCATGAAGCTGGGGTCTGAACTGTTCGGTGGCCGTCCACTCACTGTAACAAAGCTCCACCTCCTAGACCATGATACACAGAATACTGATTTAATTTCCCGGCATTGGATCAGTGTTCTGTCTATCATGGTTTAGGGGGCGGGCCTTTGTTAGAGTGAGTGGACGGCCGCCGAACAGTTCAGACCCCAGCTCCGTGACAGTGGGGAGTGAATGAGTGGAGTGGTGAATGAGTGGAGAGAGATAAATCACTCCACCAGGAAAGGCAGGCCGGGACTTGAGTGACATTCAGCCGAAACACAAGAAATACACGCCCACAAGAACATCTACAGAGAGGGACCAAGAAAGTTAAAAAACCCGCAACAAAGTCGGAGCAGTGGTGGGGGGGGGGGGCGCTGGTTGGAGAAATGTTTTTTTATTTATTCTGCATGCATTCTTCTCTGTCAGATTGCCCAGGCCCCTCTGCTGGCAACAGGGCCGATTGTACTGGCTTATCAGCAGCCCTGGTTGCACGTAAACTCCAGAACCATAAGATCTTTAACACAAGGAAATACATATGAAAATCATAAATCAGCTGATGTGTTTTGGGGGCTATACTTTCTTCATCAGAGCAAAACTAGTCTGAACTTCTTGACACCGCTGAAAAAAAAGAAAGAGGGAACCAATCATCTTATCCTCCTTAATAAGGGGAGGAGGAAAGAGAGCAAGGCCAGGCAGGTGGCTAACCACCTCCACAGGTCCACCTCCAGAGCTCCGAAGAAGGGGGTATAGCCCCCAAAACACATCTGATGTTTTTCAATCTTTGTACTTGGATTTTGTTTTGTTGAAGAGCATTCAGTTCTGGAGTTTATATACAGCACTGTTATATTCAGTGCTTTTGTGAGTAGACACTTTTGTATCTAAATAAAAGGCCAATGATAATTCACTAGGCTTTTTCTCCCTTTGTTTTATCTTTCGTGTAGTTGCAGGATTCCTCGATCTCAGGAGGGCAGCATCGGTTCTATGCACTGGTCCAGTCTGGGAATGGATGGTTGCCACCTGCAGTTAACAGTCTGTCTGCTCTTTATGGAATCCCCTAGGGCTGTGGTGTTAAGTCATTATCTTGATGAGCCATGTTGGATGCTGTACAATAACCTCTTGACCGGCAACTATGGACTAAGGAAGGATCGCACTGATGGCTCACAACAGTTGTCTTTCATTTAGCAGTCATTTCCAGTGCAACCAAATAATTAAAGATAAAATAAAAAAGATTGGCTTCAGCATAGCCTGTTCAAAGCAAAGCATTGCATTGCATTGCAGAATAAAGTGCGGTGTGAAGGCGTTGGCCTGTACTTTGCCTTTCAAGTCAATTTTAAATCCTGCCAGTATGCATCTATAATACAAGTCAATACAACCCACATTATTCTGTGGATTCTGGTGTGGATGAGTCCTGAGAGTTAACAATAAGAGACATAGAAAGAAAAGAAAGAAAACAAGGTCTGTGGCTCGCTGGGACATAACTATATAGATATTAGTGCAGATCTATCTGGAGAGTAATTACAGATCCAGACACATCTGTTCTTCCCAAATCCCAGAGGACTGACAGCCACCATGATGACAACATGTCTCAGGTGCACTGGGGGAACCTATGGAAAACATACACTCTGAGAAGGTTTAGTTATTATAAACGATATTCACAGTTGTTAAAGTGCCCCTCAATAATTCTTCAAGTGATGAGGAGTGCTGGATCACTCAACGTATAAATAAAAGACGATTGATTTTATATATTGGAGTCAACATGCAGCTCTGTTTGTCCTAGGACTCCTATTGAAGGTCCAGATATGAATAAAGGAGATAAGAGCAACTACTTTAAATAAGGTTGCCTAAGAAAATCCAACGCGTTTAGCTTGTTGTAAAAAATCCTCCTACTTCAGGATTGAATGAGCTCAAGGGAAAGGGACCTAGACTGGATAAGGTTATTAGGCCCCTTTCACACAAAGGGTCCGATCAGGTCTGCCTGTCAGTTTTTCAGGCGGACCTGATCGGACCCTCCATTCAACCCTATGGACCAGCGGGTGTAAACGGACCACCTACCTCTAATCCAGGGGTAGGCCCTCCAGCTGTTGCAGAAGTCCCATCATGCCTCTGGGAGTAATTGTAACTGCCAGCCTTGCAATGCCTCATGGGAAATGTAGTTCCACAACAGTTGGAGGGCATCAGGTTGCCTACCCCTGCTCTAATCCAATCCGGTCCACCAAAAAATTTTGAAAAAACGGAAGGGGATTCATTCTTCGTTGTCTAGGCGGATTGGATTGGAGTGTAGTAAGGTGTAAATAGACAGCGGAGTCCGTTTACACCCGGATACTCATGCGGCAGATCAGGCTCAGTCTGTGTCCGTTCTGTATAAACTGAGCAGGCATGGACCTTTCATCTGCCCATTCTGCTCAGATCAGCAGACAAATCCCCTGCTTATCAAGTTGGAGTCTGCCCCATGTGAGAGGGGCCTCAGAAACTTCAGTGATCTATCGTTGACAGTCCTGTTAAAAGTATATCACACTTTAGTTCGGCAGCCCTGAGAATGGAGGATCTTTACAACCCCTGAAATGCTTTGCCTTTTCCTTAGTGATCTGAAATAAAGTAGTCTAGACTTCATAGGTTTAGGAGTTTGTCTATGGGAATGTTTGACTATTCTTCCAAAAGTGCATTTGTGAGGTCAGGCACTGATGTTGGACGAGAAGACCATGTTCGCAGTCTCCACTCTAATGCACCCCAAAAGTGCTCTATCTGGTTGAGGTCCAGACTCTGTGCAGGCCAGTCAAGTTCCCCCACCCCAAACTCGCTCATCCATGTCTTTATGGACCTTGCTTTGTGCACTGGTGCACTGTCATGTTGGAACAGGAAGGGGCCATCCCCAAACTGTTCTCACAAAGTTGGGAGCATGAAATTATCCAAAATGTCTTGGTATGCTGACGCCTTAAGAGTTTCCTTCACTGGAACTAAGGGGCCAAGCCCAACCCCTGAAAAACAACCCCACACCATAATCCCCCCTCCACCAAATGATTTGGACCAGCGCACAAAGCAAGGTCCATAAAGACATTGATGAGTGAGTTGGGGGTGGAGGAACTTGACTGGTCTGCACAAAATCCTGACCTCAACCTGATAGAAAACCTTTGGGATGAATTAGAGCAGAGACTGCGAGCCAGGCCTTCTTGTCCAATATCAGTGCCTGACCTGAGCCTGATGCACTTCTGGAAGAATGGTTAAACATTCCCATAGACACACTCCTAAACCTTGTGGACAGCCTTCCCAGAAGAGTTGAAGTTGTTATAGCTGCAAAGGGTGGGCTAACTCAATATTGAACCCTACGAACGAAGACTGGGATGCCATTACAGTTCATGTGCGTAAAGGCAGGCGTCCCAATACATTTGATAGTACAGTGTATAGGTTATACACTAATTGTGACATATAGGTACAAAATAATACAATGCTACTGAATTGAAGAAAAACATGATACTAACATAGAAAAGAGGAAAAAGTGATATACTGGTGTACACAAAACAGTATGTGTGCAGCTAGTATTATTATATTCCTGGGTGATAAAACAATGGAGGGGGTATGTGAAAATAAGCTATCTTAATAGCTATAAGCCATAAAAACATTTCTATCCTGGTATTGTGGGAGTCTTTGTGGATCCAGTTGGTTTTGTTGCCGCGGGTAATGTCATTCTATGGAGATAATTGAATACACATCTGTATATGATTATCACTCCTCAGCAGATGGCACTACCCCGCTGCTCTCTTTGTTTTCCAGTTTAGTTCCACTTAGTATGTCAGTCACAGTGGCCATGCGCTTCAGTTCATCCTAATACCTCTTATAATAAAATACTTAAAGGACAACTTATCCTCTTTCTTACTTAACCAGTTCAACTCTCGTACCTGTACACCCGTTACGGACCAAAGTCCTTTTTATATTTCCACTATGGGCCAGTTTATTTGGCAAGAACTTCGTGATTACTTACGATAAGCAAAAACGTACATTTTTTGGGCTTTTTTTGTCAATTTTGTCTTACAAACATTTCATTTTCTATCTAATCTATGGACAAAGACATAAAAATTATAGGTTTTTTTTAGCAATTACAAGTCTATTTTGACCGGAGTTCATTTCACAGTTTTGCTGTAAATAAAAAGTATACCTTTTACTCTATAATTTTTCTGGTGCAAGGCATACCAAAGTTAGTTGTAAATGAAAAAATGAATTTCTTTTTTTTTTTCAGTTTTTATTTTTAGAAGACAATAACAACAAAAACAAAAAAAAAACCTAAAAAAAAAACCAGACAAAACAAATTACAGTAAAAAATTAAATTAAATACAAAATAGTAAAAAGAATAGAAACTTGAAAAAAAAATGTAACAGAAAAATAATAGCGAAGGAGAAAATAAGAGGAGGAGGAAGGAATAAGTTAAGGATGATTAGGGTTAACCAAGGGTTGTTAAGGGGTGTGATAGAAAAAAAAAAACGTATTTTTATGCTTGTAAGGCTTTTTTAACTGATCTCATTTGAAAGTGAACGTTGTGCACCATTCAACTACTTATGGATAAAATAATAAATACAAAGAAACAATACACCTGTTGCATCGTGTTTACTGAATAACACTTGCAAATTATCTGCAAATGTCATTTTACACAGGAATGGCTGCATTCTGACAGCTACTTCTGCTGTGTAATACAAAGCAATTGCGGGCTGTCATCTAGACCTATATGTTATTGCTTTTATAAACATGGTTTCTTTGCAGTCTTTGCATGGTATTTAGTAGTGCTGCATAGTGGTTATGTCCGTTCCATCCCTCTCTCTCACTGCAATCCTACCACACACGGGGAGATTTACGAAAACTGGGGTGCACCTGTGTATAGTAACCAATCAGCTTCTAACTGCAGCTTGTTCATTTAAAGTGTAAGTTCACCTTTACAGAAAATCTGTGAGGTCAACTTACACGGGACCCCCTCCCCATACCCCCTCCGGTCCCGCTGTACTGTAGTCCCGCGATCCCCTGCTGTCAGACACCGGGATGCCGCTTTATCGGTCTGGTAATGCCCTGTACACATGACCGGTTTTGCTGTCCGAATAAACTCTGAAGGTTTCTCCGACGGAACTCCAACAGAATTCTGCTCAAGCTGTCTTGCATACACACGGTCACACCAAAGTCCAACCGTCCAGAATGCGGTGACGTACAACATGTATGACGGGACTAGAAAAAGGAAGTTCAATAGCCAGTAGCCAATAGCTTCCGTCTCGTACTTGCTTCAGAGCATGCGTCGTTTTTGGTCCGTCAGAACAGCATACAGGCGAGCGGTTTTCCCGATTGGAATTGGTTCCGCCGGAAATATTTAGAACATGTTCCATTTCTAGGTCCGTCAGAATTTTTGAAAAAAAAAAGTCCTATGAGGCCTACACACGATCAGAATATATGATGAAAAGCTTCCGTCTGACTTTTTCTGTCAGACATTCCGCTCGTGTGTTCATCAGCATCGTTGCATTGAATGGTGCTGACCAATCAGACTCTGTCTTGCTCGTCCTGTCAGCGCTGGGGGAGAGGAGAGAAAACCAAGAGGATTTCAAATCCTTGCACTGGTGAAGTGGCCTCAGTTTTTTACATCCTCCAGGTAGAGTCCTTAACCCTTGAGCCCCAGACTTTCATGCAAAAATGGACCGTTTGTCCATTTACTTCCATTTTTCGTCCGATCCGTTTTTTTAATGGAGCAAAATAGGGCTTTGATCCATTCCAAAAAACAGATGCTGATGGAAGCAGATGTAAACGGACGTAAATGGATGATCATCCGTTTACATCCGTTTTTTTCCTATGAGATTTATTGATGTTCGTTTTTCATCCGTCAACAGATAGATGAAAAACGGACAAATGATCCGCATGTGTGAAAGGTGAAGTTACCCTTTAAGCTCTGATAATAAGCCCTTGTTCATACCAGGCCGATTTGACATGTCAAATCGCATGCCAAAATTGGAGCCTACTGCCGGCAACAGCACCGTCTGAATCGGTGTGACGCCGACTTTGTGGCGCCGCACCAATTTCCAAGTTCAGCTGAACTCGCACACATTCAAAGCCGCATTCAGTGTGAACCTAGGCTCAAACCTAGAAGCTGATTGATAACTATGCACAGCTGCACCAAATTCTGTGTGTACCAGTTTTAGTAAATCTCCCCCACAGAGTCTGTCTGATTAGTAAAAACTGACTCCCCGCACTCTCTAAGGATGTGAAACATCTAGAATGTATCCTGGCAGCCAGAAACCATTTGACCTTTGCCAAGGCCTGAGGTCACATGAGAGAATTCAGAAGCAAAACACAGGTATAACAAGCATATCACCTTTTATCTGTTAATGATGTTATTACTCAGTGTTTTCAGAATTTTTCCAATAAAAAAGTTCAAAATTATTCTTACATCTATATTCTCATTGAACTGCTATACCCACATCCTCTCATCTAACAAAACTCCAGTACAGCTGGCAATCAAAAAAGGGTTGTCTGTGTAGGATAATAGATTTTATTTTACTTACGTTTCACATATAGAGATCCAATCACCTCTGCGTTGCCGTAGCTGTTCCATACTTCACAGATATACGTTCCAGAGTCTGACGGTCGGGTGTTTTCAATCAGCAAACCTACAACGGTGTTCCGGAACCTGCTGCCCATTTCAAGCTGGACATTGTCCTTCAGCCATCGGGTGTGGGGTATTGGGTTTCCAGAGGCTTTACATGGCAGTTCCACTCTCTGTCCTGCCATTACTGTCAGGTGTTCAAACTTATCAATAATTGTTGGAGCTGAATTGACTGGATCTAAAAATGAAATGACAAGGTACAAAATGTTACTATGAACATCTAGGTTGAAGGCTACAGATGTCCTAAAAATAAGGGCCCAAATGTGAAATGTATTAGGGCTTTATTAGCCTGATACCAGTGTGATCCGTTGGAGCTTTTATACAAGTGAGTTCACCATGTTACCAATTTTGTCAAGACCACATATAGTATAAAACCAGTAGACACAAAAGATTTAGATGTCAGTCTACAGATCTAAAAAAGAAGGCCATCTTTCTAAATTCCCAACTGGTCAACCTCTGCCTTCCAAAACCACCCACTGGTTTCATATCACACTCAGAGGCTAGGGGGTGTCATCTATCTTATGCAGGCCATACGTGGGTCAAACTCCGAATGAATTTTTCTTCAAAAACCAGAAATTTTGTGCGTTTTGTAATCCGATGGCGCTACCAACAATTTCGAAATTCGACCAACCAAGCCTTCAATTTCACCTCATTTGAAAACTTCTTTTCTTTCCAGGTCACAGCTCATGCAAATTTCGTTTTCAATATTTCTTGCATGATTCTCTCATTATTGATTAGAAATTTGTTCGTTTTTGCCAACATGCCGATCACTCAAATTCGATGGCCGCACGAAAATCAGCCGTTGCTGCGGCCCACTAATGGTGCAAAATTCAAACAAAAATTGTTGGTTCACCTTACCTATGGAGAGGAAGGGGGAGAAGGAGGAGAAGGGGAGGGAGGAAAGCCGGGCCAGGGTCATATAGCACTGGTTGACAGGCTGCACACACACACACCCCCCCCAGAAGGGGACAGGCGAAGCACTTTTTCCATGGTGATTGCTGGCAGATGTAACAGCGACCTAGATCATTAACTGTTCATGTGCATTTGACCATTTATAATCTGGTGGTCACATCATTCTGGTAAGAGCCTCTTGTGTGCCCGGAGCTGAAGTTGGACATTTGCTTGGACATTATTTTCACTAAGAGTGGAGGATTTTTTTTGTTCTTGGTGCATATGGACACTTTAATGGTCACTTTCTATTTTTATTTATTTATATTCTTTTTTATCTTCTTTTTTTTTCACTATTTGACAATTGGTGGTGATGTTAATTATGAATTGTACATATGAATTTTGTTTTTTATATATATCGCTGCAAATTCGAGCTACAGGGGAGGTGACAGGCTGCACCAACCCCTGCGACCTCCTCCCCTGGTCCGTGGAGGGGTTGTTGTCGGCAAGGCTGGGCTCTGGTGCTGGAAAGGTTGGGGACCACTGCTCTATATATAGATGACCAGAGCAACCAAGATTATTGCATTGGATTACATGCAAATTAATTATATTATTTAGGGCCATGATGGATGGAGTTTTTAAATACTCTCCATTTATTGTCTGTATGTTGTGTGCTTTTTTAGAGAATTGTCAATAAAGGTTATTCTAACGACATCTGTCAGGGAATAATTAATTTTTGGTAATGCATCATCTAAGCTAGCATTTGTATGAAGAATATGTAAAAGGTTGAGCCAAGATTCAATTCTATTGTATTTTTTATTCAATTACTTATGTGGAAAGTCTCTCTCTTTCTCCAGGCTAATTTACATAAATTTTCAAGACCTGGTAGGATATTTTAGGATATAATTTTGGTCGGTGTGAATGTAGCCTAATGCCCTGTACACGCGGTCGGATTTTCCGACAGAAAATGTGTGATAGGACCTTGTTGTCGGAAATTCCGACCGTGTGTAGACTCCATCACACATTTTCCATCGGAATTTCCAACACAAAGTTTGAGAGCTTGCTATAAAATTTTCCGACAACAAAATCCGTTGTCGGAAATTCCAATCGTGTGTACACAAATCCGACGCACAAAGTGCCACGCATGCTCAGAATAAATGAAGAGACGAAAGCTATTGGCAACTGCCCAGTTTATAGTCCCGACGTATGTGTTTTACGTCACCGCGTTTAGAACGATCGGATTTTCTGACAACTTTGTGTGACCGTGTGTATGCAAGACAAGTTTGAGCCAACATCCGTCGGAAAAAATCCATGGATTTTGTTGTTGGAATGTCCGATCAATGTCCGACTGTGTGTACAGGGCATTACTGTTACACCCCTACCTACTCGCATTTGGAGTCTTACTTACTATAGCCTAAGACAAATATGTTCTGATCGAAATATGTACATTCTTTTGGTTTATTTCTTTCCCTAGAGTACCCACCAAATGGCCTTAATGAACAACTTTTTTTCTCCTTTCTTCCCCTTTTGGTTTTCCTGAATTATAGTAAAATGGGTAATACTGTGTAACTCTAGTTGCAGAGGCATTGCTAGGTCTACAAAACATCTGGGGCTACTGGTGGGGCAATCCTGAGGACCGTGACCTAGTACTAACATGCAGCAAAACTCATCACCACCTTTGGGAGCTCAGGTGGGCCCAAATCATACGCCGGGGTAACCCGTTTGGGTACTTATCAAGTTAGTCGGTGAGAGCCTCTCTACTGCTATTGCTACTGGCCTTTCTGCCTAACCATATTAAAAAAGGGGGGAAAAACACAGCGCTGTGTAAATAAATGTAAACAGCAGCCAACACAGCTATAGACCAAAAGCAACAAGTGTAGGAGAAAAAGTGTAGCGCTATGAACATAAAAAAAGACCATTAAATTAATAATGGAAATATTGCTCAAACATACATGAAATAATAATCCTAAATGAGCCCAACAAGAGAAAAAGGGGCGTTTAGGCTTATATAAGTGCTAAACACACACACACACACACACACACACATATATATATATATATATAGATATATATCTATATCTATATATATATATAGATATAGATATATAGATATATAGATATAGATATATAATAAATGACTTTAATATATATATATATAAATAATAAATAACTCTAATGTCAAAAATCACTAGAGAGGTGAGTGCCAGTAAGGAACGCAGTGATGTGGAAATATAACACTCTGTGGACACAAAATTAATCGTGCTAAAGTGCAGAAACTGTCAGCAGATATGAAAAAGAAGTCCGAAAATTTAAAGGATGATCCCACAAATCCAGAAACAATCGGCCGGACATGACTTAGGAAGAAATTAGGATAGTGAGTAAGCCATCACCAACGTTCATAAGAAGGCTTACCAGATGTCGATGACTTGGGAAGGCGTATACCCCCCAAGTCGCAAAGGCTTTGACCAACTGATTGGAAAGATGCGCCTGCTTGCACGTCCAACGGTGCCTTGATGGAAACGTTTCTCGGGCAACAACTTGTAGAAAGTATTCCAAATAGGGGTTCAAATCCGGTATTTCACGATCCATGCAAAAATAAATGAAATGCTCGCTTAGCGTGATACCGCATGTATAAAATAGTATAACTCAGATGATGGCTTGTTAGCTGAAACGCGTCGGGTGGACCTACCTACATACCGCTTGTTGTTCCTATACGCTTTTTGATGATTCGTACCATGTGAGTTATACTATTTTTACTGCAATAAATTTTTATACATACGGTATCACGCTATGCGAGCATTTCATTTATTTTTGCATGGATTGTGAAATACCGGATTTGAACCTTATGTTTTGCCTTTTGTCTTATGGTAAATACAGCCCTAGCAAAGAATGGAATAAAATTTCTGCACTATATAAATAAAGCGAACGTATGAATAGAGTACATTTACTGTCTGGTTCAACATCATTACCAGTTACCTTGTCATTATAATTGGAAAAAAATAAAAATGAGCCCATCAAGTTGAACCTCTCCCTGGAAGTTACAGACAGCGTCCAATGAGCCTCTCTATATGATTGTATGTTCTATGAGTCATGCTGTGCTCATCCCTGGAATGCGGTAACGATATTCATTGTAGTATAGACGGATGCTGTGCTCAAAGACGGGTTATCTAAGGTGATTGTGGCTCCAGAGATTCTGGTTAACCACCTGCATGATTACCTCCAAAGCCATCCTAGATCTGTCACTGAGGAAATTAATCCCCATCTGCGATAAATAATATTAATAATTCAAATGTGGTTATCTTCTCAGAGGCCTCCTATGTATATGAAGAACGATAAAACCCCCAAGTGTCATTAAACTGGAGAAATCCTAACTGAAGGATAACCCCACCTTTCTAAATAAATAAATGAAAAGAGTTTATGTGGGCACACCCCACCCTGAATGCAATCTTTCGGATTTAGAACATCTATTCTATGCCGTGGTTTCTTGTATGTTCAGCTTTTTCCATGTAGCCTTCTGCTTTGACTATGTAACTCCTGCCAAAACTTCTTGTGCACTTTTACTGCAATTCAAATCAAGCAGAACAAACCAGATTTCATGCTGTGCACTTTCGAATTACTGTTGTCACTGGATGACCTATAATTATAGGTGCTAATATATAGCGGTGACAATCAATGCAGCTCTTCACATATTGCACATTCATAACCATAGGTGTGCACCTCAGAGATCAAACATGTATATATATATATGTATATACAGTGTATGTAAATGTGTGTGTATATATACACAGCATCTCACAAAAGTGAGTACACCCCTCACATTTTTGCAAATATTTTATTATATCTTTTTCGTGTGACAACACTGAAGAAATGACACTTTGCTACAATGTAAAGTAGTGAGTGTACAGCTTGTATAACAGTGTAAATTTGCTGTCCCCTCAAAATAACTCAACACACAGCCATTAATGTCTAAACTGCTGCAACAAAAGTGAGTACACCCCTAAGTGAAAATGTCCAGATTGGATCCAAAGTGTCAATATTTTGTGTGGCCACTATTATTTTCCAGCACTGCCTTAACCCTCTTGGGCATGGAGTTCACCAGAGCTTCACAGGTTGCCACTGGAGTCCTCTTCCACTCCTCCACTCCTCCATGATGACATCACAGTGCTCTTGAATGTTAGAGACCTTGCGCTCCTCCACCTTCCTTTTGAGGATTCCCCACAGATGCTCAATTGGGTTTCTGAAGACGTGCTTGGCCAGTCCATCACCTTTACTCTCAGCTTCTTTAGCAAGGCAGTGGTGTGTTTGGGGTCGTTATCATGTTGGAATCCTGCCCTGCGGCTCAGTCTCCAAAGGGAAGGGATCATGCTCTGCTTCAGTAGGTCACAGTACATGTTGGCATCCATGGTTCCCTCAATGAACTGTAGCTCCCCAGTGCGGGCAGCACTCATGCAGTCCCAGACCATGACACGCCCACCACCATGCTTGTACTCCTCACCTGGTTGCCGCCACACGTGCTTGACACCATCTGAACCAAATAAGTTTATCTTGGTCTCATCAGACCACAGGACATGGTTCCAGTAATCCATGCCCTTAGTCTGCTTGTTTTCAGCAAACTGTTTGCGGGTTTTCTTGTGCATCATCTTTAGAAGAGTCAGCCATGCAGACCAATTTGATGCAGTGTGCGGCGTATGGTCTGAGCACTGACAGGCTGAACCCCATCCCTTCAATCTCTGCAGCAATGCTGGCAGCACTCATATGTCTATTTCCCAAAGACAACCTCTGGATATGACGCTGAGCACGTGCACTCAACTTCTTTGGTCGACCATGGCGAGGCCTGTTCTGAGCGGTACCTGTCCTGTTAAATTGCTGTATAGTCTTGGTCACCATGCTGAAGCTCAGTTTCAGGGTCTTAGCATTTTTCTTATAGCCTAGGCCATCTTTATGTAGAGCAACAATTCTTTTTTCAGATCCTCAGAGAGTTCTTTGCCATGAGGTGCCATGTTAAACTTCCAGTGACCAATATGAGAGATTGAGAGTGATAACACCAAATTTAACACACCTGCTCCCCATTCACACCTGAGACCTTGTAACACTAACAAGTCACATGACACCGGGAAGGGAAAATGGCTAATTGGGCCCAATTTGGACATTTTTAATTAGGGGTATACTCACTTTTGTTGCCAGCGGTTTAGACATTAATGGCTGTTATTTTGAGGGGATGGCAAATTTACACTGTTATTTAAGCTGTACACTCATTACTTTACATTGTAGCAAAGTGTAATTTCTTCAGTGTTGTCACGTGAAAAGATATAATAAAATATTTACAAAACTGTGAGGGGTGTACTCACTTTTGTGAGATACTATATATCTATATATATATTTATATATATATATATATATATATATATATATATATATATATATATATATATATATATATATATATATATATATACACACACACACACACATGCACACATTTGTGTTCATAAGTTTACATATTGTGGCAGAATTTATTATTTCTTGGCCATTTTTCAGAGAATATGAGATACCACAAAAACTTTTCTTTCACTCATGGTTAGTGTTTGGCTGAAGCCATTTGTTATCAATCAACCGACTTTTTAAATCATAATTGCAACAGAAACTACTCAAATGACCCTGATCAAAAGTTTACATAACCGGTTCTTAATACCGCATATTACCCTCTTTAACATCAATGACAGCTTGAAGTCTTTTGTGGTATTTGTGGATGAGGCTCTTTATCTTCTCAGATGATAAAGCTGCCCATTCCTCTTGGCAAAAAGCCTCCAGTTCCTGTAAATTCTTGGGCTGTCTTGCATGAACTGCATGTTTGGGATCTCCCCAGAGTGGTTCAATGATATTGAGGTCAGGAGACTGAGATGGCCACTCCAGAACCTTCACTTTATTCTGCTGTAGCCAATGACAGGTTGACTTGGCCTTGTGTTTTAGATCATTGTCATGTTGGAATGTCCAAGTACATCCCATGTGCAGCTTCCTGGTTGATGAATGCAAATGTGCCTCCAGTAATTTTTGCTAACATACTGCATTTTCTTGCCATCAATTTTGACCAAATTTCGTGTGCCTTTGTAGCTCACACATTCCCAAAACATCAGCGATCCAACTCCGTGTTTCACAGTAGGAATGGTGTACCTTTCATCATAGGCCTTGTTGACTCCTCTCCAAGTGAAGTGTTTATGGTTGTGGCCAAAAAGCTAAATTTTGGTCTCATCACTCCAAATGACTTTGTGCCAGAAGGTTTGAGGCTTGTCTCTATGCTGTTTGGCGTATTGTAAGGAGGATACTTTGTGGCATTTGCGTAGTAATGGCTCCTTCTGGTGACTCGACCATGCAGCCCATCTTTCTTCAAGTGCCTCCTTATTGTGCATCTTGAAACAGCCACACCACATGTTTTCAGAGAATCCTGTATTTCACCTGAAGTTATTTGTGGGTTTTTCTTTGCATCTTGAACAATTTTCCTGGCAGTTGTGGCTGAAATTTTAGTTGATCTACCTGACTGTGGTTTGGTTTCAACAGAACCCCTCATTTTCCACTTCTTGATTAGAGTTTGAACACTGCTGATTGGCATTCTCAATTCCTTGGATATCTTTTTATATGGATAGTGGGGTTCCCCAGGGTTCTGTGCTGGGACCAATCCTATTTAATTTGTTTATAAACGACCTGGAGGATGGGATAAACAGTTCAATCTCTGTATTTGCAGACGATACTAAGCTAAGCAGGGCAATAACTTCTCCACAGGATGTGGAAACCCTGCAAAAAGACCTGAACAAATTAATGGGGTGGGCGACTACATGGCAAATGAGGTTCAATGTAGAAAAATGTAAAATAATGCATTTGGGTGGGGGGAGACCTCTGGGGGAATCTAGGATGGAAAAGGACCTGGGGGTCCTAGTGGATGATAGGCTCAGCAATGGCATGCAATGCCAAGCTGCTGCTAATAAAGCAAACAGAATATTGGCATGCATTAAAAGGGGGATTAACTCCAGAGATAAAACGATAATTCTCCCGCTCTACAAGACTCTGGTCCGGCCGCACCTGGAGTATGCTGTCCAGTTCTGGGCACCAGTCCTCAGGAGGGATGTACTGGAAATGGAGCGAGTACAAAGAAGGGCAACAAAGCTAATAATGGGTCTGGAGGATCTTAGTTATGAGGAAAGGTTGTGAGCACTGAACTTATTCTCTCTGGAGAAGAGACGCTTGAGAGGGGATATGATTTCAATTTACAAATACTGTACTGGTGACCCCACAATAGGGATAAAACTTTTTTGCAGAAGAGAGTTTAATAAGACTCGTGGCCACTCATTAAAATTAGAAGAAAAGAGGTTTAACCTTAAACTACGTAGAGGGTTCTTTACTGTAAGAGCGGCAAGGATGTGGAATTCCCTTCCACAGGCGGTGGTCTCAGCGGGGAGCATTGAAAGCTTCAAGAAACTATTAGATAATCACCTGAATGACCGCAACATACAGGGATATGTAATGAAATACTGACACATAATCACACACATAGGTTGGACTTGATGGACTTGTGTCTTTTTTCAACCTCACCTACTATGTAACTATATGTAACTATGTAATATCCCTTTCCTGTTTTATACAGTTCAACTACCTTTTCCCGCAGATGCTTTGAAAATTCTTTTGCTTTCTCCATGACTCCGAATCCAGAAACATCAATGCAGCACTGGATGAAAGATGCAAGGGTCTGTCAGGAGTCCAGAAACTAAACCTTTTATACGCACACTAATTACAAGCGAAAAGATCACAGGTGACGATGGTTACCTTTAATAGCCTTTCAAACCCCTTTGTGTTAACTTGTGTGCATGTTATCAGGCCAAAATCACCAGGGTATGTAAACTTTTGATCAGGGTAATTTGGGTAGTTTCTGTTGTGATTATTATTTAAAAAGAGTAAACACAGTTGATTGATAATAAATGGCTTCAGCCAAACAGTAACCATGAGTGAAAGAAATGTTTTTGTGTTATCGTTCATATTCTCTGAAAAATGGCCAAGAAATCATAAATTCTGCCAGGGTATGTAAACTTATGAGCACAATTATATTATATTATATTATATATATATATATATATATATATATATATATATATATATATATATATATATATATATATATATATACATACATACACACACACACACACACACACACACACACACGCATGCACACACTGAGGTAGAAATTTAACTTGCCACACCCAGGCCTGATTACTGCCAGACCTGTTGAATCAAGCTGTCTGACAAAGTGAAGCACGCTAAAAGTCGTCCGAAAATACAATACAAATACATTACAACACATAACACCACTTCCGATTTTTTTTTTCTGTCGTACGAGAATTTTCGTGACTTTTTTTACCTATTCAATTTCTACTTGCTACTATTAAGCAAAAAAAGTCATACGATCTGTCGTATGATCCTAGGATCGTGTGTATGGGCCATAAGGCCTCGTACACACGGTTTGATTGTTGGACGACCGAGCGCCTGATTTTTGTCAAATTTTTGTCAAAAGCACGTGTGCAGGATTTTGTCTAGAATACGAACTATCCGCAAATTGTTGTTTGACAAACACGAACGTAGTCACGTACTATGAGAGTATAAAGAGGAAGTTAATTTCTCAAGCGCCACCCTTTGGGCTCCTTCTGCTAATTTCATGTTAGTAGAAGTTTGGTGAGCGTTAATTTGCGATTTTCAGATCGTACAAAACAAATGGCTTTTAAAAAACGTTTGGCGTAACTACATCGGTATCACCGGCAAATCAGTTTCATTATTATCCCATTAAAGAAGAAGAGCATGTGCGCTGCATTTCGACATTTCATCAATTGCCGCGTCACGAATGTTAATACTAGATTACGAATGGTAGTTTACAAGACCGAACTCTTCCCGGTCGTTCCTTGATTCCGAGCATGTGTGTTTGTACTTTTCGACTTTTGTGTGACAATTTCTGTACTGACCATCTGAAAATCAGATGTTGAGTTCACATCCGACAAAAATTTTATAGCCTGCACATCCAGCTTTTGTCTGACGAAAAAGTCAAATAGTCTGTCGAATGCACCGTACTAACGATCCGAAAATCCGCAGACAGCTCGTCTTTACGAATTTTCCCTTCAGATTTTCGTACCATGTGCACGAGGCCTAAAGCCCCTATACACACGATCGGATTTTCTGATGGGAAATGTTGGATGCGAGCTTGTTGGCGGTAAGTCCGAGCGTGTGTATGCTCCATCGGACAATTGTTGTTGGATTTTCTGCCAAGAAATGTTGGCTAGCATGTTCTCAAATTTTCCGCCAACAAATGTGTGTTGTCGGACTTTCCGATCGTATGGACAAAAGTCCAAAGTACAAACACGCATGCTCGGAGTCAAGGACGAGCCGGAAGCGCTCGGTCTTTTAAAACTAGCGTTCGTAATGGAGATATCACGTACGTCTTGTACGTCACTACGGTCGTAATTGTTGGCCAACATTTGTGTGACCATGTGTATGCAAGACAAGTTGGAGCCAACAACCTTAGAACAAAAATCCACGGTTTTGTTGTCGGAAAGTCCAATTGTGTGTACGAGGCTTAAGGCTTAACGATGAGACATTCACCAAGCAAACTTTTTTTTTTTTTTTTTTTATAAATAGATCCCATAAAGTTGCCTATAGCAACAATGTCTTTTCTGGTGTGACTATAGAAGACTATGGGTAGAACACTCGTTGGGGTCATTTGGGGTTAGGCTGCCATAGACAAGAGTGAAGAATTCCTGTACCTGATACAGTCAGTCTGGCGCTGTTACTCTGCCGCGTTTCTCCTGTATATTTGTGCCGCGTTGTACATCGATAATTATTTAATCCATCTTCATTCTGTACATCTGTAATATACAAGGCTCCCGATGATGTAATGAGAAATCTAGATCCTGCAAAGAAACAGAACAGAAAGATTACTTACAGGAGAATTTCTCACTTCCCTTAAGGCATATATTTCACATCTGACATCTGATCAGCAAACCTGTCAGGTTTAGAAACAGTTTCAAACTTATATGGTGGGTGGCATTTTTATACTTTTTTATATTATTATGTTAAAGCCCAACTCCAGACAAAAAATAATTTGTATTTGGATAGAGAAAAAAAGAATTAGAACTCTGCAGGGAGAGGTCAGCAGCAAAGACGTCCAATTTTCTTCAAATACAGATTTTCTTTAAAGCGGGGTTCCACCCAAATTTTGAACATTATGTCTATGCATTCTCTTCCTTGCCTAGATGCTGACATGCTGTGTAAAAAAATTTAAATCGCCGTAATTACCTTTTATTTTCTAATCTTCTTAGCACTTCCTGGTTTTCCTCCCATGGGAGTAGGCGTGTTTCTGGCCTCTCCCAGACCTCCCACAGTCCCCTGGGAGCTAGTCTCAGGCTTCCCAGCATGCATTGTGCAACAGCGTCATCACAACATCTCGGTGAATGCTGGGAGCACAGCATTGACCGCATCCAGGAAATAAATGCTTGTGGGCTTCAAATGCCCACAATGAAGATGGAAACCGCCTTCAGTGAATTTTATAAGTTATTCTTTACAACGAAATCGGACACAGGCGGACTTATTACACAGAACATGTGAGTAGATAATCATGAGAAGAAAAGTTTGTGAAAACGATAGATAGGTGGACCCCCGCTTTAAAGCAGGACGTGTAAGCCCTCCACCCCCAAAGTATCCCCCTGAAATATTTTGTTTTTTTAAACCCCTATACATAAAATTTTTCCCTGCTGCCTTCTTGGGGGAGCATTCTTCAGGACCGAGCAGCACTTACATAATGACGCGTGAGCACTCCTCAGTCCTGGAGTACTATCTGCCAATCCCATTGGTGGATTTTCCCTCCCCTCTTGTTCTGGTGATAGCTCAAAAATGTTTGGATCTCTCTTCACTTTATGTCTCTGTGACAACGGTCACCAAGACAAATATGAGTTGAAATTGCTGTAGAGGGGACAAATACTGCAATACAAATGTAACAAATGGTCTAACCCAGGCTTTCTCAATGAAGGAACCCCTGAAATAACTTTCCAGTCTCGGGGAATCCCTGCTATTTACTGTGAGCTGCAAATTTGTAGCTCACAGAGCATTAGTGTGATGGTCAGTAGGGAAGAATGCCTCTTACATTCGTGGTCAGTGGGAAGAATCCCCTACTTACAAATAGCTAAAAAGATCCATTGGTTTCAGTGGGTATGTCAGGGATACCGATTGTAGGGATGGTCAGATCTGCGTAGCTACACTTAGGGAAAATGAGACCAGTCTGTATATGGTTTAAGTAAGTTTATTAACAGTGACACAAAACACATTCAAACACCAGCAAATGTGAAGATACAAGTGAACCAAAACCATATGACAAAATACCTAACAAGCAACCTAAGTACCAGAAAGTCTAACTAGCAAACTAACACATTCATATATATATATATATATATATATATATATATATACACACACACACACTATCTTACAAAAGTGAGTACACCCCTCACATTTTTGTAAAATTTTATTATATCTTTTCATCTTTTCATGTGACAAAACTAAAGAAATGGCAGTTTTGCTACAATGTAAAGTAGTGAGTGTACAGCTTGTATAACAGTGTAAATTTGCTGTAACCTCAAAATAACTCAACACACAGCCATTAATGTCTAAACCGCTGGCAACAAAAGTGAGTACACCCCTAAGTGAAAATGTCCAAATTGGGCCCAATAAGCCATTTTCCCTCCCTGGTGTCATGTGACTCGTTAGTGTTACAAGGTCTCAGGTGTGAATGGGGAGCAGGTGTGTTAAATTTGGTGTTATCGCTCTCATTCTCTCATACTGGTCACTGGAAGTTCAACATGGCACCTCATGCCAAAGAACTCTGAGGATCTGAAAAAAAAAAAGAATTGTTGCTCTACATAAAGATGGCCTAGGCTATAAGAAGAGTGACAAAACCCTGAAACTGAGCCGCAGCACGGTGGCCAAGACCATACAGCGGTTTAACAGGACAGGTTCCACTCAGAAGAGGCTGCGCCATGGTTGACCAAAGAAGTTGCACGTGCTCAGCGTCATATCCAGAAGTTGTCTTTGGAAATAGACAAATGTGTGTTGCCAGCATTGCTGCAGAGGTTGAAGGGTTCGGGGGTCAGCCTGTCAGTGCTCAGACCATACGCCGCACACTGCATCAAATTGGTCTGTATGGCTGCCGTCCAAGAAGGAAGCCTCTTCTAAAGATGGTGCACAAGAAAGCCCACAAATAGTTTGTTGAAGACAAGCAGACTAAGGACATGGATTACTGGAACCATGTCCTGTGGTCTGATGAGACCAAGATAAACTTATTTGGTTCAGATATGGTCAAGCGTGTGTGGCGGCAACCAGGTGAGGAGTACAAAGACAAGTGTGTCTTGCCTACAGTCAAGCATGGTGGTGGGGGTGTCATAGTCTGGGGCTGCATTAATGCTGCCGGCACTGGGCAGCATTAGGGAACCATGAATGCCAACATGTACTGTGACATACTGAAAAAGAGCATGACTATCTATTCCAACATGATAACGACCCCAAACACACCTCCGAGATGACCACTGCCTTTCTAAAGAAGCTGAGGGTAAAGGTGATATCTCCAGACCTAAACCCTATTGAGCATCTATGGGGCATCCTCAAACGGAAGGTGGAGGAGCGCAAGGTCTCTAACATCTACCAGCTCCGTGATGTTGTCATGGAGGAATGGAAGGAGGACTCCAGTGGCAACCTGTAAAGTTCTGGTGAACTCCATGCCCAAGAGGTTTAAGGCAGTGCTGGAAAAGAATGGTGGCCACACAAAATATTGACACTTTGGGCCCAATTTGGACATTTTCACTTAGGGGTGTACTCACTTTTCTTGCCAGCGGTTTAGACATTAATGGCTGTGTGTTGAGTTATTTTGAGGGGACAGCAGATTTACACTGTTATATAAGCTGTACACTCACCACTTTACATTCTAGCAAAGTGTAATTTCTTCAGCGCTGTCACATGAAAAGATATAATAAAATAGTTGCAAAAATGTGAGGGGTGTACTCACTTTTGTGAGATGCTGTGTGTATATATATATATATATATATATATATACACACACACACACACACACACACACAGACATATACACAGTATATACAAAATGAGAAACACAGATAAACAGGGTAATACCGGAGATGCAAGGAAGGAGGGAACTAAGAACTGGGATCAGGAACAAGGGGAGCAGATATGAGGCAGCAGGGTACAAGGTGCAGGTACAAAACAGGAGCAGGATCAGGCAGGAATAAGGCAGGGTAAAACACTGAAACACAAGGTACTATGGAAGGGGAACATACCCCCCCCCCCCCCCCCAGCAGGCAGCATCAAGTGGAGCCCGATTACTGGGATCTGCTGGCTTCTGGGAGACACCCGTTGGTAGACACCAGAAGTACAACCTTTCCCTCTGGAACCACAGTGCCAGCAGCAGGTGATCCAGGTCCTGGCTTCATGTACACACTGCCTACTTTGACAGCCAGCTGCAGGAAAATGCAAAACGTCAAAACGTTCCTATCCTGAATGCGGTTCTTTTGCATTCAGGAGAGGGAGGTTGAGGGAGGTTGAAGTTCCCCTATCCGCAGCAGCAACTAAACTCTGGTAAAAGCCTATGTTTACATTAAAACATAGGCTTTTACAGAGTTGAGTTTAGGAGCTTTGGCAAAAAAATGCCAAAAGCTCAACTCAAGTATAGGAGATGCTAGTGTACATATCGAGGTATAGATTGCTTATTGATTAAGGAACTTCAAGCAAACTATGGAGAAAAGTTGGGCTTACACTGAGCGAATTTCCTGTGGACCAGCCAAAATTCATTCAGTGGGTGTCCCTGCTCTGCTCGAAAAAAGAAGATCATTCAATCACTTTTTGTCAAAGGAGTCTGCTTCGGTCGAACAGCAGCTATATCCAATCAGATGCAATTGCTGTTCTGGTATCCAGACAGCCGTCGGTGGCCCATCTGTGCTGTTTAGCCTGAGGACTGAATGAAATGGATCTCACAGCGCATGGCTAACAGAACCCTGGGTTGTTCCATGATACCTAGGTCTTTAATAACTGATCCAAAACTAAAACTTAAAAAAAAAATAAAAACATTTGTTGGCTTTATATATACTAGGTTAGTATCCCCAGTGATAGGTTTACACTAGACAACAGTATTTAGTAACGTTCGGCATGACAACTGCCACTTTATCACGCTGTACCAATCTCCGTAACGCACTCTTTTCTCCCAGTACATTTAATAAAAAAACATTCCTGCTTTGTAGATGCAAAATCATATTTTTCTTCTGCCTCTTTACCATGTTAGCTGCATATTTATGTAATTTGTAAGGAAACGGGGCCTGGCGTCTTGTCACTGATATATTGAGTTATTGTTTCCCGGGACCTGTGCAGATATTATAACCTTTCCAGGTAGATTTACAGACCAAAAACACATATCTTTTATTAACAACATATCCGAGAGGAACGACTGAAATAATGTGATTTTAATGACATATGCTTGAAGTTTGTGGATCATAAATCACGTTTCATTTTTGCACCTCTAGAGGTACAATCTGCATACACACAATAGGGACATTTTGGGAATGTAAATGATATACTGTATGTCACTTTAGTTGGAAAATATTGAGGCTTTTTATGACCCACCATGGAGGCAGCCATCTTGTGGAAGCAGAGTATAAGTATACATAAAAAGCAGCTCTTACGTAGAGACTGTATATTAGTCCTTCACACCAGGGGCTCTTGAAGACATACACATTAATACTCCACCGTCATACATTTTATGGTAACTAGAGAGAACAGTTTTTGGGGTGGTGAACAAGCGAGCATTAGGCAGCTACAATTAGCCAAACTTTAATGGACACCAAACTAAATTATACATAATTGTGGTTATAGCCAAATCTTTTTTTTTTTTCAGGTCTCAATCAAGTAGGGAAAAGTAAAGCTCCTATCTGGCTTGTATTTTACTGCATGTGTTCAACTGGGGAGATTTCCCTTCACTTCCTGTCCTGGAGATGCAAAAGGAAGCAATAAAAATCTCACAAATTAAGGGGAATTCCCATCTTAGACACGTAGATGGAGAGAGAAAAAAAAAAAATCCTCAGAGGTTTATGCAGCGGAGGTTTTTTTTTTTTTTCTCTACCCATAAGTTCTGTCCACCACTTTAACATATCTCCTGAGGACCCAGGGCTGGGTGCCCCAGAGGCCTTGTGTGCAATAACCTACTTCCTGTGTGGAGACAGGGATATTCTCCACATGCCTAATGGAGAAATTTAATTTTCCTTTTTATGGCTCACGAACACATAAGAATGGCTCACCAATACATAGGTATGAAGATGGGGGATGGTTTTCAACGAATTGACCCAATGCTACAGGCGTGTCCTTACTAAGAACTGACCGAGCCCCTTCAGGAAAATGCACGATCTTCCTTAAAAGGTAATGCTACTTTCCAGGAGTTACAATTGATCATTACTACCAATTATTCCTGTATGCACCACAGCCAGAACTACACCAAGACTGCTACATGCACACATCTGGTTTGATCATCTCAAGCTGTTGGAAAACGGGCGGGACTCCTTGGCGAAAGGCAACTATAGCCAAGTTTCTTTTTACAATTTTTCAATATATTTACATTTATTATTTCTATCGGTCATTATTCAATTAAATGTTATACACAGTTTGATTTTACCTGCAGGTGTTTTTGTGATCTCTTTGCACATCTTGTAAATAAGCCCCAAAAACATGAACTTTCATGTAACTGTGATAAAACAAAGAGGAAGGTTGCATTTGCCATACCTATTTGGTTACTCGCAACCTTACGAAATGTAAGTCATAGCATCACACTTATAAAAATACTATATATTTACTACACTGTAATGCAGTGGTTCTCAACTCCTGTTCTCAGGACCCACTAACAGGCCAGGTTTGCAAGATAACTGAAATACATGACAGGTGATATCATTTGCTGCTCAGTAATTGCAGTATTCTAGTCTGCATCTCCCCAAAGTAATATTTAAAACCTGGCCTGTTAGTGGGTCCCAGGGTTGCCAACCGCCAGTAAATTTACTGACAGTTCGTAAATATCTGTGATTTTTTTACAACTGCCAGGGGCTGAAAATGTAATGCGGTGTTGACTTTTTAAGTGTATATCTAGCAAATTATCTTGTTATTAGTATTGTCAGTGTTTCCATATCACGTTTATACTGTTCAAATATTCACTGTGTTCGTTTTCAATAGGAGTTCTTTAATTTCTCAGGTTGCCAGTAAAAAAATGTGCTCTGCCAGTAAATTCCCCATGTTTTGTCAGTAAAAAATGCTGCGGGAGATCGGCAACCCTGGTGGGTTCCTGAGGACAGGAGTTGAGAACCACTGCTGTAATGCAAGGGTAGGCAACCTTTGAGAGGTGGAGATCTACCTAAACATGAAACAGATCAAAGATCACCAGGGGTTCGGTGGCCTCTTTTTTTAAAAAAGAAATTAACTAGCAAGGCTTAACTAAATAGTAAGGAAAACTTAGTAGAAAAATATCATACAGCAAATGTCACTGTTAAAATATAAACTTAGCCCACCTTAAATGTTGACAGTGTCAGTCAGTAGAGCAGTGGACGGTGTCAGCAGAGCATTGGATGGTGTCAGTAGGGCAGTGGACGGTGTCAGTAGAGCAGTGAATGCTGTCAATAAAGCAGCGGACGGTGTCAGTAGAGCTGCGGACGGTGTCAGTATGGCAGAGCTTGGCAGAGCTTGGCATCAGTAGGGCAGAGCTTGGCGTCAAGTAGGGCAGAGCTTGGCGTCAGTATGGCAGAGCTTGGCGTCAGTAGGGCAGAGCTTGGCGTCAGTAGGGCAGAGCTTGGCATCAGTAGGGCAGAGCTTGGCGTCAGTAGGGCAATGGACAGTGTCAGTCATTTTTTATTTGTATTTTATTTATTATTTTTTACAATATTATTTATTAGTTTTTACAATATTTTTTTTTTTACAATTCTTTTTTTGCAGCCCTGTTGGGGGCTTTGGTGAAATATCAAGGGTCTGAACTGTGTATTTTTTGCACATATGTGCGAAGACACACAAATATGTGCATACACGACATCCCAAGAAATGCTTGATCGTTTTTATGTGGTGTACGCTCAAAAAAGCACAAACGCGTGCATTTACTCTATAGCCCATCCTCACATTTATACGCAGTAGTTTTCTGCCAGGAATCTGATGCTCATACATCAGTACCGCGTGCCAATTCTAAGAATATTTCAGTTACATGGAGGGCCAGTGTACTTTAAGCAGTTGCAATGTATCCAACTATGATTTGAAATGACCATACTTGCCAAATTGCTAATTGCTCCCCGGAGTATGGGGGAAGTGATCACCGAGAAGAACTGGTCCTGCAACATCAATGCCTTTGCTAAGTTTTATTAGCCACTGGATTTACTATACCCTTTCAACTCCACCATCTGAAGAATTATCATGCAGTGTGGGTGCCATTTTTTACCTTCTTTGCCCAGGCTCTTTTAACATTAACATTCTCCACAATATATAGCAAAACTCTTAAAACATAATAATTATTATCTCTTACATAAATTGTATTTCTTACATAAATTTTACAGTTATCTTGCGGTACCATAGGAGAGCTAAAACTGTACATTTACTTACTTCAAAGGCAACAGTCATTTTTTCTGTTTATGTTGTCAAAAGAGAGATTTAAAGGACAGTAACTGATTCTTACTAGCCACTGGCCCAATAATAATGACTCTGGGCTGTTTCATAGCAACCGAGTCTTCCAGTTGAAAGCCCCAGAAATGGCTTTGACAAGTGCACGGAGGCTGTTGTGAATAATTAATCAGGATTGGCTAGATGGGATGGATAATATGGCCCTTATTGTTCGTTATTTTGTGTCTTATCCTTGGAGGAAGGGAATGACCTGTTTATTGTTGAGCAAAGCAATCATGCAGTCCAGCGCCCATGTTCAGAAATTTTTCAATAGTCAGAAAACCCGCAGGGCACAGCAGCACACCAATAATTACAGGTCAAGAAGGGGCAAGTACTGTGTAAAAATCACTAATATAAATCCTCAACCTCCTGTAGAAAATAATCAGTTTCACACGACTGTAGAACTGTCTGCCAAGAAGTGAGATATGTTCAATGACGTAGTTAACTGCACATTTGGTTTGGAAATTTGTGACAACCAGTGCCGGGTTAGGTCTAAAAAGTGTCAATACAGACTGGTCCACCCAAAACTCTTTCTTGGTGGCAGGCAACCAAAAAAAAAACAAAACTGGATGACAACGGCTAAATCCTTTAGATATGACTGGATACTGAACACTTATAATTTAGGGCAGTGTTTCTTAACCACTTCAGCCCCGGAAGATTTGGCTGCTCAATGACCTGAGCATTTCTTTTGCTATACGGCACTGCATCGCTTTAACTGACAATTGCGCGGTCGTGCAACGCTGTACCCAAACAAAATTGACGTTCTTTTTTTCCCACAAATAGAGCTTTTTTTTGGTGGTATTTGATCACCTCTGCGTTTTTTATCTTTTGCACTTTAAACAAAAAAAGAGCGACAATTTTGAAAAAAGCACAATATTTTGTACATTTTGCTATAATAAATATCCCCTATTTTTTTTAAAAAAAGCTAATTTTTTTCTCGGTTTAGGCTGATATGTATTCTTCTACATATTTTTGGTAATAAAAATCGCAATAAGCGTATATTGATTGGTTTGTGCAAAAGTTATAGCGTCTACAAAATAGGGGATAGATTTATGGCATTTTTTATTATTTTTTTATTTTTATTTTTTACTAGTAGTGGCGGCGATCTGTGATTTATATTGTGACTGTGACATTATGGCGGACACATCAGACACTTTTGACACATTTTTGGGACGATTGACAATTATACAGCAATCAGTGCTATAAAAATGCTCTGATTACTGTATAAATGTCACTGGCAGGGAAGGGGTTAACACTAGGGGGCGATCAAGGGGTTAACTGTGTTCCTTGACTATGTGTTTCTAACTGTAGGGGGAGGGGACTGACTAGAGGAGATGACAAATCATGGTTCCTAGCTATTAAGAACTCAGATGTCTCTCCTCACAGAACAGAACAGGGATTTGTGTGTTTACACACATACACACACGTTCCTGTTCTGCCTCTCATACCAGTGATTGCTCGTGGTCGGCGGTCATCACGACCACAGTGCAGCGGGTGCGTGCGCGCGCCTGCTATCCCGCTTAAAGGAGCTGATGTATAGCTACAACGGCTCGTGGGAACTTGCCAACCTGCTGCAGTATGACGGCGGCTGGTCGGCAAGCGGTTAACCAGGGTACTGTGGCACCTTGGTGTGCCAACTGGGTTTCCCTGGGGTGCTGCAAGCACAAGACCCAGTATACCCTGGACCAGTGTCATGAGTTGCCATGGTGCAGGCGTGCTGGCCACCAGCACCATAACAACCAATTACGCTCTAGGGCCAGGACATGCACCATCATCATGGCGGTTGGCTCGTCTTCACCATGAAAATCTATGACTCTGATTCAGGACAGACGGCACGCAGGACCGCCCCCCTGCATTCAGGATAAGACGGGTCAGCTTCCTCCAACTACCACACTCTGCTGTGCTGCTGGAGCCAAAAAGTAGGGCTCTGATTTGAAGAGGGGATTGTATGATTGGGCGGACTCTATACTGAATTTCATGTACAGGGGGCCCCTACCGTCCAGCGGCAACTCTGATGTGACTGGGGATTTATGTATAAGGGGAGACGTGAAGGGGAGACCTCTGACCAGTGGCGTATCTAAGGTATGGCAGCCATGGCAAGTGCCATGGGCGCCATGGAGGGAAGGGGCGGCAAAAAGCCGCCCTCTGCATGAATAAAAACCCCCCACCTGTCCTCCCAGACTAATATAGCCCCCAGCGCCGCGGCCAGCCTGCAGGATCGTGGCGCTGGTGTTCTATCAGATGGCTGTCGGGCTCGGTTTAGGCTGAGGGAGGCTCTGTCAGCAGGGAGGGGCAGGGAAGGGAGCTCCACTGACGCTCTGACCCTGCCCTGCCCCGCCCCATGTACTCTGTATGTGCTCGGAGCACTGACATCACCTCTCCTGGACCACGAATATTCCCGCCCCCTACCGCCGTAACCCCCTGCCCCTACCACGGAAAGCTCCGCCCCCGGACCTCTGAGAGGTGAGCCCGGTTGGTCAGGTAGGTCTTTCTACCTATAGACTCAGTGTTACTAAACCCTCTCCGACAATATTCTTTATCCTCCTGTATAGCTGTGCATTGCTGAAAGCTTAAATTTTAAAACTGGCTACTTGGTCATCTCCTGTAGTATGTCACATTCGCAGTCTGGTCATCTCCTGTAGTCGCATTCGCAGTCTGGTCATCTGCTGTAGTATGTCGCATTCGCAGTCTGGTCATCTGCTGTAGTATGTCGCATTCGCAGTCTGGTCATCTGCTGTAGTCGCATTCGCAGCCTGGTCATCTGCTGTAGTCGCATTCGCAGTCTGGTCATCTGCTGTAGTCGCATTCGCAGTCTGGTCATCTGCTGTAGTCGCATTCGCAGTCTGGTCATCTGCTGTAGTCGCATTCGCAGTCTGGTCATCTCCTGTAGTATGTCGCATTCGCAGTCTGGTCATCTGCTGTAGTCACATTCAGAGTCTGGTCATCTGCTGTAGTCACATTCGCAGTCTGGTCATCTGCTGTAGTCACATTCGCAGTCTGGTCATCTCCTGTAGTCACATATGCAGTCTGGTCATCTGCTGTAGTCGCATTCGCAGTCTGGTCATCTGCTGTAGTCGCATTCGCAGTCTGGTCATCTCCTGTAGTCACATTTGCAGTCTGGTCATCTGCTGTAGTCACATTCGCAGTCTGGTCATCTGCTGTAGTCACATTCGCAGTCTAGTCATCTCCTGTAGTCACATATGCAGTCTGGTCATCTGCTGTAGTTGCATTCGCAGTCTGGTCATCTGCTGTAGTCGCATTCGCAGTCTGGTCATCTCCTGTAGTCGCATTCGCAGTCTGGTCATCTGCTGAAGTCGCATTCGCAGTCTTGTCATCTCCTGTAGTCGCATTCGCAGTCTGGTCATCTCTTGTAGTCGCATTCGCAGTCTGGTCATCTCCTGTAGTATGTCGCATTCGCAATCTGGTCATCTTCTGTAGTATGTCGCATTCGCAGTCTGGTCATCTGCTGTAGTCGCATTCGCAGTCCAGTCATCTCCTGTAGTCACATTCGCAGTCTGGTCATCTCTTATAGTCACATTCGCAATCTGGTCATCTCCTGTAGTATGTCACATTCGCAATCTGGTCATCTCCTGTAGTATGTTGCATTCTCAATCTGGTCATCTCCTGTAGTATTTTGCATTCGCAGTCTGGTCATCTCCTGTAGTATGTCGCATTCGCAATCTGGTCATCTCCTGTAGTATTTTGCATTCGCAGTCTGGTCATCTCCTGTAGTATGTCGCATTTGCAATCTGGTCATCTCCTGTAGTATGTCGCATTCGCAGTCTGGTCATCTCCTGTAGTATGTCGCATTCGCAGTCTGGTCATCTCCTGTAGTATGTCGCATTCGCAGTCTGGTCATCTCCTGTAGTATGTCACATTCGCAGTCTGGTCATCTCCTGTATTCGCAGTCTAGTCCTCTCCTGTAGTCACATTCACAGTCTGGTCATCTCTTATAGTCGCATTCGTAGTCTGGTCATCTCCTGTATTTGCAGTCTGGTCATCAGCTGTAGTCACATTCGCAGTCTGGCCATCTCCTGTAGTCACATTCGCAGTCTATTTAAAAGTAGTACCTGCTGTTGCAGAAATCACTTTATTACACTTTTATTTCTGATATTTATGGCTATGCATATTAATTTAAACCATATTGAGCACCATATTTGATTGTGTGTATATGCCAAGCAGAAGCAGCCAATCAAATAGTGCTCAATATGGATTAAATAAATAGATATCATAAAGTTTAATAAAGTGATTTGTGCAACAAGCTCCTTAAACAGTCCACATCCAGTGAAAGTTTATGCAGTGCAAACTTTGCAGTACATGAACTTTCACTGAATGTAGAATGTTTAATAATCAGGGGCGAACTGATCCATTGGGCAGTTTATGTAGTACTAATCCATAATTTGTTAATAGAAAGATTAAAGAGCTTGACTTGTAGTTTTGTTAGCTGTTTTTTTTTTTTTTTTTTTTTGACAGGGGCGCAGTTTTAGTGCTTGCCATAGGCGCCATTTTCACTAGATACGCCTCTGCCTCTGACATAAGGTGTGGGGTTTCTGATGTGATATAGAAACCTCTGGTGTGAAGGGCGGTTTTTGATGTGAAGTAAATTTCAACAATTCTTGCATTGTCCCAGGCTCAGGTTTCTCATGGATACGTACCATTTACATTTCTTACATTTTAGAGTTGGGTGCTGCAAGATTTTATATTCTTTAAAAGGGTGCCATGAATGAACAAAGATTGATTTAGGGGAAGCAACTGTATTTCAAACAAATTAAGTCCCTAAAGTGACTCTGTCACTAAATAAAAGAATAAAAAAAAAAAAAAAAAAAAAAAAAGTATGTTTGTAAATATCCCTTCGCAACACCAGTCTTTGCTCTGCGGCTTCTGGCAATGTCAGGTACCTGGTCCTTCCTTGTAATGCAACAAAAGTCCGACGGCTTGTCCGACAGACTTTCGACTGACTTTTGGTGGACTTCCGATGGACTTGCCTACACACGATCACACCAAAGTCCGGCGGATTTGTACGTGTTGACGTACACCGGACTAAAATAAGGAAGTTGATAGCCAGTAGCCAATAGCTGCCCTAGCGTTGGTTTTTGTCCATCGGACTAGCATACAGACGAGCGGATTTCTGGGTCCGGCGGAGTTACGATGTAAAGATTTGAAGCATGTTCCAAATCTAAAGTCCGTCAGATTTGCGACTGGAAAAGTCAGCTGAAGGTCCAGTGAAGCCCACACACGATCGGATTTGGTCCGTCGGCGTCTGTCGGACCAGTCCGGTCCAAAAGTCCGACCGTGTGTACGCAGCATAAGTTGTGGTTCCTTCCTCCAGTCTCTATGTTATTACAGAATGAAGTAGTGATGTTGGGATTGGCAGATGGAACCAACCACTATAGTTCAAGAAAGCCATGATCGGAGGCACGGCTGGCTAGATGGCTTAGTATTACAAGTAGTACAACCATGCCTCTTTTTTTTTTTTTTTTTTTTTTTTTACAAGTGTTTACATTTTTAAACTTGCAAATAGGTTATGTATCTGCGGACCTCAGAAGTTGATAGTGGCTTATAAACAAACACACACATGCATGAATACCCTGGTGGTTTAAAAAGTAAAAAATGTTCCCTTAAAAGCGGGGGTCCACCTATCTATCGTTTTTTTTTTTTTGAGTTCATTCACAAACTTTTCTTCTCAGCATTACATACTCACATATTGTGTGTAATAAGTCCGCCTGTGTCAGATTTCGTCAGAAAGAATAACTTATATTGTTCACTGCAGGCGGTTTCCATCTTCATTGTGGGCATTTGAAGCCCACAAGCATTTATTTCCTGGATGTGGTGAATGCTGTGCTCCCAGCATTCACCGCTCGTTCCTGCACATGCTCAGTGGCATCCTGGGAAGCCTGAGACTAGCTCCTAGGAGTCTGGGAGAGGCTAGAGACACACCTACTCCCACGGGAGGAGAACCAGGAAGTGCAAAGAAGATTAGAAAAATAAAAGGTAATTACGGTGATTTAAATTTTTTTAAATGGCATGTCAGCATCTAGGCAAGGAAGAGAATACATACAGATATTGTTCAAAATTTGGGTGGAACCCCGCTTTAACAAACATGGCCTGTAGTGTCTAATCCTTTCTTGCCCAAGCCCATTTCTGACATTTCTTACAAGTTAAAATCCGTATTTTTTTTGCTAGAAAATTTATCAGAACCCCCCAAACATTGTATATTTTTTTTTTAGCAGAGACCTTAGAGAAAAAATGTCGATCGTTGCAATATTTTATGTCACACGGTATTTGCACAGCAGTCTTTCAAAAGCAAATTTTGTTGTGAAAAAAAAAGACACTTTCATAAATTAAAAAAAAACCCAGTAAAGTTAGTCCAATTTTTTTGTATAATGCGAAAGATGATCTTACACCAAGTAAATAGATACCCAACATGTCATGCTTTGAAATTGTGCACACTCGTGGAATGGCGACAAACTACGGTACCAAAAAATCTCCATAGGCGACGCTTTCAAAAAATGGAACGGTTACCAGGTTAGAGTTACAGAGGAAGACTTTTGCTAGAATTATTGCTCCCACTCTGGTGATCGCGGCGATACCTCACATGGGTGATTTCAACACTGTTTACATTTGCGGGAACGACTTACGTAAGTGTTTTCTTTGCTGCGTGAGCACGCAGGGACGGGGGGCGCTTAAAAAAAAAAATTCTGATCACTTTTATTGCTGTCACAAGGAATTTAAACATCCCTCGTGACAGTAGTAGGTAGTGACAGGTACTCTTTATGGAGTGATCAGGGGTCTAAAAGGTTCCAGACCTAGGACATCCCAGGAGTCTTCTGGGCATTTTTTTTTCTTTCATCTAGACAAAGGGCTTTCTCAGCCAAGCAAACCCTTCTGTCTGCATGAGCTAAGGGCAGATGGATTCCAGGAAGTAAATGCTATATGAATTATCTGCCCTTTCTCAAGACGGCAATAGCTACAAATGGCAGGGGGGTGTTTTTCAAAGTGATTTCTCAACATAATAAAGCATGGAGACATGGATGGATGGGTGAATTTGCTTTGAATATTGAAACTTTATTAAATCATGTGTTTTCAGTTTGTGGTGCTCAGAGTTCAGTTTCACTTTAGCCCCACCCCCCCCCCGCCCCTCCTGGCACTAAATTCTGCCCCCTGACATTTATCTGTTAGATGCCACAGCCTCTATGGGCCACTGAGACATTTGACAGTTGAGTGGAAGGGGGCTTAGCCATACCTCCCAACATTTTGAGATGGGAATAAGGGACACTGACTAACAAACGTATCTAGGCATAGGACACGCCCCCTGTCACACCCCCTTAAAGGAGAATTAACCAAAAACAAAAGGTTAATTAAATCCACAAGGGATTTTTTTTTACCACTACTATTCCTTTATATTGGTTTTTAAAATGTACAAATGCAGCAATTTAGAATTTAGATGAAAAGTTTAGCACTGGGAAACACTTTTTGAAAGGAAAAAATGCATTTTATATACAACTATATAGATCAGACCAAAATGAGGGACAAATGGGGGGGGGGGGGGGAGAGGGACATTGCTCCAAATCAGGGACAGTCCCTCGAAATCAGGGACAGTTGGGAGCTATGGCTTAGCTCTGATCTGGGCAGAAGTCAAGGCCCTGTGTACAGCCTGGGTCTGAACTCCCTGAATCTCCATGAGAACAGAAGAATTGATTTGAAGATTAACACAGGTACTTACAGAAACAACAGAGTTGATTGATAGCACTCCAGTATATTGCTTCACTAGGATAAATGGAGCAGCCTTCCTGCTAAGCAGCTGTACCTAACAAGGATCATAAATATTCTGATAACAGCAGTGAAAATTGACACAAAAGGAAGGATCTTTCCACCCGTGTTCCAAGATGTCGTATATAAATCCAGGAAAGGAGAATACTGGGACACTCCTGATAAATACAACACAACTGCAGGCAAGAATAAAATGACAATCAGGCTGTAAGGAAGGTCATTGACCGTTTCCATTTGGTACTCAGGCCCATGTCATACTAAAATTCTAGTGCTGTTACTGATTAAAATTTTAGTGTTCGATTGATTTTTTTTTTTAATCGATTAATCAACTAATTATGAATGCATATACAGATCCAACTACTTTTAGCTGATCTCTTTGCATTACTACTCTGCATTAGTCAGTGGTAAATGTGGTATACACTATATACAATCACCCAACAATAGTTAGTTTCCACAATCCATGACTTAACACTTAAAAAAAAAAAAAAACCTTTTAAAAAAATTTTTAAGGAGTCTTTTAATGTTAAATTTGTTTTTAGCAGTTTTAACTTGCAGCTCAATTGCTTGCTATCTGGGTAATGCCTCCAATGGGTATACCAGTCCTGTTGACAACCATCTAAAATGGGAATGCCATTTCACTTCCCATTGTGTCTCTGGCACAGGAAGTGAAATAAAAGCTCCACAATGGGATGCACAAGGCAAAGCCTAAGCCGAGAGGTGTTTTCTCCCTGCATGACCTAATCTAAAACTAAAATACAGATTCAAGCTGTATATATATACTTTAAATCAACACGATTCCTCCTCCACAATTGACCTGTCCAGTACAGACAACACACTCACCTTCATAATGCCTTCCAATGCTTGTTTATTCCCAGCAAGGGTCACGTATCATCAGCATGGGGCGTGTCCGGCCAATCACAAAACCGTCTCGCAGCCACACCTCTGCAATTCGCGGACACGCCCACTCGGTTGAAGCCTTTCAGGCCATGATTGGATCAGTCAGGCACCTGCTGTATTCCATTACTTTAACATTGTCCAGCATGGACACCGTTAATGACTGGGGAAGGGGGGAGGAGTCCGGTGACGTCGATATCCGCGTTGTCACCGGATCTCCGACAGAACTCCCTGAAGACCCGGAAGCCGGCGGAGAGGTGAGTACCGATCAAAAGAATTTTGATCGATCAAAAAAGTTAACGATTAATCAAGGAATTTATCGTTAATTTCTGCAGCCCTATAAAATTCCTATCAAAAGGGTAGCAACTCTCCTCCAATGGCATTGCTCCATTTATGGCCAAACCAGTGGGGCCTGACTCCATCACTGCACCCTCAGTGCCGAGAATCTGCAGTATTCCTGCTGGTGAGGGAGTGGTTGACATTTCTGTCTTGGAGTGCTGGGGCCAATCCATTTTAATACCAGCCAAGACAATCTCTTGCATGCTCTTCATGTGCTTATATGGATTTCCAGTTGGTACTCCAGTTTACAAGTATATAACGTGAGATAGGGACCTTATGTAGTGCTACAGATGACAGGGTTTCCCACTGTTGCACAGCCAGGCAACAAGACACTTCCACATTTTCTGCAGAGACAGGGAACCTTCTTTGAACTTAATTTTGATGTTTTATTAGGGGGTAATAACTTGAATAGGGAATAGGAATTAGGGGAGGCCCAACTTGATGGCAACAAAACCAGGGACAACTTCCTCCCTATGTACAACTCAAACTGATTCTTCTCCTTTACTCTCTACAGCTCTGATTGATTCCTCTTATGGAAGCTAACAATCTCTGTTAGAAAAGCAACAGCCCCCTTACAGACTAGGAACTCTCAGTCCCTTAGAAAGTAGCACAATGTGTTGTGAACTGCATCCCGGAGCACCTCCAACTCCCCTGTAGACACTGGTCCTAGCTCCACCACTGCAGGAAATGTTAGCCCACCTGGCTGACTCTTCACCAGTCTACCCGACTGCTCTGGAAATCTCACAGGGCAAGATTAGGGAAGATTTGAGCACACCACTATCTTCCAGAGAGACTTGATACATGGGGCAGTCTCTCCCCTTGTAAGGCCTCGTACACACGGTACGAAAATCAGAAGGGAAAAGTCTGAAGACAAGCTCTCTGCGGATTTTCGGATCGTTAGTACGGTGCATTCAACAGACAATTTTACTTTTACATCAGACAAAAGCTGGATGTGCAGGCTATAAAATTTTTGTCTGATGTGAACTCAACGTCTGATTTTTGGATGGTCAGTACAGAAATCCGTCACACAAAAGTCAAAAATGTACAAACACGCATGCTCGGAATCAAGGAACAACTGGGAAGAGTTTGGTCTTGTAAACTATCGTTCGTAACCTAGTATTAACATTTGTGACGCGGCAATTGATGAAAATGTCAAAATTCTCATGTTCTTTAATGGGATAATAATGAAACTGCTTTGCATGTAGTTATGCCAAACATATTGTAAAAGGCATTTGTTTTGTACGATCAGAAAATCGCGAATCAATGCTCACCAAACTTCTACTAACACGAAATTAGCAGAAGGGGCCCAAAGGGTGGCACTTGAGAAATGAAGTTCCTCCTTATACTCTCATAGTACGTCACTACGTTCGTGTTTGTCAAACGACAAGTTGCAGATAGTTAGTACGCTAGACAAAATCCTACACACGCCCTTTTGACAAAATCAGATATTCGGTCGTCCAACAATCAGACCGTGTGTACGAGGCTTAAGTCCTTGCACCATGCTGTAGTACTCACACTGTCCTCCTTGCTCCCGCTGCCTCTCATGGAAGACTCCTTCCAAGCTTTTCCTGTTGTCAGGATCCTCCGAGGCCAGCACCGGAGCCCTGACCCGAGGTAGGGCACCCCCCCCCCCCCACCAGACTAGAGTTTTCGCCTCAGGGGCCATTGCCTCAGCACTGCATCTCCATCTTCTATCTGACTCCCTGCCCAGCATGACTTATTCATATTTAAGGGTTGGCTCAGCCCCATGCCAGGCCCATTGCCCAGGATTGGCTAAACTGCCCTAAGTATGCAGACAACAATTTGCCTCCACCCTCCAGCTTCCAGAATGTTCTACAACTTTCCAGAACCAGGAATGAAGTCACATGACCAAGAGGATTCTGAATCCTCTTGGTCATGTGACTTTGTTCCTTCTCCATCTTCATTGCTTCACCTCTGTGCATACAAGGGTCTGATCGATGCCTTGCCCTGTATACCCGTTGGTTTGAGGTCTCCTGGCTAGCCTTCGGTGTAACCACAGAGAGTTCCTGCTGCTGGATTGATGTCTGGACATTGACCAATATACAGGCTTACTAAAGCTTGCCCTCTGCTAAGCGTGCATTTTATGTGGTGGTGGATCACATCAGAGGGTGGTGTCTTTGTATCAAGGAGTCACAATTACCTTTACTGATATCATTGGATTCTTATCGCTGGATTGTTCAATCACTTATTGAGGACTATACATATTTATTTTTATTTTTTAATGGTACCCAGATTAATTTTCTTTTACCACGGGTACTTACTCACTGTTTAATTTTAGTGTATTTGCGCAGCTTTTTCCTTTTTCTCTGTATTCATTGGTTTGTGTGTATCTCACAAATTTAAGCTGCTTCTCTGTATTCTTTTTTATTTATCACTGCAGGAGAGCTCTAGGCCTAACACCTGAAGACTTCACTTACTGTAACTAAACACTATTCTGGTACAGTGGCACCTAGTGGCAAAGTAACTGACTGCGCCTACCTCCAAGTGTGTCCAGGTCTAGAAAAAAAACTAAACTGAACCTAAAAGTGACAGATCACAGGCAGCCTGATGTAAATGGACACAAGTCTGTTATGAAGGCTGAAACGCGTCAACTGCATTTGCGTCCTGTACACTGTGGTTTCCTGAATAAAAGCAAGATTTTAGAGCAGAAACAGTTGTGTGGATCATCTTTATGGACACAAGTCTGTTTACATTCGGTAGTCCATAGAGCCAACATGGGTCTACAAGCATCCACAGTCAAAGTGGACAAAAAACAGTGTGCACGTATGTCACGGATCTCTTGCTGAACAGAGCATGCCCCTGTAAAAGGACCCTTATAAATAAACATTCTTACCAGCAATTAAGTGTTGTGTTTGCTGGCAAAATCCCACTATTCTCTGCTGTATTTACAGTCACTAACAAGGGGATGGCAATTCAGCAGTTTTGGTACCATAGACACTTTTTAGGCCATGGCAGGTTCACTTTAAAGAAATAGCCTTTCTATGGCACAGTCAAGGCTCCCATTCATAACGGCTAGAATCAGTGCTGTATCTGTGGTGAATACTCCTCTACAACATCAGGAACATGGACTACCCTGCCTGCTGTGCATAAGGAGCAATCCTTTTCTAGCCTGTAATGGCTACCTCCATTCCTGTATGAGAGCCTCAGCTATGGAAGGTCAAAGTCCTCCTGAAAGGTTCTGTGTAAATTGAACTTGTCACTTCAGAAACACCTTCATCTACTAGTTGGATGCATGTTCTAAAATGTTGTCGTTTATGGGCCTGTTCACATCTGTGTGCTTTTGCCATGCTAAAAACGTACCTGCGCAGAGCGTCAAAAGTGCATGTAAAATAGTTTATAAACTTCAGAGCTGTGCTAATCAAAAAATAAATGGAATAAACATTGGTAACCGATTCTCAATTGATATAGAATTGAAACACAAATACAAAAAAAGGATGTGACATGGTCCCTGGGCAACGTCACATGTGATGAAACCTGTAGGGTGGAGCTACTTGCTGACCTCATCGCCTCTTAATGATTCTGGAAGTGTGGGTGTTATTTGAATTGCTGGGGAAGAATCTGTATACTGTGTGTAAGTGTGATTTTATAGTTTTAATAAACCATGTAAAGAATAATACACAATTGGCGCATTTAGTTTCCATATTTCCATCCACGTTCCATTAAGAGGATATCAGGTGGAGGATTACCATAAATTCCTTGCCCCCTATGGAGAGGGTTTTAGAGCTGCTCCTAACGATTTGTGCTTGGAGGATTAAGATTTGAGCCCTTCAGACCTTTCTAAAGCTAGAAGGTCATGTACAGAGGTACGCATGCACTTTTACTATTTGAGGTAGCGGTTTCCCACAAGGAAGGGACACATCATCGTTGATGGACATTCACTAAATTTATGAACAGTTAGGAAGAATATTTTGTTTATTTACATGGGCTTGTGGCTCATTTTTTTTTTATCAATTGATAATCAGTTACTGATGTTTATTCAATACATTTTTTGATTAGTGCAGCTCTGAAGTTTATGATTTATTGCACCGTGTCAAATATCTCACGGTTGAGTTGCTGCTTTGCACATCATTGAAGTTTGCACATAAACATAAGCGCAGTTTAATTGCATGAATTCCATAATGTAAAATAGTTGCCTTTAATCCAAGGCTCACACTAATGTGGGTCAGAAACACGGACAGCACCATATGGCTAGATTTTTAGGGTTCTTTAATGCGCGTCAGGGCAGTTTATAATGAGATTTACCCCATAAAAAAAAAATTGAGGATTCTAGGCACTTAAATATATGCAGTGGTAAATATGCTGGAGCATGCCAAAGGATATAAAGGAGCTTGGGCAATAGCACCATTTTGATCAGATTGATACGACCCATGACACCCAAGGGGAGCCTAGCCCAAACCTGAGTTTTAGATTTCAAGAATGCAAATAAAGGATCTAGGTTCAGTTTTACATAATCTGCTAGGGAACTGGGTAACTATTACTCCAAGATATTTAATAGAGCTAACTCGTACAAGGGGGAGCTCAGTCTGTGCAGTAGTAGGGACTCCAAGGTCTATAGGGAGGATCTGGGACTTGTCCCAATTAATTTTCAGGCCCAAGTATCGGCCGAACTGCTCGATCACGTCTAATGCGGACCGGAGAGAGGGGCTTCCAGATATAAAAGCATGTCATCCGCATAGAGAGTGATCGTTTCAACTAGTTGACCCATATGCAAACCCCTGATTTCTGAATGATTTCTAATCGCTATGGCTAGTGGTTCAACAGCAAGGGCATATAACAGCGGGGACCGGGGGCAGCCCTGACTCATGCCATTAGCAAGGGGGAAGGGGGCAGAGACTCGACTGTTGACTGAGATCCTGGCTACCAGTGCCTGGTATAGGAGATGGATCCATTTGATATATTTTGGTACAAAGTCAAAACAACAGAGACATGCCCATAAATAGCCCCATTCAACTGAGTTGAATATCTTGGCCACGTCCAAGGACACCACAACTCTGGACCCCACATTGTCATGTCTAGCTTGTAAGTTCATAAAAAGACTCCTGAGGTTAAAAATGTATTTTTGGCAGGCATAAACCCAACCTGGTCGGGATGAATCAGGCTAAGAATCACCTTATTTAAACGGAGAGACATGATCTTGGCCAGTATCTTAATGTCCAGCCGGAAGAGAGAAATAGGTGGGTAGGATTCCAGAAATTGGGGGTCTTTACCAGGCTTATGTATGAGCACAAAAAAAGGAAGGAAAATACTGTGCCACCACACTCAATAGATGAGCTGCTGACACTACAATTAGACAATTAGTGTTGTGGAGCCAGCGCGGTATGTCCCAACATTTCGTCTACCATCTGGATATACCCCAGATGATGTCTTTGTAGACGAAACGTTGAGATGTACCACGCTAGCTCCACAACACTGCGTTCTTCTCCTTGTGATCACATTATACAAAAGACCTGGTTTTATCTACATTGATGTAAGTGCAATACTTTTTTTAATACATTTATAGCCAAGGATTTTATGCTATGTGGCGATCCTTTTTTCCCCCTGTATGACTCCTTGGATCATTATGCTTTCTTGATGTTGGTCCCTGAAAGCTTGATTGTCGAATGTGCACTGCTGTACAATCCACATGCTGGTTCCTGTGATGTTAAAGACCCCATCAGTTTTGCTTGTTTGGCTCTCTGCTGCTGGCAGGTAGCCCACACCATTTGGTAAGAGTACCCTATAACCTTCACTGGTGGTGTAATTAATGTATGTTTAATTGTGCTTGTAGCCTAAGCGATACCCAGTAGGGAGAGTGGTCTGAGAGTAGTCTGGGGGCAAAACCAATTTCCACAATGTCAGGTAGGAGGGGTCTGGAAATGAGGATGAGGTCGATACGTGCCAGTGTTGAGCATTGCAGAAAAGCAAGAGAAGGCTCTGGTAGTAGGGTGCTTGTGCTTCCAGGTATCCTCCAAAGCAAAATCAGTTATAAGCTTACCAAATCTCGTAATTCTTGGCGGAAGCTGTGACATCTGCACAGGGTTAAGTTTATCTAGGCAGGGGTCTACCACAGCATTAAAATATCCCAACCATACAGCAGGAAGGGAGGGTGGGCCGTCATAAATGCCAAGCCCTCCATCAAGATAGTGAATTGAAATGACCATTGCAAAACCAGGTGATCTCCTCAGAGTGTCGTGCTTCAGGGACAATAGAAGGTCAGGAAAGAGCTGGTTCACGCACCTCTCACTATTCCATCCACGCAGAAGCAGATTCACGATCCTCAAAGAGATGCACTCTATCCTCACCCACGACATGCAGTCTGGTGGGAAAGAGCATAGCATAGGAGATATGGCATATCCTGAGCTGGCGCTTGACTTCGGTGAACTGAGTGTCGTTTCTGCACTTCTGCAGAAAAATCAGGAAAGACCATAATCCTGCCATTTTGAAAGTGGATATTGCCCTTCTCCCTGGTGAGCCGCAGTATAGCATCCTGATCCCGATAGTTTAAAAACTTTGCAATAAATGTGTGGGGAGGTGCACCTTATGAAGGGCACCTAGCAGCTAGGCGATGGGCTCTTTCCACTACAAAAGAGGAGGAGAATGCTGGTCTACTGAAGGCTGTAATGAGCAAATTCTCCAAAAACGTAGGGGGATCCGCACCTTCGGCACCCTCAGGCAGACCTACAAACCGCAGGTTGCATCAGCAGGGCTTATTGTCCATGTCGTCCTGCTTTTGCTGGACAGCATAGAGTTGATGTTTAAGTCTCTCATTTGCAACATGCAATGGCTTCAGGTCATCTTCCATGTGACTGATCCGGGTCTCTGTCTCCGTCACCTGCTCCCTCAGGTTCTGCAGGTCCTGATGGATAAGGGATATATCCACCTTCACCTCCTCAATTTTACATGTGAGGGTATTTTGGTAGGCGGAGATTGCCTCCAGGACCTTTGCGGTTTCAGTATTGGCCGGATCATTAGGGCGCAGTGGCGCCATCAACCCCCCAAAACTTCTTTTTCTTTGTGGCAGAATTCATCAAGTCCCCCGAAGGCTTCCGTCACTCTCTTTGGTGGTGACATGGTCAGGCAGTCCCGGGGAAGGTATAGATTGCCCACAGTATTTTAACACAATACATTAAAAGCATATGTGCTTTGAAAAAATGCATATTGTGTTTCACAGTGCACAAATGTGTCAGGGATGGACTCTTCTTCTCAAATATGGCCACTCAGCTGTTGGCTAATTGCCAGCTCCTTTTTCTCCACAGTGACTCACCTGTTGATGATATCCTGCTAGTCAGTCCTGCCTACTTAAGCCGTCCAGCCCAGATGATCTCTGCCTTCGCCTTGGTCACATCTCTAGAGACGCTCTCCTGTGTTACTGTTAAAGACTTGCTTGGCTGACATTCCTTCTGGCTTCAGATCCTGTTTGCTGTTCTACTACGCTCATCTCTGGCTCCCTGACGTTTTGGCTTGTCTGACTATCCATTCCAGTTCCTAAACTCTGGCTATGTTTTGACTACGTTTACTCTGTTTACCTTGTTATTATTATTAAACAAGTGTGATTTAACTGTACTTTTGTCTCAGTCTGATTCATGGTTTCTGACAACAGGCCCTAATACATTGCAAAATACATCTGTTTTGTAAGTAGCGGCCAGCGAGATGTCATTATTGTGAACGCACCTAGCTGCTGAGAGCCACAGCAGGAGTCTCAGATTCCTGTTGCTACTATTCGCACCAGCCCTAATCGCCGGTGTGAATGTAGCCCAATTAAGCCAACAGTGGCTTGACATTCAGGCCTACAGACTCCATTATTTGTTATTCCCCTTCTGTCAGTGATTCTTTGAATCCAGAGGATCAACATGACAGCCAGGCAGCTAGCATTTTCAGAAGAAAGCAGGCAGTAGCAGCCTATGCATTAACCTCCATGACAGCTCTGTCTTAATTCACCCAATAATCGGTTTATTTATAGGAGATGACAGTTTCAATTAAAGAATATCTTTCCTTTGTCTGCTTCAAATGTGTCATCCAAAATATTTGCTCAGATTTCATTTAATTCTCCTCCTACTCAGACATCTATTGAACACACGTTACCTTTGTGTTATCAGAGAGATGCGCATTTACAATGAAAATCTGAAGAGGAGGAAGGATGAAGTGTTAAGCCCCCCTGGCAGGGATGGGTACACTCTAAGGTCTGTCTCTGTTGCCTAGCAACAGTCACCTTTGCAAAAAACACCACTTTCTTCTTGTTCCATTGTCTTGCTAATTGAGCCCGTGTGCTCATGGATGCCGGAAAAGCACTGCAAGGATTTCACCATATTCACAGTCCACTATCGGCAAGGTACTTTTTCCACCAATTACAAACAGTTGCATTGAAATGGGAACCATGATCGATCAGTGCGACTTCAAAGCTTTCACAGAATAGGTTGAATGTCATGTATTGAGGCTTTCCTTTTTTGAAAAAGGACCCAATCGTATTGCTGTCTTTTTATTACACAGTGTATGTCTTAAAGGATAAGTCCACTTAAAAACAAAAGAGTATTTAGTTTATTTTTTTGCCCCTCTTCTCCTGACCTAGCCTTACCCCTCCTCCCCTTCCATAGACACATACATACCTTGATCCAAAGACCAAGTTTCCGCTGTTTGTTTATATCCAGTGGTGCAAGTATTCACTATCCTGGACATCACAGACACCTATAGTACTGTCTGATGGTCTGCAGCCTTGGGACACATCCCTATAGAAAGCATTAATGAGCAAGTGCAGCCAGGATCATAAAGACTTGCACCGCTTCCCATAACACATTCTGGTGCCATCTCTTCCCCAGGTAAACGGCACACACTTACCTAGACATCCACATGATGTAAAAGAAATACTTGATTCTTCAGACCAAGCCACCTTCTTCCATTGCTCTGTGGTCAAGTTCTGATGCCCACGTGCCCATTGTAGGCACTTTTGGCTATGGACACAGGTCAGCGTGGGCACCCTGACCAGCCTGTAGCTATGCAGCCTCATACGCAACAAATTGCAATGCACTGTGTGTTCTGACACCTTTCTATCATGCCCAGCATTCAATTTTTTAGCAATTACATCTACAGTAGCTCTTCTGTTATCTTCTGTTCTGTATCAGACTCTATGCTCCAACCTTCGCTCCTCACATGCATCAATGAGCCCCAGCCACCCATGACCCTGTCACTGGTTTTCCTTCTTTGGACCACTTTTGGTAGCTCCTGACCACTGCGGACCTGGAACATCCCACAAGAAGTGCAGTTTTGGAGTTGCTCTGACAGAGTCGTCTAGCAGTTATAATCTGGCCCTTGTCAAAGTCGTTCAGACCCTTATTATTTATTTTTTCTGCTTTCAACGCATCAACTTCAGGGACAACACGTTCACTTGCTGCCTCATATACCCCACTGACTTTCAGATGGTATTGATATTCAATGTTATTAACTTTACCGGTCAGTGGTCTCTGCAGCTCTTGTTGGATGTTCCCGTCTGCAGTGGCCAGGACCTACAAAAATGGTCCATGGAAGGAAAACGGGCAAACTGGTGACAGGGTCATGGGCTGCCAAGGCTCACTGATCCATGAGGGAAATGAGGCTGGGTTCACACTGCTGCAATGTCAGCCATCGCATGCGATTCGCACCGCACTGCTGTCTGTGCGATACAGATTGTGTGGCTGAAATTTGCATCGCATTCGGACCAGTGTCGTGCAGGACCCTTTTTTTGGTCTGCACCAGAATTGGATGGCATGGGTGTTCACACCCATGCCATCCGATTCCTGTCCGAATTGACAGTTCACACTGCGATATGCAAACTGATCTGGGGGTGTCATTACGAATGGGCACGTGAGCATCAGTACTGGGCTACGAAGCAATGGAAGAAGGTGGCTTGGTCTGATGAATCACGTTCTCTATTACATTATGTACATGGCGGGGTGCGTGTGTGTCGTTGGCCTGAGGAAGAGATGGCACCAGGATGCAGTATGAGAAGAAGCCAAGCTGGTAGAGGCAGTGTGATGCTTCGCCTAGTGGAGTCCATGCCTTGATGGTTTGGGGCTGTTTTGGTGGCAAACCGTGACCTACTCCATATTAGGTGAATGGTCAGAATGTTATGGCGTAAATCATTTATTACCGATGGTCGGAATGAGCTGTTGGTCCTTGGTCCATGCTCCCAGGGAAAGAAAAATAAAACCCGATTGGTTGCTTTGGCCAACAGCCTGAATTGTGTCCCAGTTTTGGTAGATGAGGCCCAGCAACTTTCCATTTTTTCTGGTGTTTACAGATGAGCCATAATGATCTTCACAAACTAGCTCTGTCTACAAAATAAATCTTTGATAAGGAGTCCCCACAGATGCGCCAATAATAAACCAGTGACACGCGGAGCGGCGTTCCGAACATCATTTGTATTTGGCGTTCCACGGAAGCACCTGTGTGAATATCCTTGCCTAGCTGGCTGGCTGGAATGTGCCGTTTATAAAATGTTAACACAACCGCCTCGGGCTGTTAGGCGTAAATCAGTAAGCAAACAACCGAGCTGGAAAAGCTGCTCCTCTCTGACAGATGTGAGCTTGCAAAACAGAGGCGATAATAGGTAAAACGGTATTAGGAAAACTAATGACATACAATAACGTGCCCGTGTGACTGGAAAGATTTAATTATGGGAGCCGCTGCGATGATTTCTCTCAGAAACAGAAACATCTGTCTGTATCGAGATCATCTTCATTCCACTAAGCTGCAGAAAGCTCTTCTTGTTGAAATTCTGAGAAACCATTGGTGTTCTGTAGGCACTAGGCAATATGGAAGGCTAACACAAGCCCGAAATTGTGGTGAAGGTCTCATGAGCCAGGGTGCGAGAAGCTCAAGAAGATCAAAACGGGGTAGCATTTATGCTAACCTGAACTTTCAGCCTAAATCACAACCACAGCTTCAGTAGCAAAGCCTCTTACCAAAGTAAGTGGACTCATAAATAAAAGACTCACATACGCTTATATTAAATAGTAAATTCATTCATCTAATGATTGTCCACATGCTTTCTCATACTGGTATCTCATCAGACCTGAGAAGACATTCCATGGGAACATAGAAAGAGAGCCAAGACAACCACATCGCGTAAAACCCAATTAAAATCTGTTTATTGTAGAAACCAACTACTGACATGGATAAAAAGGTAAAACGCTTATCATATAGAAAATCCAGCCTCGGGATACAATACAAACAATTCTTCATCAAGAAGAGTGTGGCAACATCCCAATCCATACGCGTTTCGTCAGAATTGACGTCATTGGGGGCACGGAAACCATTGCCATAACCACGCACTTATATATACAAGAACAAAGGGAAACACCGTCACTTAACTGGCTGGTTGTAAGTCAAGCCTCAGTCTGATATTGATAACAAACCAGACCTCCTTATGGAGCTATAAGAGTCCAAATAATCTGGTAAGAGTCTCCTTTTCACTTAAGGTGGTGGCACGACACTGGTGTTTTGGGAACAGATGATGGAAAGTCACAATTTTTAAATCATTAATTTTCATTCTGATCACTTTGGGACTGTTGTGATTTCATTATGCTATGGACTATATGTTTTGTTTTACTCAATTCAATATGGACGTACATTAGCTCAGCACTCTTATTTTGACTCTTTCTATACAGTTTTGGCCTAATTGTTATTGCCAGCAGCTACTTTTTAGTCCCTTGCAGCGTGATTTGTTCATTGTTTGTTTTCTTAGTAGAAAAGCCTATCTGATACCAGCAGCTGCAGAGTGGGAACCTTGCTCTCTGTTTGGAAGCAGTGGCTTCTCTTCTAACACCCATCCTACTCAGTTAGAGCCACAGCTCTCCAGTCAACAGGGTTTATGAGCGTTGCTTACTGCAGAGCTATAGATCTGACTCAGTAGGAGGTGTGCTAGACCACTGGATGGAGAACACTGTCTCTGTACAGAGGACAAGGATCTCTTTCTTCAGCATGATGGCAAGTGACAGGTGTAGCATCCTACTAGCGTAGGAAGCAAAGCAGATCTAGTGTTTGGCTCCTTTTGTAGTCAGGGGAGCAGTGAATCATTCGTTCTGATCTGCCCATGGTTTTACAGGCTAGGAATTTGTTTCCCCCTGCCTCTGGGAGAAGCTTCCAGAGCATAGGGTGGAAAATTCAAATAACTGGCCTGCATATTTACTATGCACTGGCCAATCCCTGGGGGGTGCACCCAGAAGGTGGTATGAGAGGTGGTGAAAAGCCTGGAGCCCCTTGGCAGGGAAGGTCCTGAGAGCTTCAGGGGGCTACTTGTCTCTGAAGCATCTTTGGATCAAGTTACTGTTCTGCTGGGTTTGGGCTGCGGCAGGGCTGGAGACCTGGGACTAACTGTGTCTGGAAGGAGAGTTTCACTCACTGGACCATGTCCGAAGAAAGCCGGAAGGAGGCAGCTATACGGGGGACTCAATATATAAAAAGTGGGTTCTGCGCTGACCTAAAAATGGGGTATGATACCCTTTAACAGTGTAAACTAAATACAAAAAACTGAAAAAATCATATGTAGATGAACAATGTCAATGTGCACAGTGTGTAACCTGTAAGGCACTCTTTCGTGTTAGAATCATCAATATGTGTCCAATATATCCGGGGGACTCGTGAGTAAAAACCCTGATTGGCCCCTGTTGACTGTGCAGCACCCCAAAAACTGCACTGGTTAACTATAGCTGTGCATTCATACAGGGTAACCAGATGCCAAGAGACTACCTCATGGTCCCCAGCTGTGAGGGTTTAGACTATGCCATACCCACAAGAAGAAGAATGTCCTATAACAGCCGCTAGCGATAATCGCATGTAAAATCTGGCAGGCTAGTTGTACCCAAGCTGATTGATCGATCAACTTGGGTACATTCAGCCTGCCCATACATGGTTCAAATTTCGACCAGTTCCTGCAGGAATGTTAACTATAAACTAAAGAGATAATCCACTATGTGGCATGCACCTTGTTGGACTTAAAGTAGTTCTAAAGTCAGAAGGTTTTTACCTGAATGCATTCTATGCATTCAGGTAAAAAAACTTTCTGCAAGCAGGTCCCCCCCCCCCCAGAACCCCCTAAATACTTACTAAAGTGTGATCTCGATCCAGCGATGTGCATGGGACCCGAGAAGGGGAGGATCAGGGCTGCTCTGTGCAAAACTATTGCACAGAGCAGCAGGGCTGCTGTTAGAAATCACGGTTCCCCATACAGCCTACCTAACAGGGCACCCCCCCCCAAAAAAAAAATCACATTTCATTTTAGCTAAAAATACACCAAAATCATTATTAATAAACAAAACACAACAAAATTCCTGCTAAAGCTCTGTGTGTGAATGAGGTATTGGGGCTTATTTACATGGGCACTGTGGCCTGTATAGTGTGAATCAATCTATGTGGCTGGAGCTGTGTGCAGGCAGCCTATGTTACTCTACAAGGATGCAGCAGCTGTATGAACACAGCCGCAGGTCCTAATTTTAAAGGCATGTGAGTGCAAGTGTACAGCACTGAACACAGACACTGTGCATTCAGGACCACTCACCCTCACCCACACCTGCCAAATTAGGGCTTGTGCTGTTTTTGTACAGCCGCTGCACCCCATAATGCCCCGTACACACGACTGGACATTCCGACAACAAAATCCATGGATTGTTTCCGACGGATGTTGGCTCAAACTTGTCTTGCATAAACACGGTCACAAAAATCTTGTCGGAAATTCCAAACGTCATGAACGCGATGACGTACAACACGTACGACGAGCCGAGAAAAAGGAAGTTCAATAGCCAGTGCGGCTCTTCTGCTTGATTACGAGCATGCGTGGAACTTTGTGCGTCGGAATTGTGTACACACGATCGGAATTTACGACAACGGATTTTGTTGTCGGAAATTTTGAGATCCAGAGCTCAAATTTTGTGTGACGGAAATTCTGATGGGAAATGTCCGATGGAGCCTACACGCGGTCGGAACTTCCGACAACAAGCTCCCATGGAACATTTCCTGTCGGAAAATCCGACCGTGTGTACGGGGCATAAGAGTAACAGGCGACAATTCCCGTATTCATATGGCCAGAATACCTGTGTGAATGAGTCCTTAGTGAGGTTGCGGGGGGGGGGGGGGGGGTAAACCCTATGGTTGAGCTGTGCTTTTAGTGCCCACAAACTGCTACCCCTGTCAGAAACAGAAATCTCCCTCCACTGAGCTTGGCGGCTGTTGGGTGCAGCCATTTTAACTGTGGGCAGCTGAAGCTGCTGCCTGTTCACTTCCTGGGTTTACACAGACAAACAGGGGCATGCCTCCAGCTCTGCAGCTCTCATTGGCCCTCAAATGACTCATCCCCCACTCTTCCTGGCAAACTCATGAGAGTGAGAGAGAGCTGTGCATGATTTCATAAGCCTAGGCTAATGACCAGACAAGAAACAGGAAGTGGGCTGTATAAATGATTTACTGGCAAAAAAAAAATGTTTTACTATCCAAAGTTAAAGCAACAAGGGCAGAAGATTTAATAGATGGAAAGATGAAAAAATGACTGAAGTTCCACTTTACAGCTTCCCAAATTCAAAGCCAAAGCCTGTTCTGTAACATAAAAGCAAACCGTATAGTACATACATAAAATTCAAAACGCGTTAGTGTCGCTTTGCTTTGCGTTGTGTTTGATCTGGCATGCAACGTTTCAATTTCACGCCCCAATTCATGTCAATGACTTCAATGCTGTTCAGGCATTCAGAAAGCTTTAACCACTTGCCGACCGGTTCACGCCGATATACGTTGGCAAAGTGGCACGGCTGCGCAAAACAACATACCCGTACGTTGCTGCGTCATCCGTGGTTAGCGGGCACGTGTGCCCGCGGGTCCCGCGGACTCGATGTCCGCCGGTGGCCCGCGATCGATGCACAGAGAGGCAGAACGGGGAGATGCCTATGTAAACAAAGCATTAGCCTGTTCTGCCTAGCAACATGACAGGGATCTACTGCTCCCAGTGATCTCGGTCATGTTCTAGTGAGCCCATCCCCCCCACAGTTAGAACACACTGAGGGAACACACTGAACTCCTTGATTGCCCCCTAGTGTTTAACCCCTTCCGTGCCAGTGACATTTACACAGTAATCAGTACATTTTTATAGCAGTGATCGTTGTATAAATGCCAATGGTCCCAAAATAGTGTCAAAAGTGTCCGATCTGTACGCCATAATGTCGCAGTCATGATAAAAATCGCAGATCGCCGCTATTACTAAAAAAAAAAAAAAAATTAATAAAAATGCCATAAATCTATCCCCTATTTTGTAGACACGATAACTTTTGTGCAAACCAATCAATATACGCTTATTGTGATTTTTTTTTTTTACCAAAAATATGTAGAAGAATACATATCGGCCTAAACTGAGGAAGAAATTCGTTTTTTTATATATTTTTGGTGGATATTTATTATAGCAAAAAGTAAAAAATATTGCTTTTTTTTTCAAAGTTGTCGTTCTTTTTTTGTTTATAGTGCAAAAAATAAAAACCGCAGAGATGATCAAATACCACCAAAAGAAAGCTCTATTTGTGGGAAAATGTCCCTGCCAGTGACATTTTTTACAGTAATCAGTGAATTTATATAGCACTGATCGCTGTATAAATGCCAATGGTCCCAAAAATGTGTCAAAAGTGTCCGATGTGTCTGATATATTGTTGCAGTCCCGATGAAAATAGCAGATCGCCGCCATTACTAGTAAAAGTAAAAAAAATAACAAAAATGCTATAAATCTATCCCCTATTTTGTAGACGCTATAGCTTTTGCGCAAACCAATCAATATCAAAGGACGTCAATTTCGTTTGGGTACAACGTCGCACGACCGCGCAACTGTCAGTTAAAGCGACGCAGTGCCAAATCGCAAAGAGTGCTCTGGTCAGGAAGGGGGTAAATTCTTCCGGGGCTGAAGTGGTTAAACTTCCTTCTAAAAATGGGGTTCTGAGAGCTTTAGAAATGCCTCTTAATTGTGTAAATATTCAGATGTGCATTTCTTGAGGGATTTTTGTTAACGCAAGTGTGAACTTAAAGAAAAACTGGACCTTAAAAAAAAAAAAAATTCAGGCTAGTGCACAATAAATCAGCAATAGAAATGCTATGATCTACCTAACTTAACCGAGTGTGTAACGCCAGAGACGGGCGGATCGCTCCCCCCTTTACTGCTGGTTGAATGGAGAGGGTGTGAATGCTACTAAATCTAAAAAAAAAAAAAAAAAAAAAAAAAAAAAAAAAGGCGCTGTTGTCCTTTATCCTAGAGCAGGGATATGCAATTAGACCTCCAGCTGTTGCAAAACTACAAGTCCCATCATGCCTCTGTCCTCTGGGTGTCATGCTTGTGGCTGTCAGAGTCTTGCTATTCCTCATGGGACTTGTAGTTCTGCAACAGCTGGAGGTTCGCTAATTGCATATCCCTGTCCTAGAGGATGGGGCAGTGCTAAACAGATGCCTTATTAGCAAGAGAAACAGAAATGGTGGTGGTCTGCAACCCATATTGACAAGCTGCGCATTTCTATCCAAGAGTGCACATTGACATAAAACAAAGTAGGCTTCATAAAAAATGCTCTAACTGATAGAATATCTATATTGAATGCATTAAAAAAGATCAGAATAAAGCAGTATCAAACCCAAGTCAGAAATTGTATTATTGTATTATATTGCAGCTCAACGTTCATTAGACGTGGTGGCGGCGGCATTCGTTTTGGTGACCTAGCCATCAAGTCTGTTTTAGACAAGCTCAAGTACTCCAGCAGAATGTATCAGTTTACACAGATAAGACAACCCCCCCAGTCACACAAGTTTCAATGTGTTGTGTGTTCAGAGATGGTATTCTGCATACCTTGGATGTAACGAGTGGTTATTTAAGTTACTGTTGCCTTTCTATCATCTCAAACCAGTCTGCCCATTCTCCTCTGACCTCAACAAGGCATTTTCCTGAACACAACTGCCGCTCGATAGATTCTCTTTTTTGGACCATTCTCTGTAAACCTGAGAGATGGTTGTGTGTGAAAATCCCAGGAGATCAGTAGTTTTTGGAATATTCAGATCAGCCCGTCTGCCACCAAAAACAACGTTGCCACATTCAAAGTCACATAAATCCCCTTTCTTCCCCATTCTGATGCTTGGGTTGAACTTCAAGTCGTCTTCACCATGTCTAGATGCCTAAATGCACCGAGTTGCTGCCATGTGATTGGCTGAATAGCAATTTGTGTTACCAAGCAATTGAACAGGTGTACCTAATAAAGTGGTCAGTGAGTGTATGTGTATATCTATCTATCTATTATATATATCTATATAAATATATCTATATATATATCTATATATAGATATATATAGATATCTTTATATCTATATCTATATATATATATATATATAGATATATATATATAGATCTATAACTATATATAGATATATATCTCTCTATCTATAACTATATATAGATATATATCTCTCTATCTATAACTATATATAGATATATATCTCTCTAGATAGATAGATAGATAGATAGATAGATAGATAGATAGATAGATAGATAGATAGATAGATAGATAGATAGATAGATAGATAGATAGATAGATAGATAGATAGATAGATAGATAGATAGATAGATAGATAGATAGATAGATAGATAGATAGATAGATAGATAGATAGATAGATAGATAGATAGATAGATAGATAGATAAGATTTTTTTTGTATTTTTTTTAGTTTGAACTATGAGAAAGAGAGAAAATGTGCAAAATTGGAATACATCCTCTGCTGAATTCAACATGATCCAGCATTATATTAGCCTCCCTTAGCACTTCACCCACTCTAGGTAGATGTACATGTCATCTATTGGAATTTGTGGCACTGCACTCCTGGCATGCTGAAGTGTGCTTGTAAAGTCACCATTCTGCAACACAAACTCTGCTCAATGCTCTTTAGTGGTGCCCAAAACTGAAAATTTGGAAGATGTGGTGCCCTGCCCTTTGCCTGTTTTCCAACACCAATGTTGCCTCCCTTTTGCTTTTGATTTAATTCTGCCTGAAAGCCTCCAGTCCTGACCTTGCTTAGGTCTTCTGCCTGAACACCGAACTGTCACCAGTTATAAATATGCTGAGGGCTTTGACCTGAAATTGTCACACAAGGAGAACCTTATCTCCTTGTAAGATTCCCGGTGCAGACCATGTCCTCCAAGAACTCCAGTCAAAGCATTACTCTCTTCTGGGTTGAAGAGGGAAGGGTTGGGGACGTGTTACTATAGTCTGTTCTCCTGATGGGAAAATTTCCTCGCATCCTGACCCAATAACTGTGTTTCCCAGGGCAAGAAAATCTTCCCAACAGGGAAACAGCAAAAAAAACACAGCAGATGCTAACACTTCCATGATGCATACCAATTTTTTAAATGGTTGGAGTACTACTGTGATACACACCTTACTACTAGATGTACCCATAGGTGTGTGCACCCTTTTGCATTAGGGTGTGCATCTCAAAGCTCAAACACACACATGTGTGTAATATATATATATTATATATACATACACACACACACACACACACACACACACACACACACATATATACACACACACACACACATATATACACGCACACACACATATATACACGCACACACACACACCCCCAGTAGAGCAGTGAGTAGTTGATTTTATTTCTTTATTACAATTTTATTATTTTTTTACAATAATTTATTTATTTTACCATTTTTTAGGAGCACATTGGGGGGTTTTGGTGAAATATTAGGGGTCTAAAACAAACCCCTGATGTCTCACTTTTGAGACAGAGAAAGGGAATGTTGACACAGATTCCCCAAGTCCCTTTCTCTGCAGCCAAGCAGCAGGGGGAATCTGTGCAGCACAGCATGATTAGGATGTGCCCAGGTACACCTGGCACACCCTGTGCGCACGCCTATGGTTGCACCGATACTGGATTTCTATCGATGAGTACGAGTACCAATACTTTTTTTGTCAAGTACCCGCCGATACCGAGTACAAAATGAATGGGCTCAAATCCCACGTCAAAGAATCACATGCGATTTGAACATGAATGGGCTGCGATTCTTGTTTAAATCGCTTGCGGTTTCTCCACCGCTCCTGTGTAAACTCAGGTTGAAATCACTATGACAAGCTTGGGTTCACACAGGAGCAGTGTGGCAATTCTTTGCAGTGCAATTTGAGCCTATTCATTTTGTATGGTCTCATATTGCACCACAAAGGCATCGGTTTCGGGTATTGGAGCATTTTTATGAGTACTGGTGAAAATACTTTGGTATCGGATACCGGTATTGGCACCGGTGCAGCCCTACTTAAAGTTGAACTCTTCACTCTCCCAATCAACATTGATTATTTTTAATACTTGTGCTGCTAGCATTAGTACATTTTTATTATTATATTATTATTATACAGGACTTATATGGCGCCAACAGTTTGCGCAGCGCTTTACAACAGAGGCATCAGGGAGCCCTGCTCGTTACAGCTTACAATCTAAAAAGGGAGGGTCAATTGATACAAAAGGTAATAGCTGTGGGGGATGAGCTGATGGAGGAAGTAAAACAGTGCTAGTTAGTGCCGGTTCACACAGGGGCGACTTGTCAGGCGACCTAGCCGCCTGGCAAGTCGCCTCCCGTTCTGTGCTATGGAACCGTTCTAATAGGAGCGACACAAGTCGCTCCGACTTAGAAAAAGGTTCCTGTACTACTTTGGGGGCGACTTGAGGCGCCTTGCATAGACTTCTATATAGAAGTCGTTTTGCAAGTCGCCGCCCCTGTCGTGTCCAGGTCGCCTGAGGCAGTCGCGCTGCCTCAGTGTGAACCGGGGCTTAAGCCGTGTACACACGGGCAGACTTTTCAGCAACAAAGGTCCGACGGTCTTTCCGAAGGACTTTGGTGGAGTTACGATGGACTTTCGGATGACTGGACTTGCCCACACACGAACGGACTAAAGTCCGTTCGAAAGTCCGTTGGTTTGAACATGATGACGTACGAAGGGACTAGAATAAGGAAGTTCATAGCCAGTAGCCAATAGCTGCCCTTGTGTCCTTTTTTGTCCGTCGGACTAGCATACAGACGAACGGATTTTTGGACCGGACTCGAGTCCGTCGGAAAGATTTGAAACATGTTCCAAAGTCCGTCTGATTTTTGACAGAAAAAGTCCACTGAAGGTCCGATGAAGTCCACACACGGTCGGATTGTCCGACGGATTCGTTCCGTTGGACCAGTCCGGTTGAAAAGTCCGCCCGTGTGTACACGGCATTAGAAGCAGGATAGGCTTCTTTGAAGAGAAGGGTTTTCAGGGATCGCCTAAAGATGGATAGATTAGGGGACAGTCGGACGGATTGGGGTAGGGAGTTCCAAAGTATGGGAGAAGCTCTGGAGAAATCCTGGAGGCGGATATGGGAGGAGGTGACAAGGGAGCTAGAGAGCAGAAGGTCTTGGGAGGACCGAAGAGAGCAGCTTGGTTGGTATTTTGGGACCAGGTTAGTGATGTAGCTGGGGGCAGAGTTATGGATGGCTTTGTAAATTATTGTTAGTACTTTGAATTTTATTTGTTGGGTGAGTGGAAGCCAATGGAGGGATATAGATAGATATAGATATTAATAGATAGGATAGTATATCATATTTATGTTAGCGGCTCATGGGCCGCTTGAAACACTTTCATGAGAAAGCCAGCCGACGGCTACAAAAATGGTTTTAGCTGATATCTTCAGCCATAATCCCAGTAAACCACTTGCAACCCGCAACGTATATGTACGTATTGTGGTCAGCAAGTGGATGGTATGGTTTATTACAGGATAGTATTCATTTAGTTGTATTTGAATGGCTGTTATTGGTAATTTTATTGTTATTGTGTCTTGTTTCCATTCGTTATTGTGATTTTGTGTTGGCTTCGGTGAATGTAATTGTATCTTAATAATTTCCCTTTGGGATTAATAAAGTATTCTGCATCTGAATCTACACACGGTAATTTGGTCCTTACAGGTACACTGGCAGGAAGGTTTTTTGGAGTTGGGAGCTAAAAAACATTGAACCTGAGGGGCTCAGCTTCAGTGGAAGCCTAAACTCTGTAGGTCTCTTCTCTTTCAATTTATCAAGGAGATCAAGAGAGGAATTGATAACGCAGAACTCCTTCTGAAGCGTGGAACATAAGTAGCACGTTGGATTTCCTTTTTCTTAAACAGCGCTATTAACCCCAATTACCCATAATTACTCAACGACACTTACACCCCAATTAAAATGACTAAGCATGTGTGAAGCCAGTCCATAAATCTGTACAATAAAGGAATGACGGAAAAACGTCAGTTAAGGGACGCTTTGTTGACACACAAGCGCGCTGGCAACTGTTTAACATAAACAACTGAGTGATTTAGTATAATGATCACAATTTATTTCCACACCAACAAACTGATAAACTGTTTGGAGAAAATAAAACGCTTGAACGTGTTTGTGTTGTGACAGATGGCAAATCCTTGCCGAGCGCTCCGTCTTCCCGCTAGTAGGCCTGCACTCTTGACTTCACAAAATGCTGCTGAAGTGGAAGACGGTTTTTTTGCTGCACCAGAAATCTTCCCTTGTAGCCTCGAGGGGAAGCGGAGGATGCTGCAGAGTGTGCGAGACTCGCCGAGGAGTACAAATCTCTACATTTTCTCATCGCTCTCAATTACATCCTGAGCTCTTCCAGTCATTTAGGCTTGCTGCCAAATCGGGAATCGGTGTCATACAAAATGATACTTAAAGCAGCACCATCATTCCTTATGCAGCAACTCCAGGACACGTAGACAGTAAATGTCTACAACTGATTACGGCTCATGTACATGGGCGTTGTTTTCCTGAGTTTGATATACAATTTTTTTTTTAAGAATAAAGTTGATTAAGTTTTGATACACAACACAAAACAGTTACAAAGTACAAAATAGTGCAAAAGTTCAAGACAAGAGAGGGTTGCAGCAGTAAAAAAAAGAGCACAGCAATGATACGGTACGAAACCATCAAGTACTGAAACCACAAAACCATCAAGAATTTCCCTTAAAAATAGTGAACTCACTCTGTGGCCTGAAGGCCACTATTTGTAGCGAAACTCATCAAAAGAGTAAGGTGCAGGCTATGGGTTTCATGAGAGCCGAACATCTGATGATCTAGGTCAGTGGTCTCCAAACTGCGGCCCTTTGCTTGCTTTCATCTGGCCCTTGGAGCACTATTTCATCCACTGATACCAAAAATGGAAAATTGAGGCATAATTTCTCCCCACTGACCTCAATGAAGGGGCATAATTCCTCCCAATGACACCAACGATAAGGCACAATTCCTCCCAATGACACCATCGATAGGGCATAATTCCTCGGAATGACACCAACGATGAGGCACAATTCCGCCCAATAACACCATCGATAGGGCACAATTCTTCCCAATGAAACTAATAATGGGGCAAAATCCCTCCCAGTGACACAATTGTTAGGGTACAATTCCTTTCAATGACACCAATGATAGGGCACAATTCCTCCCAATGAGACTAATGATGGGGCACAATTCCTCCCAATGACACCAACGATAGGGCACAATTCTGACTGACACCAAAGATGAGGCATTGTTCTTGCCCACTGACATGGGGATCTTTTCCTAATGGCCACAGTCCAGCCCCTCAAAAGTCTGAAGGACAGACAACTGGCCCTTTGTTTTGAAAGTTTGTAAACCCCTGATCTAGGTCATAGGTGGGATCAGTGTCTTTAGGAAAGAACAGCAAGAGCAGGGAAAATATGGGGGAGTTGGAAAGCAGAACAAGAGAAGCCAGCAAGAAGGGAGGACTCATGACTGGGGCTGTGCCAAGACTGACGTTAGCACACCTAGCCTAGATGGGAATGTCAAGGAAAAGGTTGAAGTTTGGTTGACATGGAGAAGTTGATCCAAGAGGACCACAACTGCACAAACTTGTGACATCAGTTGTGTAAGCTAGCAGTTACTCCTCCATCCACATAATTGAGTTAAGTTCTTCTACCCATTCCCTAACAGTAGGGGTGGTGTCTTCTTCCAGTGTCTAGGGATGAGTGCACATGCCGCCGAGAGGAGAAAATGGAGGATACCTCCTTTTGAGCCCAGCAATGAACCCTCATATTACAGACAGAAGAGCCATCTCTGAAGTTTCTGGCCAAGTTTAACCAGTGATCTGATGACACAAATTAAAGATAGTGATCCAGAAGGGATTTATTCAGGAACAGGTCCACCACAAATGGAGGGCCCAAAAAGCCTACAGGTGTGACAACAAAATTAATGAACACTTTACAAAGCTGCACAGTTTTTTTTTCTGGTAAAAGTGTAATTAGCCTATAAATTAGCTAAATACAGCCAAGGTGTATCAAAACAAAAAGTGTTCTTAGGCTAAGTTTCTATTGGCAGCAGGGGGGGGTAATAACAGACAGTTGATCCACATTTTTTTCATCCCCCTGCTGAGTCAGCATGCTTGCAGGGGACAACTTTGCATATGAACCTGACAGCCTAAAATTGAATTATTTGGCCTCAACATAAAACTACATGTCTGGCGGAAATCCAATACAGCTCAGCTTCCAAATAACACCATTCCTACAGTAAAGTATGGAGGTAGTAATATCCTGTTATGGGGGTGTTTCTCTGCAGCAGGAACTGGAGCATTTGTAAGGATAGAAGGAAAAAATGGATGGGGCAAAATACCATTAAATTCTTGAGGAAAATCTGCCAGAAAGTTGTCAATGGGAAGAAGTACCTACCAACATGACAATGACCCAAAGCACACAGAAACAATCACCACAGAGTGGTTGAAGGAGAAAAAGGTGACCGTCCTTGCATGGCCTAGTCAGAGCTCAGACTTAAATCCTATTAAAAATCTGTGGAGTGACCTGAAGACTGCAGTCCACAAATGGTCACCATCAAATGTAACTGAACTTGAGCAGTTCTGCAAAGAAGAGTGGACAAAGTCTAGATGTGCAAAGTTAGTAGAGACAAATTCCAACAGACTAAAGGCTGGAATTAAAGCAAAAGGTGGTTCAACAAAATACTGACATAAAGGGAGTGATCCTTTTTCCAACTCAATGATTCTGTTTTTTAATTTAATTTAATTTTTTTCTGACATGTTGGTGTTCTATCTTTCACTTGGATGTTATACGTTGCACTAGTAAACACAACTGGATAAAACTAAAACTGTGTCTGTCTTAATTTCAGACTGCAAAGCAACAAAATGTGATTATTTTAAAGGGTTTGAGAATCTTTTCAATATGATAGAGAGATAGAGAGGGAGCGGGTGCAATAGTGTCCATAAACACCGAATACCACCTTACATAGCGGGCAGGAGATCTGATTGTGAAGTACATTTAATCTTTACACTTTGCAGTAACGTAAAATCACACATCTCAGAGTTTCCCAGCTTACGACTGAAAGCTGCCAGAGAACATGGATCTTGAATGCGAACAATTACATTGACAATCCAAAAATAGTAATTATATCAGCTGGGGACTCCTTTCATTTGTGTGAAACATTCTTAATTGAGAGAATTGCTTTGGATGACTTAAGAAGAAAACCAGAATTTCAGAAATGCGAACAATGGCAGGTAGACTAACCCAACTGCAGATTTAAGACTTATAGGATAGGGCAGGGGCAGCACAGGAGCTAAATGGTTAGCACTTCTGCCTAGCAACATTAGGGCCATTGGTTCAAATCCCAAACCCTGGCACTACCTGCCTGGAGTTTGCATGTTCTTCCTGTGCCTGCGTGGGTTTCCTCCGGGTTTTTCAGTTTCCTCCCACACTCCAAAGACTAGCTGGTAGGTTAATTGACTCCTGTCTAAATTGGCCCTAGAATGTTTATGTATGAATGTTAGATAGGGACCTTAGATTGTAAGCTTCTTGACGGCAGGAACTGATGTGAATGTACTATATATATATGTATGTAAAGCGCTGTGTAAATTGGTGGCGCTATATACAGTAAGTACCAATAACAAGTAATAAATGTTTTAATTAAAGTAACAGATGTTAACCCACCACTTTGGGTTAAATAAAATACCCGGCATCAGATATATGTTTCTTCCTAAGTGCATACATGTTAAGTTATATGGTAACATTTTTTTTAATTATACGAGATTTATATAGCGCCAACAGTTTACGCAGCGCTTTACAATGTATAGGGGGGACAACACAATTACAGCACAGTTCAATGTAAAAGGTACAGGAGGGCCCTGCTCATGTAGCTTACATTCTAAAGGGAGGGGGAATTTTTACTGCCTCTTAGCCCCCAGTACCCCCTACAGAGGAAGATAACCATCTTTGTTGAAGCTTCATCCATGGTCAGCCTCTACTTCCTTTACCGAGATACCATCCCAGAGATGACACAATCATGTAAATCTTGGTGTCTGTGGAGAAGAAGAGACTGAGCAAATGCTTCCTCCTACCTGCAGAAAACCAATGGCACCATCAAAGCCTGGGCAAAGTTAGTGGACTCAAGCTCAAGGACACCTTTTTAAGGTCCAAACCAGTTTTACTTACCTGATCTTTCACTCCCCCAGTAGGCAGTGCTCCCCCACGATCCAGCGGTGGACTGTCCCTTGACATCCTCATGTCCAGAGCAGGGCTTAAGGACATCAGGATCCTAGACCGTTGGATCGTGGGGGTGCAGAACTTGTGGAGACCGGTCTAACCGTGGAGAGGAACAGAGGATTGTGGTAAGTAAATACAGTAAAACCTTGGATTGCAAGCACAATTTGTTCTGGAAACATGCTTGTAATCCAAAGCACTTGTATATCAAAGCGAATTTCCCCATAAAAAATAATGGAAACTCAGATGATTTGTTCCACAACCATTTATTCAAAAGTCCTTCAGTTCATAGCCCATATAAAAAGATTATAGCAATGTGATAGGTTGTGTAACTATAAACATGTAACAAATGTAAAGTACGTGTTATACCAATTTAGCTGAAAAAAGTGGAAATACACTTTAAAGCCCACTTCTGTGCTCATCCTCCTAGCCCCAGGTCCCCCCCCCCATTTTTTTATTTTTTATTTCTTTATATTTCTCTTTTCTAGAACTCTAAAAGATGGCCACTTTGCATGCACTGTCCTCTTCAGGTCTTCTCCCAAAGGGGGTGGTTATCAATGATGCAATGGTGCTGACATAATAAAGTCATTGGTACATCATTGGTAGTGTCATCTCATGGGCAGGTCCTTGATGCCCTGCACTTACAGGAAAAGTATTTTAGGTTGAACAGTGGACATCATTCAACACTAGGTGAACATTTGGTGGAGGAAACCAATTACTGTGGAGAGTAGCTCTTTTGGGTTTAACAGTAGACATCATTCAATTCTAGGTGAGCATTTGGTGACAAAAAGCCACAAATGAAAGCCTCCACAAAGGGATTAGAAGCAAAATCCAACAGGAGCTGCAGAGTATAAAAGGGAAGAGAGGCGCCTCTAAGTGTAGCATTATGGTTACATTAATGAAGGTACAACATTTAGCAACTCACATGGTTGAAGATTAAAAGAGGCACATCAAAGTATACAGGCATCTGGGGTAAAGCTGTCCACATAGACTGTCCTCCGCACCGCCGGCTCTCACCACTGTCAGCCTGCAATTGTGACCGGGAAGACTACCCTGCAGTAGAGCGATCTGAAAGTGAGGCTTCAAAACGCTCGTTGAGCGCAGTATGGAAGGGATGACTATGATGGGGGTGCGGAAGACGGTCTGTGGACAGCTTTCCCCCGGATGCCTGCATACTGCATATTCCTCTTAATCATCAACCATGTGAGTTGCTAAATGTTGTACCTTCATTAAATGTAACCATATTGCTACACTTAGAGGCGCCTCTCTTCTCTTTTATACTCAGTTGTGAGGTGACGCTACTTGTATATCAAGACATCGCTTGTTGATCAAGTCAGGATTTATAAAATAAAATTTGCTTGTCTTGCAAAACACTCTCAGACCAAGTTACTCTCAATCCAAGGTTTTACTGTATCCTTTTATTGATCCCCTAGGCATAAATGAGCAACTAAAACTTGAAGTGCCGGCATAGCCCCACCGCAAAGGATACATTTTTTTAATTGTCCACAGTTGGCCTTTAAAGATAAAAGATAAAGCTGCTACTGTACATTGGGAGTGGGACATGCCTGGAATTTTTAAATGCATTACCATTACTGAAAGTTTACTTTAAGTTGGGCAAACGAACGATTAGTAGTTTTAATGTAGTTGGTCACCTTAAAGAGGAGGGCCAGTCAAAAAAAAAAAAAAAAAAAAATTAAAAGTCAGCAGCTACAAATACTGCAGCTGCTGACTTTTAATTGGACACTTACCTGTCCCAGGGTCCAGCGATGCGGGGGATCGAAGCCCCGCTCGTGTCCCCCTCCGTTCAGCGGCGCCGGCATTGCAACTGTGGGCGCCGGGCTGTGGCTTCACAGCCTGGCACCCACTGCGCATGCGCGAGCGGCGCCGCGCGCCGTGATTGGCCGCTCAGTCACCTGGGACCTGTAATGGGTCCCAGATGATTGACAGGAGCAGAGCTGAGCCCTTCCTGTGCCGAGGGGGAAGTGATGTCACCAGCCCAGGCACTGAAAGAGGCAGACTACGAGGGACCCCCTAGCAACAGGCATTTAGAGGTGAGTAAAAAAAAAAAAGATATCCAAATGTTTTTTTGTATTTTTTTTTTAGAATTTTTCATGTAGTTTTTTTTTTTTTTGGGTGGAACCCCACTTTAAGTCCCAAATCCAGGTTTTTGTTTGTTTTTTTAGAACAAAAGTTCCCTCTGGAGGTGAAGCTGCAACATTTGCCTTCTTTCAAGAGCTACTCTTCAAAGTATTAGCTTTTTGCCACCAGATGCTGACCTAGAATTGAATGATGTCCACTGTTAAACCCAAAAGAGCTACTCTCCGCAGTAATAGGTTTCTTCGACAAAATGTTGAACTGGTGTTGAATGATGTCCACTGTTCAACCTAAAATCCTTTCTCCTGTAAGTGCAGGGCATCATGGACCTGCCCCTGAGAGGACACTACCAACGATGTACCAATGACTTTATTATGTCAGCACCACCATTTGCATCATTGATAACCACCCCCCTTTGGGAGAAGACCTGAAGAGGACAGTGCATGCAAAGTGACCATCTTTTAGAGTTCTAAAAAAGAGAAGTATAAAGAAATAAAAAAATACAAGATTGGGGGCGACTCTGGGGCTAAAAGGGAAACCTGGGGCTAGGAGGATGAGCCCAGAAGTGGGCTTTAAAGTGTATTTCCACTTTTTTCAGTTTCATTGGGATAACCTACCTACTTTACATTTGTTACATGTTCCCATTCACATAGCAAAACTTGCAGCTTATCTTTTTAGATGCTCCATTTTAGACTTTCCAGCAAGGAAAAATCCTGGGTAGTTATCTTTGTTTATGTGGGTGGTGGGAACCTGTGTTTGCCATAACTAATCCTGTCTATGCTATGCAGGCCGATTGTCATTATCAGTTGTAGCTGGATTTGAACATTATGTGGGAGATTTACTAGAACTGGAGCGAGCAGTTCTGCATAGAAACCAATCAGCTTTCAGGTTTTGTTGTCAAAGCTTCATTGAACAAGCTGAAGTTAGAAGCTGAGCACAGCAGCACCAGATTCGGAATGTTCCAGCTTTAGTAAATCTCCCCCTATCTGTCCTAACAAAGGGATAAAGGTGTAGAGGATGGACTTCTTGCATTGCATGTTAATGAGGACAGACTTAGGACAGGCTCGAAAATAACCTTGCAGTTAGCCATGACACTTTCTCCCGAGAAACCTTTTTAGATGCTCTATTCTGGACCCTCCAGCAAGGAAAAAATATAATTTGTCATCTTTGTTTATGTAGGGGTTGGGAAGCTGCGTTTGCCATAACTAAGAATGTCTGAGCTGGGCAGACATATATGAATTAACAATATGTTCATCTATATTAGTATTTACCCACGATTATCATGCGCCTGATTCACAGTCCCAACTCTTTTTTAATTTCAATGAATTCGGGATGGAGGCACATTTATTACATGTGCCTCATTCAAAGTCCCAAACTTTCTCTTTCTTTTGCAATAACAAAGGGATAAAGGTGTAGAGGGTGGGCTTCTTGCATTGTATGTTAACCCCTTGCCAACCAGCCGCTGCATTTAAACTGTGGCATGTTGGCTCGGCTGCACAAATCGCCGTAGGTGTACAGGCCCATACATGGCAATCTGTGGGTGCGCGCGCTCCCATCGGCCAGTGGGGGAGCCAATGATCGTTCCCCGCAGTGACAGAACTGGGATCTGCCTGCGTAAACAAGGTAGATCTCCGTTCTGACAAGGGAGATCACACAGATCCTGTCTTTCTGCTATGCAGGAAGACAGATCTGTGTGTTGTCCCAGTGAGCCCTTCCCTCATACAGTTAGAATACACAGTGAGGGAACACAGTTAACCCCTTGTTCGCCCCTGATGTTAACCCCTTCCCTGCCCCCTCCCTGTGTCATTAGTACAATAACAGTGCATACTTTTAGCACTGATTACTGTAATAATGTCACTGGTTCCCAAAAAAAAGTGTCAAAAATGTCAGTTAGGTGTCCGATCTGTCCACCGCAATGTCGCAGTCCCTCAAAATCACTGACCGCCGCCATTACTAGTAAAAAAGAAATAAATAATAAAAAATGCCATAAATCTATCCCCTATTTTGTAGACGTGGTAACTTTTGCGCAAACCAATCTATATACGCTTATTGCGATTTTTTTTTACCAAAAATATGTAGAAGAATACACATCGGCCTAAACTGAGGAAAAAATTTGCTTTAAAAAAAATGGGGATATTTATTATAGCAAAAAGTACAAAATAGTGTTTTTTTCAAAATTGTTGCTCTTTTTTTGTTTATAAACAAAAATAAAAACCGCAGAGGTGATCAACTACCACCAAAAGAAAGCTCTATTTGTGGTAAAAAAGGGACGTAAATTTTGTTTGGGTGCAGCGTCACACGACCGCGCAATTGTCAGTTAAATCGATGCAAAAAATGGCCTTGTCATTCAGCAGCCAAATCTTCCAGGGCTGAAGTGGTTAAGGGGGTAAATCCTTCCGGGGCTGAAGTGGTTAATGAGGACAGACTTGGGACAAGCTCAAATAACCCTTGCAGTCAGCCATGACACTTTCTCCCGAGAAACAGCTAAAAAACGTAAGAAATGTATTACTTTCTTTAGGGAAGAACGAACGCATAGCAGGGTTTTACTAGATTTGACTGCAAAAGTGGAAATACACTAACATGAAAGGCTGTAGCATGCAGAACAAAGGACCCCTGTTTTAATATGATTGACATGCCATGGGAAAAGTCAGAATGCACAGACTCCTGAATCTGTACAGTTTCACAGCAGCGACTTATCATTCCCCCAATTACTTCCAAATGTTATGAGTGACAAAAATAGATGAGCCGACTCGATGACAGCAGACACGCTCTGTGCTGGGGTATACATCTTTCCCCCTGCGGCATGCAGACTCACATACAACAAGACACTTTTCCCAGGATGAAATCGTCATCCTCCGGAGACGCAGCCGGCAGGGTTTTTAAGCCCGTTTTGAATTACGCTTGTTCCCGCTCGCAGATTTGAGAACCAACGGGCAGGCTCACGTGCAGCCAACGCTGCCAGCGCTTTAAATATGACAGCGGCTCTGGTTCCAAGAATCGCGCTATGCGGCCAATTATTATCTTCAAAGAGACAACCGGCGCACCGAACAATTAGACAATCTGTAGCGTCGGGCTGGAGGAAAAAAAAAAATTAAAAAAAAGAGAGGCTTTGAAACACACAACTCATTTACTCCATTATTTATCCAACACGGAGGATGAAAAGAAATGAAAGAGTCAAATTACGCCTTACAAACCGCGATATGTAAATAGCCTGTCTCAGGGAAGCAGAAGACGAGCAGCCACATGTATTATTAGGATCCAGCTGGAGGCGAGATTTTATTTCACATATATTTAAATATTAAAATTTACTTCTTGACCTATATACACTTTTTTTGTTGTTATCTCTCCTACCAGATGTAAAGGTACTCTTCATTCAGCCATGAAAAAAAAAAAAAAAAAATCTGTGGGGTCGATTTACTAAAACTGGAGAGTGGAAAATCTGATGTGGCTCTGCATAGAAACCAATCAGCTTCCATTTTTTTTTTTGTCAAAGCTTAAAGCAGTGGCGGTCCGTCCATAAGGGGCGCGGGGGCGCCACCCCCTAATCCATGCACCCGGCCCCTAATCTACATGCAGGGTGCCGGACACATGGTTTTCAATGGGATTTTTTTTTTAATCCCATGATTAGAGCCTGAGGCTCCAATTGGCTTCAAAAAAGGGTGGGCTCCGGGCACAGATATTAAAACTCGCTATTGTCTTCCTGATTCTCCCCCCAGCCAATCAGGAAGCGGGTCCTGAGATGCAAGTCTTAGGACTCCCTGGCCAATCGGGTCTCAGGACACACTTCCTGTACTGCCAGGGGGGGAAACAACGACCCAGCTCTTCCTTCCCCCTGCCTCCTAAGTTAAGGCTTATAATCAGTGCCTTCCCATCCATCTCCCACGGCGCAAATGGCTGCCTTCCCGTCCCCTCACTGCCCCATTCCAAGGGGATGGGCAGCCTACCCGTCTCTCCCACAGGGAGGAGGGGGTTGGCGTTAGTTTGGCACCCCCCCCTTCCAAAATACTGAGCACCGGCTGCCACTGGCTTAAAGTGAGACTAAACACACACAGTTTAATTCACATTGTCCCTTTCTATGTAGGTGGATGATGGCACTGTAATTATATATATATATATATATATATATATATATATATATATATATATATATATATATATATATAAGAAATTTTTTTCCTAATGGATATGCAGCTGTCACACATGACCCAGATCTCTCCCAGCCTGTCTGCAGGGAAACATAAGCAGAAGGAGCTTCTAGTCCTCTGCTGCTGGTCACATGTTAAAAAAATAAATAAACTGCCTTTGGAATACAGAGTAAAAATAAATAATGATGATCAATAAACTGGCATACAAATATATATTTGAAATCAAATCTGTATTATTTTATGGTAATAACATGGTGTGGGTGGATTTTTGCCAGTCACAGGCTGTGTTACGCCCCTCCTGCCTGTGACTTAGAATAAGAGGGAGGCAAGGCCACCATTAATCTACATGTATTATCCCACCCCATTGTGTTCAGCTGGTTAGTGGACATGAAGGAGGAGGGAGGGAGAGGGATGTCATTTACCACTGTGTTTACACTCACATGTGTGACTCTATAGTCACGTGGGCTGCTCAGATGTGATAGGGAGGAAATGCTCAGCATAGAAACTCACTGAAAACTGAGCATGTGCAGCGTTGCCACCACAGCTGCAAAATCCCTAAATTGGGGGCATGGACAGAAGGGGGAGATAGAGAGCAGCAGGATCAACCAGGTTTTTTTGCAGAATACAGTAAACAAATCCCATAGTGACTGAGTGAGTATGAATAGCATGTAATACACCATTTATTGATAGTTTTTTATGATGTGGGTTTAGTGACACTTTATTTGAACAAGCTGATTGGCTACCATGCAGAGCTGCACCAGATTTTGCACTCTCCAGTTCTAGTAAATCAACCCCTGGAGTTAGTAGAATATCCCTGTAGCCATCCTGGGATGGACCATGAGTTAAACAGCAGGCAGCAAATGGAATGCAGGCAGTCTAGCAGTGGCTAGGCAAGCCAGGAAGGTGGGCAGACCGGAGGCATCTACGACTGCAAGCAGGGATGGCTAGGTATCAAAATCAGAGGATGATGTCAGGTATGGGTGGACCGAAATGTGTTTCAGGAGTTCTGCCCCCTTTGTCAAGCCTTTCTGGCTTGCTCTTCAACATCATCACTGCATCAATCACTTCCTCTATCCAACCCACTTTGACGTTACCATCTTCCAAAATCCGGCATGTACATAGATCCAAACTTTAGCATGCACCGGTTGATGACATCACATGGGGTTGGGGTCACTAGGTGTCATCACCAAGAGGCTCCGCCCTTTACCTATTTAAGAACAGTCACCCAGGGGAGCAGCCATTCGGCAGTCAGGAGCGTTGTGATTGACGAATTGTCAAAAACTGGCTCATGACTTTATTTTTTAAACTCTTTTTTGGTGAATGAGTAGGGGTACAATGTACCCCTACTCATTCACATAGGGAGGCCGGGATCTGGGGGCCCTCTTGTTAAAGGAGGCTTTCAGATTCTGATAAGCCCGCTGCCTGCAGACCCCCACAACCACCGCCCAGGGTTGTGGGGGAAAGAAGCCCTTGTCCCCATCAACATGGGGACAAGGTGCTTTGGGGTGGGGCATATTGAGGGCATGTGGCCTGGTATGGTTTCGAGGGAAGGGGGCGCTCGCTTGCCCCCCCTTTTCCTGACCTGCCAGACTGCATGCTCAGATAAAGGTCTGGTATGGGTTTCAAAGGGGAAACCCCACGGCAAAAAAAAAAAAAAAATGGCGTGGGTTTCCCCTTAAAATCCATACCACACCTAAGGGTCTGGTATGGATTTTGGGGGGGGGGGACCCTACGTCATTTTTTTCCCCAATTTTTTTTTTTGACAGGTTTTTTTTTTTATATTCAGCTGTCAGTGGGGAAGCCCACTGACAGCTGATGATGCAATTGTTGTTAAGGACGCAGCAGTCTATTGACTGTGCACTCAGGGGGCGAACATCCCACTGAGCGCACAGAAAATTCGGCGAACACCAAATTGGGCAATGTTCAGGCCGAACTTACTCTCGACCCAAACCGCCCCCCCATATCTGATGGCCTGCAGACAAAAAACAGCGCTTTCGATGCAATCATACGGATCGTTAGTACAGAGTTTTCGAGAGCCGATCACGACAGTTCATCCGATATTATTTTATCGGACATGCATGAAAATGTTTCTCGTATGATACCAAATCATACGATTTTTGTTTAATCAGTACATCTGTCATCCGAAAATACAATACAAATACAGTACGCATGACAACACTTTCGATTTTTTATTCTGTCGTACAAGAGTTTTCGTAAATTTAGTAAACTCTTCAGGTTCGATATACGACAGGCATGCAAAAAAAAAAACGGACGATCTGCCGATTTTCGGATTGTGTGTATGGGGCATTACGCACAGCATAGGCGGCAAGTCTGCACATGTGCTGAATCTTGCACAAGAAAGCTTGAAGTGCTGCCTTTAAGCACAACAAAAAGGTACAAATTCCAATGACATTTTTCCCTTTATTTTGTAAGGGGGAGGAACAAAAAGAGAAAAGGTCTCTGTAATGATTTTGATTTCACTTTAAGGCGACTAATGCCCTGTACACACGGCCGGTTTTGCCGTCCGAGTAAACTCCGAAGGTTTCTCCGACAGAAGTTTGATGGAATTCCATTCAAGCGGTCTTGCCTACACACGGTCAAACCAAAGTCCGATCAAAGTCCGACCTTCCAGAACGCAGTGACGTACAACACGTACGATGGGACTAGAAAAAGGAAGTTCAATAGCCAGTAGCCAATAGCTTCCGTCTCGTACTTGTTCAGAGCATGCGTCGTTTTTGGTCCGTCGGAACAGCATACAGACGAGCGGTTTTCCCGATAGGAATTGGTTCCGTCGGAAATATTTAGAACATTTTCTATTTCTAGGTCTGTCAGAATTTTCAAGTCTGATGAGGCCTACACACGATTGGAATATACGATGAAAAGCTTCCGTTGGACTTTTTCTGTCGGACATTCCGCTCGTGTGTACGCGGCTTTAGAATGAATCTGGGCCAATGTGTATTTGCTGAAAAAGCATGCCATAGATTCCCTTCACTGGAAATACAAGAAGCTATTTGATGACACAAAATTTTACGACGGCAGCAGAAAGTAAAAGGAATGTGGCTGTAATTCTCAGGACTTTTCCTCCATTACATTGATACTGATGGCTCTAGAACACAAAGCATGATGCACGGCAGGGAATGGAATAGTCTCATACAAACAGCCCTGGCTTTATCCAGCGCACAGCATTATTTACAGAAATCATAAAAGGCAACCAGCTTGCACTGATGCATATTTGAATGCCTGATGGGAATAGCTAATGGTGTGAACAAGATGGAAAACAGTTGATAGTGCTTTAAATGGCACAACTGTTTTGCTTTATTACCCATGGAAATAATGTGCATTAAAATCAGCTACAAATAGCGCATAAAATGTTTAGAAGCTTTCCCTCCTACCCGATCTGCTAACCACTGGCTGTGATAGAGGCAGAAGGCTGCTTCTGGATACATGCTCATTTATTTAAAAGTGTATATAAGTATGAACTTCTCTTCTTTTTAGTCTTTTAACCACTTCAGCCCCGGAAGCATTTACCCCCTTCCTGACCAGAGCACTTTTTGCGATTCCGCACTGCGTCACTTTAACTGACAATTGCGCGGTCGTGCGACGTTGTACCCAAACAAAATTGATGTCCTTCCTTTCCCACAAATAGAGCTTTCTTTTGGTGGTATTTGATCACCTCTGCAGTTTTTATTTTTTGCGTTATAAACAAAAAAAGAGTGACAATTTTGAAAAAAAAAACAATATTTTTTAATTTTTGCTATAATAAATATCCCCCAAAAATATATAAACAAACTAATTTCTTTCTCAGTTTAGCCCAATATGTATTCTTCTACATTTTTGGTAAAAAAAAAAAAATCGCAATAAGCGTATATTGATTGGTTTGCACAGAAGTTATAGCGTCTACAAAATAGGGGATAGATTTATGGCATTTTTATTATTTTTTTTTTTATTAGTAATGGCGGCGATCTGCGATTTTTATCATGACTGTGACATTATAGCGGACACATCAGACACTTTTGACACTATTTTGGGATCATTGTCATTTATACAGCGATCAGTGCTATAAAAATGCACTGATTACTGTGTAAATGACACTGGCAGGGAAGGGGCTAAACGCTAGGTGGCGATCAAGGGCTTAAGCATGTCCTAGGGAGTGATTCTAACTGTGGGGGGGAGGGGCTACCACTGACATGACAGCGATCACTGCTCCCAATGACAGGGAGCAGTAGATCTCTGTCATGTCACTAGGTAGAACAGGGAAATCCCCGTTCTGCCGCTTCGTGATGCGATTGCGGGCCCCGGTGGACATCGAGTCTGCGAGACCTGTGGGCACGGTCACGGAGTGTGCGGCCGGTGCGCACACCCACAATGCCGTGATTTAAAGGGGATGTACCTGTACGCCCATTTGCCCAGCCGAGCCAATGTGCCAGCCTACATTGTTGTGCGCTCTTTGGCATGTGGTTACATATAAAATGGAAGATGTTTTTTATGTATCTGTTCGACAAATGCAATATATATATATATATATATATATATATATATATATATATATATATATATATATATATATATATATATATATATATATATATATAATCTATTGATCCTGGCAGAAGCCCACTGAGCTGGTAACAATGTTGAATTTTCCTAAAAGTTATCTCAAGCAGTGTTATCAGCCCTGCCCAGTTCACTTCTATGGACTACAGATCACAGCCCTATTTTATGAAGAATATAAGGGGGGTGTTCTGTGGTCCTTTCCTAGGTAAGCAACCTTTTTCCTCCATGGATGCAGCATGGTGGGTGATGTGGAAGTGTGTACTTGGCAGGATTCACTAGGTAAAAATAAAAAGGAAAAAGCCTAAAGAAAAAAAATATGAATGCCCTAAACAAAAAGATTTCTAATTCTGTTCAGTCAGTCTTGTTAAGCAGATACCTGTAAGGACCCAGATCTAAACCTATGACATCTGCTGTGTCTGACATGATCTCTTTTTGCTGAGCCACCTGAGGAGGAGCTCCCGGACAATCCCTTGGACAATCTTGTCTTGAACCCAGTTTCTGGTGAACCTTGAACTCTTTGCTCCTCCCATGAACTTCCTATTTAAGCCATGCCTTTGCACTTCCTGTTTGTCAGATAGTTGTGCTCTCTCCAGCCAATATCTCACTCATGTCACTAATGCTGCTGTCCGTATCTTCGATACCACTTGTTACTGACCTTTGGCCTATTTACGGTCTACACTTCTGCTTGATCCCTACCTGCTATATCTGCTACCAGACCCTGGCCTGTTAACCTCCTAGTGGGGTGATCCTCTGGACCTCGACCTGGTGCTAACATGCAGCAAAACCCATCCCAGCATCACAAACTCAGGTGAATTCTAGTGAGTCTTTGATCCCTGCACCATGGGTGAGCCCATGTGGTACACCGCTCCCAAAACGCCCTGACCATTGAAATGAATGGGCAGCACTGCTGAAGTGGGTGCTTTAAACCCTTTCTTCGGCCAATGGCGGGGGTGAAAAGCGCCCCACTTGCGGCCGAAAAGCTCCACTATAGCAGCGGTAAAATGCCGGCACCGCCCCAGTGTGTAAGTAGCCCAAAAGAATGCTGGCAGAACATGATGTTTAAAAACAGCACCTAACTGGCCACTTTCTAAAATAGAACTAGATTAAGGGCGATCTGTAGCTTTGCCAATTTAGGAAGAAGCATTAGGCTCGCTTATAAGAACAACCTTTCACCCACTCATAATCACCATGGCCATGTTGATTGCCCACTGCATCCACATTGGGGGACATGTGATCTCTTCTCAGCATGCACAGCATCCAACCGCTAGGCCAGCACTGTCAGGGCATAAACTGGAGAAGATTTAGAGCCCGTTCACACTAGGACGACTTGTCAGGCGACTTAGCCGCCTGACAAGTAGCGTCCCGTTGTGTACAATGGAACCGACTTAGAAAAAGGTTCCTGTACTACTTTCTATATAGAAGTCGTTTTGCAAGTCACCGCTGCAGTCGTGTTCAAGTCGTCTGAGGCAGTCGCGCTGGAAGTCGTGCTGCCTCAGTGTGAACCAACTCTAACTCAAAGCACGCTTGTCAGTTGCCAGTATGGTCCTATTCGTTTGCAGTACACAAATATTTGTGACTGATGCACACCATGTTTGATATATCTTGGTGCTCTCTGGCCTTTATAAAGATGATAGTTGCTCATGGACTTTGCTGACTTGTCTTCAGCTCCCTGATACCCATCTTTGTGTGCTTGTTACTTCTGGATTTCCTGTTACCAACCCAGCTTGCTTCTGGACTTCCCCATGCTTCTCCTCTGACCTCAGTTTGTTCCACAGACCTGTTCCAGATTACCTTCTGTGTATGACCCTGGCCTGCCTCCGACCATGCTCCAGTCTACTCCTCTGCTTGACCACTGTGCTCTGACCTTGACTTCCATTATTGACCACGTCTCCTGTCTCATCCTGCCTGTTATGAACTGTCTGCACTTCCCAGTGCGTTATCTTGGATCAGCTGCTTCCAGGGCCCGGCTTCCACCCGGAAGAGGCATCACTACTTCAGATCCACCTGACTACCCTACAGCTGGCAACTTGTGCTTCTTTGGGCTCAGCATCTTCTGTAACCAAATCCAGGGGTGTTGTGCACTCAGCCACAAGGGAAGTCCTCTTATCATCTTGGCCTCAAGACTAGGTACGTGACAAGCACACTGTGAGTGGAGGAACACAGTACCCTTGCAAAGGCTCAGACATGCAGCTTACAAAGGGCTTAGACTCCAGACAGAAAAAGTGAAATGGCCAGAGAGGAAGCTGAGTTGCAGTGCTGAGGATGGTTCTAGAGTTCAAATTTTAAGTGGAACTATGCTCAACTTCCCTTCAGTGACCATGAGCCCCTTCACCAGCACCAAAATCTTTGCCTGGTATTCCCCTGGGTTCAGGACCCTCAGCCATCTTGACTGACTACACCAGGATGATGTAACTGGCATGAATGCGCATAGGAATTCATTCATCCCAGCAGCCTGCAGATGTCATTGGAATGAAAGAAAAATTGTATGCGTCTAAACATGCCTAAACGAGTGTATTTTAGGTGCGTATTGAAAGCAGGATCTTCTGCTAGCTGTGCCATCAGGAACCTGCATTCAGTGCAGAAAATATACATATGCCTGTGTGAATGAACACTATATTATAAACAGGATCTTCAACTAGCACTGCCTGCCTGGGTCGGTTCACACCATAAATCATACAGGATCACGCTGTGTGTTCCTGCGCGATTCACATGCGATCCGGGTGCAGTGTGATTTGAGCCTATTCATCTGGGCTGAAAATAAAGCCAGACTGCAACACAAGTAATTCATTCATCACACTACCAAATGCAGAGCAAACGGATGGCATGGTACTTCTGTACCATGCCATCCGGTGCAGGCAAATGCAGTGTGTTTATGACCTGTGTTTGGGGTGTCATCAGCATTGCACTGACACCCATTGCAGATCGCAAGTGCAGTGCGTTTTGAATGGGGTGCGGGAAACGCACACAGAACGCATCACATTCTAGTGTGAACTGGCCCTAAGTGCAGAATATATGCAAAAAATGAAAGGCTGGATAGCCGCACTCCAAATATTCACCTTTATTGAAAAGTAAAATCAAGGCATCAAAGGTAAGTACAGACTAACTGCACTGCTGTACTTACCTTTGATGTCTTGATTTTACTTTTCAATAGAGGTGAATATTTGGAGTGCGGCTATCCAGCCTTTCATTTTTTCCATTATCTCTGTTGCAAACAGAGCCAGCACCCTGTTTAACTGTGGAGACAGCTGACCTCAGGAGAGGTAATCATCCTGGAGCGGTGAACACCTACATTCATTAGTCTGCAGAATATATGCAGATGCCTGGGTAAATGACGCCTAAGGCCCTGTTAATGCTTAGCAATTTGGGATCACAGGCAGAATCACCGCAATTCTGCCACGATTCCAAATTGAACTGCGATAGTGGCAAAACGCACCGACCGTGTTTGGATTCCATTCATTTTTAATGGCACCTCAAACATGGTGCGGGTTTGCTGCGCAATAAAACAGAAGCTTCTTTTGGGCAACATTACGGATTACGGATTACCGCGCGATTTATTGCACGACAATCGTGGCAAAAAAAGCACAGAGTTTGAGGTACCGTTAAAGTCAAATGGCACACAAACAGGGCGCGGTGCGTTTTGCTACTATTGAAGTTCAATTTGGGCAGAATTGTGGGATCCCAAATCCCCAGATGTGAACGGGGCCTTAAAGAAACAGTACACCAGGACAAAAAACACAAATACAAAAGGACACAAAAAAATAATAAAAAACAAACAAAAAATGTAAAAAAATGCAGGCATGAAAAAGGGAGAAAAAGCAGAGATTTCTTTTTTTTCTGAGCAAAATTGCGAGCTTCTGATTTGCTGATTTCACAGTGAAATCAATTTAGCCAAAAATGCTCATCACTCCTGAAATGGTAAAGCATTAATTAATGGAAGTATTATTACACTTACAAAAGCATGCAGAAAATGCAATATGGGATAAATTGGAACGTGGTTTAATTTTTTTTGTGTGGGGCTTATTATCTATACTGTACCCAACATGCACAGGCCTCTAGATCCACCTGTATATACTGTATAAAGAAAAACACACATAGACTTTGCACAGGCTGCACAAGCACCCAGCTTAGCATCCCGTCTTCTCCCTCCCAACAACGCTGTAATTGGACACTAAAAATAACGCATTGTTCTACGGCGTTGTTAAATACTAGCAATCCACCGACAAGTATTTTCTTATGAATGATTTATCTCCTATTAGGATCAAGTCGGTGAAAATGCTGCCAGCACCCTCCCTGCTCTATTTTCATCACCCTTTCAAAAAATAAAATAAAAAGGGGGGGGGGGGGGGGGGAGTGTTGGAAGCTTGTGGGAAAGCATGTGGCCGCCCCTCCGGCCAAAAATAGCTTGTATGTCAGAGAGAGAGAGAGAGAGACGGGCGCAGCCTGCAGCAGCCAGTCACAGGCCCCTCTGACTGCAAATGTACCTGCAGAATGCCAATTGATGTTGCCATGGCAACAGGATAACTTTCCTTCCTACGGTAAGGATTCTGCTCCAGTCCAGAGAGGAAGGCCGATGTAAAAAAAAAAAAAAAAAAAAACTGCATCACTGCTGGAGAATGTTTCTGTCCTATATTGCAACTATGCTATCAGTTTTACAGTGCAAGAGACACAGACCCCAAAAAGCATCAAAATGGGGTTATTAGGCCTTATAAGGCAGGATAGAGTCTCATTATTGTGTAAATTGTGGGGATCTTTACCCCTCTGACTTTTTTTATGTGTGCAAAAAGCTTAAATCTCATTGGGTGTCACGTTGCAGTGATTTTCAATGACAATTATTCTACAGCAAACCTCCACATTAAACACCACCTATGTTGTAGGTTTAAATGAGTAACTGCAGCATTTTACTGGGTGCTGTGGGAGGAGGGGGTTACTACACAGAGGAAACACAATCAGATAGAAACGATCCCATTTAAATTCCAGACAAGCATGTATCCAGCTGCAGGACCCGTCCTATCCACTGGGTGGTTTGTATAAAATACAGAAGGTGTGCAGCTCCATTTTAATAACAGGTGAAATCTAATTGCCATTTGCCAGCCATCGGATTTCAAAGCGGGCCTTCACCCAGTAAAGCAACTTATTTGCTCCTGGCTTTTCCCCACCCCGTCCCACTTCCACAATTCGATTTTTTTTTTTTTTAAATTGGTCTCTTTTGCATTTCTGACACTTCTTGTGCCGCAACGCCTAGGCGAGATGGACGGGGTGCATAGGTCTTGGATTTTGCGGTGTCTGCACAACTTCCCTGTTTGCGGAGGTGCGCAGCAGGGCTATGACAGGTCCTGACAGAGCCCTTGGGCACATCATTGCACATGCCAGGTTTTTAGGGATGGCAGCAACAGGGAAGCGGTGCTGGGAACAACATTACAGGGGATTAAAGTTCATCTGTAATATTAATTTTATACACATTTCAGCACGACACTGTAGACACCTCCTGTCTGTTTCATCACCACTTGGTGGACAGTTTCTGCAAGTTTCAGCACATATGGTGGACAGCAAATTCTTGTTCCAGCACCACATGGTGGACAGTTCCTATGTGTTTCAGCAGAACATGGTGGACAGTTCCTCTGTGTTTCAGCAGAACATGGTGGACAGTTCCTCTGTGTTTCAGCAGCACATGGTGGACAGTTCCTGTGTTTTAGCAGCACATGGAGAACATCTATCTGTGTCAGTACCACATAGTGGACAGTTCCTTTGTGTCTCAACAGTACATGGTGGACAGTTCATGTGTGTTTCTGCAGCACATGGTGGACAGTTCCTGTGTTTTAGCAGCACATGGTGGACATCTCTTATCTGTGTCAGTTCCTCTGTGTTTCAGCAGCACATAGTGGACAGCTCCTGTCTACTTCAGCACCACATGGTGGACAGCTCTGGTCTACTTCAGCACCACATGGTGGACAGCTCCTGTACGTGTCAGTTCCAGAAACTGGACAGCTCCTAATCTGTTTCAGTGCTATAATAAGACTGCTTTTGCCCGTTTCAGCAATAAGGAACAAGCAAGCTCCTGTATATCTCAGTAATACTTCTGCTCAACTAGAACATGCATGTCAAACTATTAAAAAAAACCTGACTATAGCAGGGAAAGGCGGAAAGACATTTTCTAACTAACCCTGCCTTTATTTTTCAAACTAGCGGGTTATTTTTTCTAAGCCACCACCACTGTGTTACTACTATTCAAATTGTTATTATTTATGGTATTAAGGTCTGGACATGCACTACAGACACAGATTTAGCCGTTGTGATATATAGTATGTAACCAGTTTTAAGAAATGTTTTGGTTTTAGTCATATTTTAATCAACTGAGAGAATGTTAATTTCAGTAATGAAAATATTTTAAATTGACAAAATGAATACTGGTGTGAAGCACGTACTGACTTGGGGCACACAAACGGTACAAGCCTTAGCACCAGTGTAAATGAGGCCTTACTGGTCACTTTGGGGAAAGATTATTTTTAGTAGCAACATTTTGATACATGAGGCTTTGTAATAGAGCTGCAGAAAGACCTTTTCTTTTTTTTTTTTATCAATGGGCCTGTGCTATTTGCCCAAGCTGTTCTAAACTCAGTCCAACTGAAAGGAAGGGCTGTTCTTAACCCCTTATTATAGCAATAATAAAAATAATTTATACATATATATATATATATATATATATATACATATATATATATATATATATATATATGAGAGAGTTGTGCTCATAAGTTTACATACCCTGGCAGAATTTATGATTTCTTGGCCATTTTTCAGAGAATATGAATGATAACAAAAACTTTTCTTTCACTCATGGTTAGTGTTTGGCTGAAGCCATTTATTATCAATCCACTGTGTTTACTATTTTTAAATCATAATGACAACAGAAACTACCCGAATGACCCTGATCAAAAGTTTACATACCCTGGTGATTTTGGCCTGATAACATGCAAACAAGTGGACACAAAGGGGTTTGAATGGCTATTAAAAGGTAACCATCCTCACCTGTGATCTGTTTGCTTCTAATTAATATGTATAAAAGGTCAATGAGTTTCGGGACTCCCGACAGACCCTTGTATCTTTCATCCAGTGCTGCACTGACGTTTCTGGATTTTGAGTCATGGGAAAAGCAAAAGAATTGTCAAAGGATCTGCGGGAAACGGTAGTTGAACCGTATAAAACAGGAAAGGAATATAAGAAAAGATATCCAAGGAATTGAGAATGTCAATCAGCAGTGTTCAAATTCCAATTAAGAAGTGGAAAATGAGGGGTTCTGTTGAAACCAAACCACGGTCAGGTAGACCAACTAAAATTTCAGCCACAATTGCCAGGAAAATTGTTCGGGATGCAAAGAAAACCCCACAAATAACTTCAGGTGAAATACAGGACTCTCTGAAAACATGTGGTGTGGCTGTTTCAAGATGCACAATAAGGAGGCACTTGAAGACAGATGGGCTGCATGGTCGAGTCACCAGAAGGAGCCATTACTGTGCAAATGCCAAAGTATCCCACTTACAATACGCCAGAGACAGGTCTCATCACTCCAAATGACTTTGTGCCAGAAGGTTTGAGACCAAAATGTAGCTTCTGGCAACAACCATAAACGCTACATTTGGAGAGGAGTCAATCAGGCCTATGATGAAAGGTACACCATTCCTACTGTGAAACACGAAGGTGGATTGCTGATGTTTTGGGGATGTGTGAGCTACAAAGGCACAGAAAATGTAGTCAAAATTGATGGCAAGATGAATGTAGTATGTTATCAAAAAATACTGGAGGAACATTTGCATTCATCAGCAAGGAAGCTGCGCATGGGACGTACTTGGACATTCCAACATGACAATGATCCAAAACACAAGGCCAAATCGACCTGTCATTGGCTACAGCAGAATAAAGTGAAGGTTCTGGAGTGGCCATCTCAGCCTCTTGACCTCAATATCATTGAGCCACTCTGGGGAGATCTCAAAGTGCAGTTTATGCAAGACAGCCCAAGAATTTACAGGAACTGGAGGCTTTTTGTCAAGAGGAATTGGAAGCTTTACCATCTGAGAAGATAAAGAGCCTCATCCACAAATACCACAAAAGACTTCAAGCTGTCATTAATGTTAAAGGGGGCAATACACTGGGGTATGTAAACATTTGATCATGGTCATTTGGGTAGTTTCTGTTGTGATTATGATTTAAAAAGAGTAAACACGGTTGACCTATAATAAATGTCTTCAGCCAAACACTAACCATGAGTGAAAGAAAAGTTTTTGTGTTATCATTCATATTCTCTGAAAAATGGCCAAGAAATTGTAACTTCTGCCAGGGTATGTAAACTTATGTACACAACTGTATACACACACACACAATATATGATAATATATTATTATTATTAAATATAGGTTAATCGGCAGTAGTGAAGAACATTAAAACGTACATAAAGGAAATATGCGGTAGCTGAAATCTAGCAAAACACAGTGCTCCCAGACTCAGTTATTAGCAATGAATGCTTCTGCTGGGCAATGGTGCTGAAGGCAGTGCAAAGTCCAAGCCCCCAAAAAATGCTATTTCTGCTGCTGGCAGTGCCTCTTGGGAAGTACTAAGGATTCTTGTGGCACATATATGCTTTAGGCCTGTGTGCTGCTTGCTCACCGATTTTGGAACAAGAGGAGGGAAGGAAGCAGAGAGGACATATTATAGGAGAGAGAGAGAGAGAGAGAGAGAGAGAGAGAGAGATCGACTGCTGGTTTTTAATAAATAATCAGGTGGACTATAAAACAGGCAAGTCTGATATATAACCCACTCGGGTTTACAGCTCAGACAGGCAACCTGCTGCATCACTTTATTAAAGTCCAGCCTGTGGCGTGTGTGCTGCAGTGCAGAGCGAGGTGTTTTATGATACTGCACCACTAGGTATCTGCATGGGAACTAGACCTGTCACTGCCATCTATTAAACTGGCTTCATAAGGCGCACATAGCAGACGCTGGAGTTGTAAAATATTGCAGGAAATTATAATAATCCAACACAATAAAAAGTCCACAAAAATAAAAAAGGAAGCAGTATTATAAATACCAGATCATTTTTAACAAAAAAAAAAAAAAAAGGCGTTTCATGGACATAAAATGCCAATTAAAGAGCAGCTCCAGGAGAGAAGTAGAACTAAATAGTTATTTCGGAGACATAAGGGGGTTATTTACTAAAGGAAAATCCACTTTGCACTGCAAGTGCACTTGGAAGTAAAGTCGCTGTAGATCTGAGGGCGACATGCGAGGAAAATAAAAAAACAGCATTTTAGCTTGCACATGATTGGATGATAAAATCAGCAGAGCTTCCCCTCATTTTTAGATCTACCCCTTAGATTTAGAGTGACTGCACTTTCAAGTGCACTTGCAGTGCAAAGAGGATTTGCCTTTGGTAATTAACCCCCCATTGTTATTAAATCATTACATATAACTAATGTATCTACAATTTGCATTTTATGCAACTAATTTTAGGGTTGGAATGCACCTCTGGATAGGACCGCAACCTCCTGTCATATGTTGTGCCGCTTGTATACCTGTAAGGTGTACAAGCTGAATGCCATGGGCAGAAAAAAAAAAAAAACTAATGAAGGTTCTAACTCTTACCCCACTCTATTCAAAACCCACATACAGGACAAAAGAAATGACATTTTATGGACAGATTTGTAAGGACTCCTCCTAGTAAATGGCCGAATATTATATGCAATCTAATCAACATTCTTGTTATATTAACGCAGAAAGAAACTAGTCACAGGAAAAGACAACTACTGTATGTTCATAAAAATCTACTGAGACAACTTTGTGCAGACACCAAATGCAGAGATAAGTAAAAGTACAGTCAGTGCTTCACATAAATGTAATATACTACAGACATAAAATAAACTGTATACTTATACTGAGAAATGCAGGTTGTTTTTACATATAACTACAGTTTTCCAGATTGTATTTGTTTCTTATCAATCTATCTACTATATATTTATATTATATCTATTATATATATATATATATATATATATGTATATATGTATCTAATTGCATAGAATTATAGTTTTCCAAGTAAATTTTTTTGCAATTTTTTTTTTTTTAATCGGTCTTTCGCAATATTTATCTTATATATCTAACCATTTACATATAATTATTGTGTTCCATATATCTTTTTTGTTTTTTATCAACCTGTCATCTATATCCATTGATTATCTATCAATGTATCTATCTTTTTAATATCCATCTATCTACATATATTTATAGTGTTCCAGATAGTTGTATCAATCTATCTCATATCTATATATCTACCTTATATTTATTGATTATATATCCATCTACTAGCTACTGTATTTAATCGATCTCTTATCAATCTATGCAATGTCTGTTTGTCTTTCAATCTGCCTGACCACACATTACCTATCTACATATAATTAGTGTTCCAGATCATTTTATCAATCTATCTATCCATCTAATATTTATTTATCTTATATCTATCTAATATCTATCTACCTCATTCTATGTATCGAACATCTATATATGTAGTATATATGTAATAATCTAATATCTATCTACCCTGTTTCCCAGAAAATAAGACCTAGCGTGACTGTCAGTGATGGCTGCAATGTGAGCCCTACCCCCCAAATAAGCCCTAGTTAAAGTCCTTGTAGGTCTTATTTTCAGGGTAGGGCTTATTTTCAGGGAAACAGGGAAGGCCTTTTTTGGGGGGTGGGGCTTATATTGCAGCCTATTACTGACAATCACGCTAGGTCTTATTTTCTGGGAAACAGGGTATCTATCTATCTATCTATGATTGGTGTTTTGCCAGTGTTCCAGATAATTTTATCAATCTATCCATCTAATATTTATTTATCTTATATCTATATAATATCTATCTACCTCATATCTATGTATCTAACATCTATATATGTAGTATCTATCTAATAATCTATGTAATAATCTATCTATCTATCTATCTATCTATCTATCTATCTATCTATGATGGGTGTTTTGCCGGTCATACATCTAATTCCCCTGCTTACATTGATATTATACAGTCAGATCTCAGAGTTAATGAAGCATGTAACATGCTATAGGAGAAATGTTCATTTCTTATTGATTTCAGGATTCATTTCACAGGTGAAAAGAATGTACCTTTAGAACAGAGCTCCCAATCACTTCGGAATGTCAAACCTTATTACACACAATTGTGTCTATTGAAGTGGTGGATAAAAAAAAAAAAAAAAAAGAACATAGCTTTTTGAAAATGTATTTTTCAAAACTAATTAGTGTCACTGGGCTAAGCAAATGGAGAGCGGGAAAAGAATCTGAAGATGGGAATAAGAAGAGGGAAAACAAAAAGGTCAATGTGGTTTATTAAGAGAATATCATTGCTGTACACTGTACAATCCCTACACTGGCTCCCAATCACCCAGCGAATTTTTTATTTATTTATTTATTTCAGGTACTTATATAGCGCTGTCAATTTACGCAGCGCTTTACATATATATATTATACATTCACATCAGTCCCTATACCCTCAAGGAGCTTACAATCTAAGGTCCCTAACTCACATTCATACCTATACTAGGGCCGATTTAGACAGGATCCAATTAACCTACCAGCATGTCTTTGGAGTGTGGGAGGAAACCGGAGTACCCGGAGGAAACCCACGCAGACACAGGGAGAACATGCAAACTCCAGGCAGGTAGTGTCGTGGTCGGGATTCGAACCAGCGATCCTTCTTACTGCTAGGCGAGAGTGCTACCCACTGCGCCACTGTGCCGAATTAAATTCAAAATTCTAACCACAACATACAAAGCCATTCACAACTCTGCCCCAAGCTACATCACTAATCTTGTCTCCAAATATCACCCAAATCGTCCTCTCCGCTCTTCTCAAGACCTCCTGCTTTCAAGCTCTCTCGTCTCCTCCTCCCATGCTCGTCTCCAGGATTTCTCCAGAGCCTCTCCCATCCTCTGGAACTCGCTACCTCCATCTATCCGGCTATCCCCTACTCTTGCTACCTTCAGGCAATCCCTGAAAACTCATCTCTTCAGGAAAGCCTATCACGTCTCCAACTAATCTCCTACCACTTGCACCAGCTCATTCCCCACAGTTACAACCTTTTGTACCACCTGCCCCACCCTATTAGATTGTAAGCTCTTCTGAGCAGGGCCCTCTTAATCCTATTGTATTGTATTGTATTATAGTATAACTGTATTGTCTCCCTTTTATATTGTAAAGCGCTGCGTAAACTGTTGGCGCTATATAAATCCTGAATAATAATAATAATAATAATAATACACAGTTCATGTAGTTGAAACCATTTCTATGGAGAATTAAGATGTCACAAATGGGATTATGCAGGAATTTGAATATTCAAGCTTCACTATAATGATGCAGATATATTGATTGTTAAACTATTTATATATCTTCCTTTTTTTTTTTTTTTTTTTTTATTTAGTTATTGTCACTCACATGAAACTAACAAGACAGAAGATGGTGTCAGAGGTCAGGCAGTTGTCAGGCAGCAACTTTCAGAATTCAGTTGACCTTTGACTCAGCAATGGCAGGTCCCATATTTTGACCCTAAAGGTTTCTTATTAAAAAGCAGCAAGCACATTATATAGAGATATATGCCTAAATAATAACCCTCTAATTGGTTAGTATATGCTTCTTTTGGTGCATCCTCCATGTGTCCTCCTGATAATTTGGGAGTGCCCAGGGATTTAAAGTAGAACTGTTAAAACTAAAGTGCAGACAAAATAAAAAAAACATAAATCAGCACACACAGTAAGGGACACAGTAAAGCCTCGTACACACGACAAAACCTCGGACTTTTGTCCAAAGGCGTGTGCCTGGATTTTGTCTTGCATACAAACGGCAAGGAATTGTCGGCCAACAAACACGAATGTAGTGACGTACTATGTGGTTTTTCAGCTCTTTAGCGCCACGCTTTGGGCTCCTTCTGCTAATTTCTTGTTAGTAGAAGTTTGGTGAGTGTTGATTTGCGCTTTTCATTTCGCGCTTTTCATTTCACACTTTTCAGTTCGTTTCTGTACGGCCATTCGTCAACCAGACATGTTGCGGAATCAGAGGAGATAACGTGTTATTTATTATTGACCTTGGAGTTATTGCTTTGACCCAAGTCCAGTCCAGGAACAGGAGGAGGAGGAGTTCTTGGACCAAAAATTGGTTGCTTTATTAATCGTGACCAATTATGTCATATGCCTTTGCTGTGGGAGCTCCAGGAGAATAATCCGGATGATTTTCGGAATTATCTCCGGATGACGGACCCCTGCTTTCAACAACTCTTGGCATTGTTGACCCCCTATATTAAGAAGCAGGACACGTGCATGAGGCTTTTATTTAATTTTTTGATTGAATAATAATGATTTGATTTGTGATATTTTCTATATTTTTGGAAGCATAGGATGCACTTTTTGGTTAAGTTCTATAGGCAGATAGCATGTTTAATTTTATTTGTTTTTTGTTTTTTTTTAATGCACAATAAAAAAAATTGTGTAGAATAATACTTGGCTATGTGTTTTACTTCAAATGACAATTTGGGAGTAGGCAGTTACATTTAAAAAATACAATGTAAAATTGACAAGGGACACCAATATAGTTGTATCTTTGATCTTAAAAACTACGGAATAATGGTGTTGTGGTAACTTGCCCAACTAAGAAAAAAAGCATAATAATATCATTATTGATATCACTAGAAAAAAAAAAGCCTTTGAAAATATGTTTGCAATAACTCCATCAGTATCACCAGCAAAGCAGCTTCATTATTATCCCATTAAAGAAGAAGAGAATTGTGCGCTGCATTTGGAGATTTCATAATTTGCCACGTCATGAATGTTAATTCTCCATTACGAGCGCTAGTTTACAAGACCGACCACTTCTGGCTCGTTCTTGCTTCCGAGCATGAGTGTTTGTACTTTGGACTTTTGTTCGATGGACTTGTGTACACACGCTTGGAAAATCCGACAACAGACATTTGTCCGCGGAAAAGTTTAAAATCTGCCATCCAACATCTGTCCGTGGAAAATCCGACAACAATTGTCCGATGGAGCATACAAACGGTCGGATTTTACGCCAACAGCCTGTCATCACACAATTCCCGTCGGAAAATCCGATCGTGTGTACGAGGCTTAAGGGTGACGTGTCCCTTGTGCTGATGCCTCTTCTGATAGGTGAAATCCTCCTTTGTCCAAGCCCCCTGCCACCGCCATAATCTTCCAGTGCAACAGGAGTCATTAGAACATTCCTCCTCCAATAACCCCCTCCCCCCACACCGCCGCCATTCTCCTCCAGTGTGGTGAGGGTTAATAACTGTGTGAATGGTCACAGGCTCTCAAGAGGGCCCGACTATGCCCACCCATTCCTCCCAGTTAAGCCATTCATAGAAGTCATACTACAGTTTCAATGAATGTAAAGCAATCTATGAATGGAGGGGGTGGACCTATCAATCATCTGCCTGTCCTCCATTCATAGATCGCTTTTCATTCATTAAAACTGTAGTATTTCTTCTATGAATGAGCTGGGTGGAAAGAGTGGGCATAGTTGGGCCCTCTTGATGAGAGCCTGTGACCATTCACACAGTTCTTAACCCTCACCACACTGGAGGAGAATGGCGGCGGTGTGGGGGGTGGGGTTATTGGAGGAATATTTCAGAAAAAGGAGGGCACAGCAGCACAAAGGGACGCAAAGGGACACATCCTACTGTTTGTAAGGTGTATAACCTCTTTTTTTTTTATAGATACATGTTTTCTTCTGGCCGGTCCTTGGATATGACTTCTTAAACCTGCACTAAACACATAATGATGTATGAGTTCTGTTCAGTACAAAAGTACTGTGAACACAGGCTGGTGTCATGAGGTCCACGACAACCTGGATTTGCAGGAAATGGGTTGAATGACGCTGTCATTCTACCTTTATTCCTCTTAAAAACCCATCATCACCTGCTGGAGGAGTGGAACTTCCGCAGGGGACAGCACCAGGCTGAAAATAACCTTTGTATTAATAGTTTATTTTTGTCAATTAGTGCACATCACTAGAGGGATATACACTATATTACCAAAAAGTATTGTGACGCCTGCCTTTACATGCACATGAACTTTAATGGCATCCTAGTCTTAGTCCGTAGGGTTCAATATTGAGTTGGCCCAACCTTTGCAGCTATAACAACTTCAACTCTTCTGGGAAGGCTGTCCACAAGGTCTAGGAGTGTGTCCATGGGAATGTTTGACCATTCTTCCAGAAGCGCATTTGCCAGGTCAGGCAATGATGTTGGATGAGAAGGCCAGGCTCACAGTCTCCGCTCTAATTCATCCCAAAGGTGTTGTATCGGGTTCATGTCAGGGCTCTGTGCAGGTCAGTCAAGTTCCTCCACCCCAAACTCGCTCATCCATGTCTTTGTGGACCTTGCTTTGTGCACTGGTCCAAATCATTTGGTGGAGGGGGGATTATGGTGTGGGGGTTGTTTCTCAGGGATTGTTCTTGGCCCCTTAGTTCCAGTGAAGGAAACTCTTAACCCGTCAGCATACCAAGACATTTTGGACAATTTCGTGCTCCCAACTTTGTGAGAACAGTTTGGGGATGGCTTCTTCCTGTTCCAACATGACTGCGCACCAGTGCACAAAGCAAGGTCCATAAAGACATGGATGACCGATTGTTATGCGATTCTGTGTGACTCAAGACACATCTGAAAATTGCGATAGTGTGAACCAGGCCTCATCGTTATGGACCACACTTAACGAAGGTGCTTTGACACAGCAGCGTGGCTTCAACATTTATATGTAAATGAATGCAGCTAAAACTCCTGCTTTAAACCTGCGTAATTGCAACAGATTAGTTTGTATTTTTTACTGGCTAGGTTAAAGTGTGCTGTGAACCCGCTTTGTACGGTGGCCCTAATTTTGGGGGATCATGGCCCAATAGATATAATTCCAGACAGTTGGATGTTCTCTAGCCTGACCAAAGCTATCTTAGGAACATAGCATGCATTATAACCTGTATAATGGCTCGCTTTATACGCATATTACTGCAATGCACTGCATATGTGCACTGCAATGCAAATTTAATTGCACCCAAAAATGTGGGCTGCAGTGTACTTGAATTAATACACACCATAATATACAGATCCATATTTTCTCTGCATAACCCTAATGTATGAAGGGGAGACTGCAGTGTGCTCAGGAATCAAGTGGTGTTGGGACCTTAAATCTTTGCCCTGCTTTCTAACAGGTCCACCTTCAGGGCCATTCCAAGGATAAACATAACCAGAACTAAAGTGTTACTAAATCTACAACAGTAAAATTAGTAAAGCATGCTTGTTATACTCACTGTGGAACCAAAGTTTTTGTTGATCCTGGCTTTTCTGATCCTCCCCTTCTTCCACTGCCCCCAAACCATCTCCTGATAGAGCAGAGCCTTGGAGACAGTGCTCAGTTTGGTGTGTATTGCTAGAGGAGTTGTTTTTTTTTTCCTGGGAGGGTGCATGTGATCGGCAAAGAGCCAATCAGCACTGTCCAGACAGAGAGTCAGGGGTCCTGCAGACTCAGAGGAGAATGAAAACTCCTCCTACACGCTTTAACCAGACACTGATAGAAATCATAAGACTACTAAATACTGATGATGAGAAAAGGTATTTAGCAGTTTATATTTACTAAAATAATTGCATTTCCATGTTCTGTGTACTGTGGGAAACCAGATATAGTGAATGCAAGATCCTGGGTTTGGAAACACTCAGGAGATTTAGCTAGAACTGAGGTGCAAAAGGTGAGAGCTACTATGTAGAATAAATGTTAACTTCTGTCAGGTATAAAAATTTAATTCAGTAATGGTCAGTATTTTTGCATACAACTGACCAAAGAGCCTGAATTTCTTTTGATATCGGCCTCCTATAACCCCTGCACAGCATCCCTTAGACAGGAGGGGAACATCAGCAATAGGATGCAATGAGGGCTCTATTGCCTTGAACTGTACTGTCCATCTAACACTGGAGAAAGAGAGCAGAGTGTTGACCTCATCTGTATATTTTTGCTCCTTCCTTGTCCAATCAAAGGCTAGGACGAGTCCTAGACCAGCCATTCTCCACCATGTTTCCATGGAACCCCAGGGTTCCTCCAGAGGTTGCTAGAAGTTCCTTGAGCTGTAGCTAGTTGACCTATTTGATGGTGCCTGTAGAGCTCCAGGGTCAAAGGTCTAATTGGAAGAGTAAGCAACATGATACCGATATTTTTTAAGCTGTCTGTAAAAGGGTATTCTTCCCACTGACCACCAATGTCCAAGCCCAGTCATTGTCTACCATGGCTCCATGGAACCCTAGGGCTCCTCCAGAGGTTGCTAGATGTTCCTTGAACTGGGGCTAGTTGACCTACTAGTTGATGATGCCTGCATAGTTCCAGGGTCAAAACTACTTAGAAGAGTCAGCAACATTACACCAATAATTTTAGCAGTCTGTAGAAAGGGCATTTTTTCCCACTAACCACCAATAATTGAGGGCATTCTTTCCTTGACCAATGAAGATTTGTTTTTAGCAGGCACTCCCATAGACCTGAAAATTATTTCATGGCTTCCTCTGTGACAAAAGCGTTGAGAAAGACTTTCATATACAATGCTGTATTGCTCATCTGCAGTGTAGCCCATATGGAGGTCACAGAGAGGTCCTAGACCTGCCTGTATAGACTGTCTGAAGTGCAACTTTAAAGCGACTAAGCTAGCAGGGTATGTCTCCTAAGTCAGTTTGAATGCCAAATGCCCAAACAGTGCCTTTAATGATTCAGTCTGTCACTGTAACCTCAGTTTGGATCTTCAAAATATCTCATTCTGCAGTTAGAATATCAAAAAACATTTCCTTATGCATGCAATCAGCAAGGGAGATCCTTGTTCTGTGGGTTGGCATATGGCATCTCGATTTTTTTCTCTGACAAGTGGCATGTTAACAAAGCAACAGGGTAGCGTGAAAGAGGGAAAAATACTAGACGTTTTGCTAATCACTCCCTGCTGCCGCAGCCCTCGGGCAGAATCATATTGCTTTATGCAGATCTGCGCACAGCACTTCCATCAATTTACTTCTTCTATGAGAAAAGCTGCCAGATCTTTGTGGTGTCTCTACACACACCCGAGGGCCCAGCGCCTGGCGCTGCAAGTGCATTGCTGTTTGAAGATGGTGGTGTTTAGCTGAACAGAGCTGCTTGCTTTCCAAGTTTAATTATTGGCCTCCCCCTGGGGCTTAACAAGCCTTCACTTCCTGAGGGGCCTTTATCGAGTTGGTGAACCTTAACTAAGCAACTTAGCGCTGCGGCATCGGAGCACTTAACTAAAGTGGGGACCTGGTAAGATGCAGGTGGGTATTTTGCTAGCATGCAATGACATTAGCAGTTGACATTGTGTTGATAAGAATGGCTGTTCACAGTTTGCTAGTTGCAAGCACTGCCACTTATCTGAGCCTGGTTTGTGATGTTGCAGTGGCACAGGAGCTAAATAACAGTTACAACAACTAAAGAAATAGGTCCTGTTAAAGAAAAAGTCTTCATGTTTTTTTATAGGACACCCATTTAAATTTTAGTTTAAACCAGCTAACTACATTCCAGATCAGTATTGCTCAACGAGCATGTTGTGGGGTGCCGTCTGGGTTCCCCGGTGTGCAGCAAACGCGGACTCAGTTTGCCCTAAATTAGTGTCATGAAGTGCAATGGTGTGAACATGCCAGCCTCCAGCACCGCATAAACCACAGTCATGCTAGGGTCAGGACGCATAGTTTCATTTGTTGCTATGGTGATGGCGGGCTGGTTCCACTGCATCATGGTGTAGCGCCCTCTAGTATGTGTGCTAGATGTAAATAGGTTTTTTGTTAGTGTTGGTAAAAATTAGTTTAGCTCAGGGCTAAGCCTGAGCTATGAATCTGGGTCAGGGTTTAGTGACTCGGGGCTGAGTGACTCATTCTAGCAGCCTCTCTGATGCCTCCCCCTGTTTTCTGGGAGATTGGAGAATGTTCTAGACATAGTGGATGGAGGTTAGGAGGAGCTGCTTGGCATATTTATGAGATCCTCAGCCAATCCCCAGTGAAGGGCTGGCAGGGGGCAGGCCACCTCAAATAGGCATGAGTCATGCCAGCAGGGGCAGTCTGGTGGAAGATGGAGATGGGGTGCTGAGGGGGCTGTAGGTGGCCTTCAGGGGTACCCGCTAGTCTGGGCCAGGGCTTGGTTGCTGGAAGGATCCTACCATGCCCTTCTTGGAGGCACAGGAGCAAAGAAAGTGGACAGCAGGAGCAAGTCAGCACTACTGGGAGATCTCCTGAGAGTAGTCAGTCCGGAGGACTGTGCTGGAGAAGTTAGCCTGGAGGGCTAGGAAAGGGGCAGCTGCAGCCAGGTGGGTTGGTAGTGCCTGAAGTGGTGGTGCTGGGATCAGTAGCCACAGGAAGAGTACTAGCTGGACATTGTCATTTTTGCTTCACACAGTGATCCAGCTAGGTTCTGCAAGCGAGTGTATGCTGGAGGAAGAAGTGGAGCTGTATATAGAGACTGTATATAGGAAGAATGTCCCTGAAGTTTTTCCAAAGTTAAGTGAGCATCCCATAACCTCCCATCCCTATCCAAGTTATTATCTCTAAACAACATCACAGGCTGTTCCCAGTCTCAAGAGTGCCTGTGAGAATTTGTTGTGCCTGGCTGTGCAGAGTGGGAGATCCCAGTTACTTGAGGCTCCTTAGGGGGTGTGCTACAATGGCAAAGCATTACTCTGACACCCAGGGCAGATGGCATGCAGGGCCACCCCCAAGCATTCAGGAGAAGGCAGAAGTCCACCTCCCCGAGACCCTGCCCTCCTCCCCATCCTGTCCTCTGCTTCACTGCATGAGCCAAAAGGTAGGTCTCAGGTGTGAAGGGGGGACTGTGGTGATGGGGAGCCTGTGTGACTGTGGGCTGTGATGGAATAACTCTGTGATTGGGGGGTCATGTAATTAGGGAGACTTTTGTGACTAGAGGCTCTGTGGTCGAAGGACTGTGTGATTGGGGGACCTATGTATAGCAATGTTTCGGTTGTGATGGGCAGCTGTCATGGATAGGGGGGTATCTGATGCAATACGGGTCCTCCAATGTGAAGGGGTGACTCGGACGTGCTAGAGGAACCTCTGATGCGATGTGGGAACCTCTGATGTGAAAGGGGTTTCTGATGTAAAGTTAGTTCCATCAAAGCGGTTGTATGCATCGTCCCAGGCTCAATAATATTTTAAATTTTTACATTTTAGACTTGGGTTCCGCATGATTTTGCAAACTTTTAAAGGGTGCTGCGACTGAAAAAAAAAAAAAAAAAAAAAGGTTGAGAAACGCTGTTCCAGATGCATCAAAACACTGTTTTCTTTACAAAGCAGTCACGGCCTGAGTAGAAAACACCCCCGCTGTATAGAAGGACTCTTGTCATCGGTATGGTAGAGAAATGTATAGCAGAATATCTGCGCTAGGCCCAATAAACAAACAAAACTGTGCATATATATATAAATATGTCAAATACATGTATAAAAGAAAAGGTGCTGCATCTAAAAAAAGAACCTAAATACTCAGCCTCCTTTCCCAGTCGAAGCTTTGTATGGGGAAACGCGTCGGGTGGAGCTACAGGTCTTGACGTCACCGCGCACCAGCTGGCTGGCATGGCCGGCGGCTTGTTTGAATAAACTGAATGGCGCTTTGTTTGGATGTCAGTGCCTATGATTTTTTAAGAATAAATACCCTTTAAGTTTGAGTACTGCACCATGAAGCCTCTTCTTTTCATTTCATAAATACATCTTGTGGAGGAATCTATTTTACTAGAAGGCTCTGAAAGGAGTATTTCAGCAGAGAAAAGCCTCTACAGGAGGAAAAGTCAGTGGATACAACGCCTTTAGCCAAGTGATCCTTCCTGTGTGTGCCTATCCGATCTCTATAATCTGAGATCCATCACATCTGGTAAGCGGCGTTGTTTTTACTTACTTTGATGAACAGAATAATCGTTTGTTCTTCTGGGAAGTTCGTCCTGATTGTTCACATTGGGTCAAGCACTTTTTGGACTACACATTTTTATCAATTTCTGCTTTTTTGTTTCTTGTTTTTATTTTTGCATTTTTGAACACATTGGTTTATTGTAGCGCATGCTGGCATTTTGTATGTGCCTCCTCGTTTGATTTTTTTGGATTGCGCATTTTATTTGTTATACTCATCTGTATGGTAGCAGCCCTCTCTCTGCAGAGATCCAACAGACCTCCTTTTGAGAAAGGCCTCATTCTCACGAGTCGGATCCACTTCCACGGTGTCTGCCTCGGTCCGCCGGCTCAGCGGGAAATCTCTCCGTTGATCTCCGCTGAGCCGGCGGATGACAGGTCCCTCTCTGCTCACTGAGCAGGGAGGGGCTTGTCAAGCACCGCTGCTGCCTATGGTGAGATCGGATGAAAACGGACAGCATGTCCGTTTTCATCCGATCTCACCCGATCCGATCCGCCAGCGACAGATGCCAATGTAGGGGCATCCGTCTGCTTTTAGCGGATCGTACCGGGTTGGATGTCAGCGGACATGTCCCCGCTGACATCCGTCGCTCCATAGACTAGCATAGAGCGCCCGTTCAGGTCCGCCGTCAAAGACCGTGTGAAAGGGGCCTAATGCCGCGTACACACGGTCGGACTTTTCGGCTACAAAAGTCTGACGGACGCTGACGGACTAAAGCTGGCTGACAATCCGATCGTGTGTGGGCTTCCGCGGACTTTCAGCGGACTTTTCCAGCCTCAAATCTGACGGACTTTAGATTTGAAACATGCTTCAAATCTTTACGTCGTAACTACGCCGGACCCAGAAATCCGCTCGTCTGTGTGCTAGTCCGACGGACAACAACCCACGCTAGGGCAGCTATTGGCTACTGGCTATCAACTTCCTTATTTTAGTCCGGTGTACGTCATCACGTACGAATCTGTCGGATTTTTGTGTGATCGTATGTAGGCAAGTCCGTTCATTAGAAAGTCTGTCGCAAGTCCGCCAAAAGTCCGCCAAAAGTCTGTCGAAAGTCTGTCGGACAGGCTGTTGGACTTTTGTAGACGAAAAGTCCGACCGTGTGTACGCCCCATAAGACCTACAGCCCTGCAATCACCAAAGCTTGGATTAATGTAAGTATGTACTGTATATATGTCATACCTGTGGGATCCCCATGGAAGCTGGAAATCACTGTACTAAGTACTGCTACTACAATGATCGCCCGGCTGCCCTGCTGTTTAGTGATTGGACAAGGTGAAGATTGTTACGTCACCACCCTGATTCTCCATCACGTCCAATCAGAGAATGGTTTGCATTCATTAAGAAAATGCAAAGTGTTCTCTGAATTATACCTGTGCCAAGCAAGTGACCTCCTATCATAGGTGTGCCCAGCCTATGGCATTAGTGGGTGCACTTCAAAGCTCAAAATAAATATACATATGCAATATATATATATATATATATATATATATATATATATATATATATATAGCAGTAGAGCAGTGGATGTCAGTAGGACAGAGGTTGGTGTCAGTAGTTAATTTTAATTATTTTTTTTTATTATAAATTTTTTACAATTTTTTTATATTTTACATTATTTTTTATTAAAGTTATTATTTATTTTTTTACAATTTTTTAGGAGCCCCATGGGGGGGGGGGGGGGCTTTGGTGAAATACCAGGGGTTTAAACAGACCCCTGATGTCTCACTTTTGAGATAGAGAAAGGGACCAAGGACAGAGATTCTTCAGTCCCTTTCTCTGCAGCCAAGCAGCAGGGGAATCTGCACAGCACAGCATGATTAGGGTGTGCCCAGGCACACCTGGCACACCCTGTGTGCACGCCTATGCCTCCTATGTTCACTATGTAGCAGGGCAGCCACTTGGCACTGAACACGAAAGGTAGCAGCGATCACAGTAGTAGTGGTGCCTGCTGCAGCCATTTCCATCTTCCATGGGCAGCCCACAGGTATGGCAAATGCCTAATTATAATGGTCCAAGCCGGATTGATGTAACTGTGCAAAAAATATCCATAAGTTTCAACTTCAACCTTTGAGTTCTGATCCATAGCTTCAAACCAGCTTTATTTATCAACAAAATGCTGTTCTGGGCTACGCTCAGCACCATCCTGCAAATCTTCCCAATTAGACAGATTGCTTATGAAATGTACTTTAAACCGTATTATTATAATAAGTATTATTTTTATATAAAGACAGATTGTAAACATATTGCAGTGATTACGGCAGGAGAGCCTTAAACAGAAGATGAAGACAGATTTGGCATGCTTTGGGCCTGGATTACGGGAGGAAAAAAAAATCCAACCCGGAAATTGAAGAACGCCTAAGCATTCCTGTTTATCTGCCTTACACTTCCCAGCCATCTGCGGCACATTGTAAGATAACCAATTGTATAACAATCAACAAGGATTACAGGACAAATCTCCTTAAGAACAGCTTATATTGGTAAAAAAAAAATGTAAGCGGCGCATGACACTGAGCCCAAACCCTGCTGCTTTTCCTCTGCCAGGAATGACAGGGCCAGCCCACCGAATTTTCATTAAAGAAACTCTTCAGGCGGAAGAAAGAAAAAAGAAAAAAAAAGGAAATTTATTATAATTTTTTTTTTTTTTGTTGGAACGTGGTAAAATGCACAAAAAACGCACCGGAACGCACATGTCCCCATTTAAAGTGAAGAAAAAAAAAGAGAGGGAAAAAAAAATTGGAAAACATCAAAAACGTACCAGAAACATTAAAAAAAAAGCGTAAAAAAAGTGCATGCAGAAATGCATCAATGCTTCTGGAACACATCTGGACTGCGTTTCTATGGCGTGAACTGGCTCTAAGGGAAAGTCGGATTTAACCCTGACATAAAGGAGACTCTAATGGGGACCCGGATGTAGGACCCCCTGCCATACTCACTATGGTTCTCACAGAAGTGAATTATTCAGATAGCATCTGATCCCGATGTAAGGGGGGACTCTGATGGGGACCCCGATGTAAGAGGGGGGGGACTCTGATGGGGACCCTGGTGTAAGAGGGGGGACTCTGATGGGGACCCCGATGTAAGAGGGGGGACTCTGATGGGGACCCTGGTGTAAGAGGGGGGGACTCTGATGGGGACCCTGATGTAAGAGGGAGGGACTCTGATGGGGACCCCGATGTGGGGGGGATTCTGATGGGGACCCCGATGTAGGGGGGAATTCTGATGGAGACCCCGATGTAGGGGGGAATTCCGATGGGGACCCCGATGTAGCGGGGAATTCTGATGGGGACCCCGATGTAGGGGGTAATTCCGATGGGGACCCCGATGTAGGGGGGAATTCTGATGGGGACCCCGATGTAGGGGGGAATTCTGATGGGGACCCCGATGTAGGGGGGAGACTCTGATGGGGACCCCAATGTAAGGGGGGAGACTCTGATGGGGACCCCAATGTAAGGGGGGGACTCTGATGGGGACCACAATGTAAGGGGGGGACTCTGATGGGGACCCCAGTGTAAGGGGGGACTCTGATGGGGACCCTGGTGTAAGGGGGGACTCTGATGGGGACTCTGGTGTAAGGGGGAACTCTGATGGGGACACCAATGTAAGGGGGGACTCTGATGGGTACCCCAATGTAGAGGGGACTCTGATGGGGACCCCAATGTAAGGGGGGTTCTGATGGGGATCCCAATGTAAGGTGGGGATGCTGATGGGGACCCCAATGTAAGGGGGGACTCTGATAGGGACCCCGATGTAAGGGGGGACTCTGTTGGGAACCTCGATATAAGTGGGGACTCTGATGGGGACCCCAATGTAAGGGGGGACTCTGATAGGGACCCCAATGTAAGGGGGGACTCTGATAGGGACCCCAATGTAGAGGGGACTCTGATGGGGACCCCAATGTAAGGGGGGTTCTGATGGGGACCCCAATGTAAGGTGGGGATGCTGATGGGGACCCCAATGTAAGGGGGGACTCTGATAGGGACCCCGATGTAAGGGGGGACTCTGTTGGGGACCTCGATATAAGGGGGGACTCTGATGGGGACCCCAATGTAAGGGGGGACTCTGATAGGGACCCCAATGTAAGGGGGGACTCTGATAGGGACCCCAATGTAAGGGGGGACTCTGATAGGGACCCCAATGTAAGGGGGGACTCTGATGGGGACCCTAGTGTAAGGGGGGACTCTGATGGGGACCCTAGTGTAAGGGGAGGGACTCTGATGGGGACCCCGTTGAAAGGGGGGACTCTGATAGGGACCCCAATGTAAGGGGGGACTCTGTTGGGGACCTCAATATAAGGGGGACTCTGATGGGGACCCCGATGTGGGGGGGATTCTGATGGGGACCCCAATGTAGGGGGGAATTCTGATGGGGACCCCAATGTAGGGGGGAATTCTGATGGGGACCCCGATGTAGGGGGGAATTCTGATGGGGACCCCGATGTAGGGGGGAATTCTGATGGGGACCCCGATGTAGGGGGGAATTCTGATGGGGACCCCAATGTAAGGGGGGAGACTCTGATGGGAACCCCAATGTAAGGTGGGGACGCTGATGGGAACCCCAATGTAAGGTGGGGACGCTGATGGGAGCCCCAATGTAGGGGGGGACTCTGATGGGAACCCCAATGTAAGGTGGGGATGCTGATGGGGACCCCAATGTAAGGGGGGGACTCTGATGGTGACCTCGATATAAGGGGGGGACTCTGATGGGGACCCCGGTGTAGGGGGGGACTCTGATGGGAACCCCAATGTAAGGTGGGGACGCTGATGGGGACCCCAATGTAAGGGGGGGACTCTGATGGGGACCTCGATATAAGGGGGGACTCTGATGGGGACCCCGGTGTAGGTTCCCCTGCCATACTCTGAATGAGTCACTTCCGTGAGAACCATTGTGAGGGAAGAGAGAACACACAGAAATCACACTCAGTACTTTGGATAGAGGAAAGTACACACTGTAGAAGGATATGCTTTTTTCATTTCAAAGGTTTACAACCACTTTAAAGAAAGAAATATCCATTTCTAAACAAATTTCTAAATAAGAAGCTCTGGGATGACAGAGAGCAGAAATTCCTCCGGATTTATGATAGTCCTGATTATTTGTCTATTTTTGCCCTCTTTGTTGCTGAATACACTCTGTGGGTTGCACAGAGTTGGTCCCATCCAAGCCATCACAACAATATGGGGTTGAGTTACGAAGGGCAAATAGACTGTGCACTTCTGAAAGAGCAGTTGCTCCAGAGCTTAGAAAATGAGGGGAAGCTCTGCCGACTTCCATCATCCAATCTAATGCAAGCAAAAAATGTTTTGCTTTTTTTCCCTTGCATGTGATTGGGTATTCTTTGTAGAGCGACGCTTTACTTCATTTACTAAGCTCTGGAGCAGTTGCACTTGCAGAGTGCACAGTCTATTTGCCTTTAGTAAATCATCCCCTATATATTTCCAACTTGCCTTCCTGTGTTCTGGTTTTGTGCTTTAACTGCAGCGTGATCTCCCTCCCATCAAACTGAGGAATGTAACCTACATTTGGAATCAATGGGGCCTGAAAACATGATACTGTAGGCTCTATTTACTCCAAATTAGCCATGAAAACATCAGGACTGGGAACAAATGATTTTTTGACAAAATAGTCAATATACATTTTAGTGAATTATGGGTTAAAGCTGCTTTCAGCGGCAAAGATGCGATCAATGCGGGGGGGGGGTTTGATGTGCACATATGGAACTGGTCACCTGATCACATCTATTGGTCTAGTACAGTGATGGTGAACCTTGGCACAGCAGATGTTTTGGAACTATATTTCCCACGATGCTCAACTACACTGCAGAGTATGAGCAAAGCTGGAAATGTAGGTTCAAAACATCTGGGGTGCCAAGGTTCACCATCACTGGTCTAGTAGATACAATCCAATATTTGTAAAACTGATCATGTTGTTATATTTATTTACACCAGGCAACAATTTATTTTTTTGCATGAAAGCGCCACAGAAATTATGCTCATGTGATACAAAGATTAGTCCTGTCAATTTAAGAAGGTGCTCCTAATGACGATGTGTATAAAAAGACACCTGTCCACAAAATCTCTTCCATTCAAACTTCACCATCATGAGCAAAACCAAAGAGCTGTCAAAGGACATCAGGGACAAGATTGTAGACCTGCACAAGGCTGGAATGGGCTTCAAGATCAGCAAGAACCTTGGTGAGAAGGAGACAACTGTTGAAGCGATTATTCCCAAATGGAAGAAATACAAAATAACCATCAGTCGCCCTCGGTCTGGAGCTCCATGCAAGATTTCGCCTCATGGGGTAAAGATGATCATGAGAAAAGTGAGGGATCAGCCCAGAACTACACAGGAGGAGCTTGTGAAGGATCTCAAGGCAGTTGAAACCACAGTCACCAAACAAGCCATTGGTAACACAATACGCCGCCATGGCTTGAAATCCTGCAGCACCCACAAGGTCCCCCTCCTTAAGAAGGCCCATATAATATGTACAGGCCCATATGAAGTTTGCCAATGAACACCTAAATGTTTCAAAGAAGGATTAGGAGAAAGTGCTGTAGTCAGATGAGACCAAAATTTAGCTTTTCGGCATTAACTCAACTCACCACGTTTGGAGGAAGAAAAATGCTGACTATGACCCTAAGAACACCATCCCTACAGTCAAACACGGAGGTGGAAACATGATGATTTACGGCTGTTTCTCTGCTAAAGGTACAGGCTGACTTTGCCGCATTGAGGGGGCAATGGACGGGGCCATGTATTGTAAAATCTTGGATGAGACCCTCGGAAAAGCTCGGGAACTGAGTATTTCTAAGTGTTTCCAAGCTTTTCCGAGGGTTTCCGAGTGCATCAGAGTGGTCTCCGAGTATTTCTGAGTCTCTCCGGTGCCCCCCACCTCTGGCCACGTGCGGTATTGCATGCAATGGAAGTCAATGTGTAACGAATTACCTTCATTTTCATTGACTTCTATGGGGAAACTCGCTTTGATATGCGAGTGCTTTGGATTACAAGCATTCTCCTGGAATGGATTATGCTCGTAATCCAAGGTTCCACTGCATTAAGTTATAGGTATTGGAATTTCCTTTCAAATTTGGCTGTTAGTGAATGTAACGAATTTGAATTTATCCAAAGTTCCGAATTATCTGAAATAACGAATGCCGCATCTAAACAAATGGAACGGAATGAATTCTTAATAAATAACAATAATAAAAAGTTTTTTATTTATTGTTATTAATTCATTACATTCCATTCATTTAGATACGGCATTCGTTAGTTTCAGAATTAACAAATTTGTCGAAATTTGTTAAAAAAACTAATTCGGAACGAAACGAATTGCACATGTCTAACCCAAATGAATTGTTCACAGAATGGAATTACCCTGAAATAGAACATGCAGAAGAGTTAATAAATGAACGTTCACGGGAAGCAGAATGAAAAGCAATATCTAATTTATGGCCCATATTTATCAAAAGGAAATAGTACTAATGTTATGAAAGTGGACTGCAGAGGTTTGTTACTTCCTGGGACTACTGAAAACAATTCTCAACTGGTTTACAAAGATCTGACCCTAATAAGAATGGCAAAGAGCACTACAATGGACGGGTCAGCCATAGAGCCATCTACAAGGAAGGCACTATTAATCAGAAAGGTGTGCCGGTTTGTCCCAGTATGTTTGAACTGTCATTCTGCTAGACACAGGGGGAAGCTGATTTACTAAACCTAAATAGACTTTTCACTTAGTATGGGCATTTTACCCAGTTAATGAGGTGAAGCTCTGTTGGCATCCATCATCCGAACATGTACATGTTTTTTTTTTTGTTTTTTTTAATTGTCCTTGCATGGGGTATTCTTTGCAAAGTGAAATTTCATCACATTCACTAAGCTCTGGGAAAGTTATTTTGCAAAGTGCAACTTCCCCTGCACAACGGTCTATCTGGCTTTAGTAATCAACCCCAGAGCAGCAACTTCTGCTCAAGTCTGCAATAAGCTCTTCTTCTCCGGTTCATCATTTATCAAACGCCAGAGCATTTAATTGGCCACTGAAGTTTCGGCATTGGCCAAGGCTAAGTTTAATATTCACTTTTATTCTAGAGCTCTCCCTGGCTGGCATCATTCAATCCAATTCCCCTGCTCCCAGGTTGTCCTGGACCTGACCCAGCCTGTTATTGGACTGAAAAGAGAAGCAGCACAATGATGAGCTCATCTCTGTTACTCTGCTCCTATCAGCAGGTTCCTTGTCAGCAAATGAACCGATTGGCTCTTTAGGCTGCTTCTTTCTTCCACACTCCAGCCCTGCTGAACAGGAACTGCAAGAGGTCGATACCAAGAGAAACACAAGTACTTACCCAAAATGCATTTAAAAATACATTTACTGATGCATAAATGATTAAAAAGCTGCATGCATTTATAGCGTTTATAACTACCTGGAGTTTAGCTTTGAACTTTCTTCTGTTGAGCTCTTCCAAAATGCAGCCACTGGTCTTTGGGCTTGTAATATCATTCTGCATCCTGGTTCCTGTACCTGTGCCTTGTCTTGTCTTGGACTGCTTTTCTTGCTTGGCCACTTACCTGACCCTTGCCTGCATACAGTTAATTCTATGGATTGCTGCCTGACCCAACCTCTTGCCTGGATACAGATTACTCTAGTGATAGCTGCCTTACATGACACTTGCCTGAATACAAATTACTCAAGGAGATAGCTGCCTGACTTGACCTCTTGCCTGGATACAGATTACTATAGTGACTTCTACCTTACCCGACCTCTTGCATGAATACTGTTTACTCCAGTGATCGCTTCCTGACCTGACCTCTTGCTTGGATACAGATTACTCCAGTGATCACTTTCTGCCCTAACTCTTGCCAGATTACTCTAGGGATTGCCGCCTGACCTGACTTTCTGCCTGGATACAGATTACTCTAGTGATAGCTACCTGACCTGACCTCCTGCCTTGATACAGATTACTCTAGTGATAGCTACCTGACCTGACCTCTTGCCTGGATACAAATTACTCTAGAGATAGTGGCCTAACTCAACCTCTTGCCTGGACACAGATTACTCTAGTGATTGCCACCTTACCTGATCTCTTGCCTGGATACAGATTATTATAGCGACTGTCGCCTGACCTGACCAATTGCCTGTATACAGATTATTCTAGTGATAGCTACTTGACCTGTCCTCTTGCCTTGATACAGATTACTCTAGGGATTGCCACCTGACCTGACTTTCTGCCTTGACACGGATTACTCTAGTGATAGCTACCTGACCTGACCTCTTGCCTGGATACAAATTACTCTAGAGATAGCGGCTTGACTCAACCTCTTGCCTGGACACAGATTTCTCTAGTGATTGCCACCTGACCTGACCTCTTGCCTTAATACAGATTATTATAAGGACTGCTGCCTGACCTGACCAATTGCCTGTATACAGATTATTCTAGTGATAGCTACCTGACCTGTCCTCTTGCCTTGATACAGATTATTATAGCGACTGTCGCCTGACCTGACCAATTGCCTGTATACAGATTATTCTAGTGATAGCTACCTGACCTGACCAATTGCCTGTATACAGATTATTCTAGTGATAGCTACCTGACCTGTCCTCTTGCCTTGATACAGATTATTATAGCGACTGTCGCCTGACCTGACCAATTGCCTGTATACAGATTATTCGAGTGATAGCTACCTGACCTAACCTCTTGCCTGGATAAAAATTACTCTAGAGATAGCAGCTTGACTCGACCTCTTGCCTGAACACGGATTACTTTAGTGATTGCCACCTGACCTGACCTCTTGCTTGGACACAGATTACTCTAGTGATAGCTATCTGACCTGATCTCTTGCCTGGATACAGATTATTATAGCGACTGCCGCCTGACCCGCCCTATTGCCTGGATACAGATTACTCTAGTGATAGCTACCTGACCTGTCCTCTTGCCTGGATACAAAGTGCTTTGGAGATAGCTGCCTGACTCAACCTCTTGCCTGTATACAGACTACTCTAGTGATTGCCGCCTGACTGGACCCCTTGCCTGGACACAAATTACTTAAGTGATAGATATCAGACCGGACCTCTTGCTTGGACACAGATTACTCTATAGATGCCGGACTTGACCTCTTGCCTGGATACGATTACTTTAGTGACTGCCGCCTGATCCAACCTCTTGCATGAATACTTTTTCCTTTAGTAATCGCTTCCTGACCTGACCTCTTGCCTGGATACAAATTACTCCAATGATCACTTCCTACCCTGGCCCTTGCCTGGATAACAGATACGCTACTGATTGCCACCTGCCCTGACACTTACTTGGACTAAAGACTCTGTCCTTGCCTGGTACGTCTCAGTCCTGACCACCACAGACTTGACAACCAGTACCTAGTTCTGGTCACCCCTGCGTACAGTACATGCCTTGAACAATTTCTGCATCATAAAGCCATCTGACCCAGTATGTTAACTCTTTCTAAAGGGGTTGCTGGGAAACGACCCAATCCTACGAATTCAGCACAGTGCCTTAAGTACTGGGGGCATCCATTTACCAGTACTGTAGGCATACTAACTTTAGGGAAAAGGCAGCTACTGTAGGCGAAACTGTGCACAAGTCTCGCTATTTCGCAGAACCGGTAAACCTTATAGGGGTGTACAGCTCTTACGCCAGATTCATCCTCAACAGCAGATAGTGAAGGGGGCCTGCAGAATAATGAGGAGGTTCTCCTAATTACGTTGTAGAACAACACTGCTAAAATGTAAAAACTGTTAAATAGGGAATATTGATTTATTTCACTGGTCACATCAGCTGGTTCTGCCTTGCTTGTTAATAAGGACATACAGTCAAATATATTGTGTAGCCCAGGTACAATCCTTCCAGACTAACAGCAAGAAACATTTACAGAAACAAGAGGCAGTCAATTCTAGAGATAATGAGACTTTGTAACCATGGCATTTTCCCACCGGAGAATAAAGCAGTTATCAGCCCAGCACAGACACGGGACCACAGATGGACGTCTATTGAGCAGAGGGTCAAATACATCTTGGACCATCATCAAGGACAATGGATTGACATGATGGGAGCAAGAACAAGAAAAGCAGCTTAAAATATAATACTATATGGAGAAACTAGATTAAGTGGTTGCAAGAGAAATGGTCGCAATAATGAACCATGAATTTTTAAACCCGAGTCTTTACAAATATTTGAAATGCGGTCTGCAGAAGAGATTGAATTGAGGAGTTTAATATGATCTGTTACTCAGTTCTTGAGACTAAACACTATGGGGGTTATTTACTAAAGGTAAATCCACTTTGCACTACAAGTGCACTTGGAAGTGCAGTTGATGTAGATCTGAGGGGGACATGCAAGGAAAATAAAACACAGAATTTTAGCTTGCACATGATTGGATGATAAAATCAGCAGAGCTTCCCCTTATTTTAGAGCTTCCCCTCTTTTCAAATCTACCCCTGAGATTTACGGCGACTGCACTTCCAAGTGCACTTGTAGTGCAAAGTGGATTTGTCTTTTCGCAAATAACCCCCTATATCAAGTTCAAGAATCCCTTGGGTTTGTGTTGATGAGCAAATGCAGCTCGCTTTCAGGTGGACTCCGCTTGCATTTGACATCAGTTAAGATGTTTCTGGGATCATTTTGAGGTCATTGACGGATGCATTTGACTTGTAGTTGATGTTCTTTTGACCTGAATTTGACCTTCTAAGCTGCATCAAGCCACCTTTGCGTTCCTATTGGCTTGTATGGAAAGAGAAAAAAATGTCCCATAGCGGCCACTCTGCTCTGCTGTCCTCTCATCAGAGTTCAGACTGGCCGAGCTATGAACATACATTTTAAATATAAATAACCTACCTCTCAGCAGCGACTCAGCAATAGGAACAGGGTAGCCTTGCAGTGAGGATTTCTACAGAATCCAGCAGCTTGCACTCTGTGGGACATACAGTAAGCCAGGGCTTGGCAACCTACAGCTCACGGACCCGGCCCGCTAAATGTCCAGCCCGTCAGTGCACGTGATGAACTCACGTGCACCTGACCCACAGACATTTTAAGTAAGAGCAGAACGGAGCAGAGAGCAGGAAGCTGAATGAGAACATAAGAGAGACACACAGCAGTGCTGACAAGACAGCGGGAGCTTCCGGAGTTAACTTCCCAGTGATTGGTTGCTAGGTGGTCCTAGCAACCAATCACCAGCTGGTTAATATGAAAAATAACTCCGGAAGCTCCCGCTGTCTAAGGCTTAATGTACACGGGACGTTTTATAACCTCTCCTGAAGGATTTAACTTGACAGATGACGACGTTTAAAAAGTCTGTTTTGCCGTGTTTACATACCACGTTGCGTTTAGGAGCGTTTTTTGTTTTTTTTTTAATTTTTTTTTTTTCAAATATTCAAAAATGGATCTCCATTAAAAATGGCGTTTACACTCGTTTACAAGCTGTTACAGGCATTTGGAGTTTCAAATGCCTCTGTACATTGCTTTCCAAAAAATGCTTCTAAACTCAACTGCCTAGAAACGACTAGAAACTCCCCTGTGTACATGTACTGATAAGATAACATAGAGGAGAGTTCAGGAGCAGCTGAAAAAAACACCCAACTGCTCCTAAATGTCCGTTTACCAGCAGCAGTGTACATGAGGCCTTATCAGTGCAGATGTGCGTCTCTCCCGTGTTCTCATTCAGCTTCCTGCTCCACTTCATATTCCTCTCTGCATTGGGCAAGGTAGGAAAGGGCAGAGCTGCGGAGGGGGGCGGGGGGCTGTGCAATATGTAGGGGGGCTGTGTAATATGCAGGGGGGGCTGTTCAATATGCAGGGGGGCTGTATAATGTAAAGTGGTCCAGAGGTGCGGGGCTGTGTAATGTAAAGGGGTCCAGACGTGCGGGGCTGTGTAATGTAAAGGGGTCCAGAGGTGCGGGGTCTGTATAATGTAAAGGGGTCCAGAGGTGCGGGGTCTGTGTAATGTAAAGGGTTCCAGAGGTGCGGGGTCTGTATAATGTAAAGGGGTCCAGAGGTGCGGGGTCTGTGTAATGTAAAGGGTTCCAGAGGTGCGCAGTCTGTGTAATGTAAAGGGGTCCAGAGGTGCGGGGTCTGTGTAATGTAAAGGGTTCCAGAGCTGCGCAATGTGTGTAATGTAAAGGAGTCCAGAGGTGTGGGGTCTGTGTAATGTAAAGGGGTCCAGAGATGTGGGGTCTGTGTAATGTAAAGGGGTCCAAAGTTGCGGGCTGTGTAATGTAAAGGGGTCCAGATGAATATCTTCGTTTATTAGCAGGTGAATGCGGCCCTCCATGCATTCACACACATTGAATCCGACCCTTAAGTGGGAAAAGGTTGCTGACCCCTGCAGTAAGCAATGCAGCTAAAGCTGTAACGGAAAGGCATGTTTTTTAGCTAAAATTGAGCTTTAGGCCTCACACTGCACACTATAAAAATACCAGTAGCTTTACCTGTAGAATTCATTTTTGCATTAGCGTTTTTTAGCATTTGCATTTTTTAGTGTTTTTTTTTTAATGAAAACTATATTTCCACAAAGACTTTAGGCTCAAAAACGCTAATAAACGCCGTGTAGCTGCGTTTTACTACTTTTTTTTTTTTTTTTTTAAGAGTTAAAGCGTTTTTACAGCTGAAAAACTCCTCTTCAAAAATGCAGCCTGAAAACGACCATGCCAAAAAACTCTGATAAAAGCCTATGTGTGCATGAACACATAGGATACCATGGTGGAGAAATTACTGGCTGTAATTAAAAAACGCCTGATGCCCAAAACAGCAACTGTAAAAATACCCAGTGTGCATGAGGCCGTAAGAGATTCAGGCTCCATGCACACTGGATCTTAAAATAACATTATAAAAACGCCAGTAGCTTTGCAGTGAGTCTTTCAATGGTTTTTTTTTTAACGTTTTTGCAATAGAGTTTATAAGCGCTAGTGTTTTTTGGCCTTTTTTTTTTTTTTTCAATGTATTAAAAAATGCTGGCGAGCCACGTTTTTGAGCGTTTATCTACATTTATCAGCTTTTGGCGTTTTTTTGTGGTCAGTAAAAACGACTCCGGAACGAGATTTTATGGCGTTCAGAAAACAGCCCATAAACTCCACTGCTGATAAACATCCAAAACCGTCCATGTGTGCATGGACACATAGGATAACATCGAGAGGAGTTTATGGGCTGTTAAAAAAAAACGCCCAAACTCCCAAAAATGGCCGTTTATGAGCTTCAGTGTGCATAGAGCCCAGTTATGAGTCCTTTTAAGATAGAACGGTTGTTACAGTCGTTCTTGGATGGCAACATTCAGCCACATTTTAGCAGACAAATTCCTGTAGCATTCTGGGTACATTTTCCAGTCTAGTGACGCTTCCCTGCAGGTGAAAATCAGGAGAATGAATATGTAGGTCAGGATTTGGGCCGCCATCGTCTCTATTCAAGGTATTTTAATGAAACCCGTCAAGCGCTGAGCAGTCCCAGGACAGAACGAGCGGCAATATGTTCTTGACAATGATGGGTTTAGCTATACACATCTTGGCGATAAGGCTTCCTAGCACTGTGCTGCTCATCGTTAATTCCCTCCTTCCATATGCTGCTTAGATTAATGCCATTCTGCTAAAATCTTTCTGGGACGGGGGGGGGGAGCTGAGGTAATTACTTGTGATAGCTGTCATTCCGCGGTTTTGGATTAAATCCCAGCATATTGATTTCTGACAGCTAACTGAAGAAGACGGGACTCTTCTCGTGGAAAGGGCTGAGAGTGGCTGGACTGTGACATCCGACCTCTTGGATCAATAGATGCTAATGTAAGCTAATGAACAACTTGCTGTTTGATCAAAGAAATTCATGTTATACGGTTACATATTACAGCTATGGAGGTGTCACATAACTGACTGTATGCAGATACCTACGCTACGGGGCAGATTTATAATAGGACAGATGATCGATTCGCTGCCTTTTCGCCATTGGGAACCCGGCGGAAGAAAGTACATTTGCTTGCTGACGCACTGCCTTCTTTGTGACCCTTTGTTCTCCAAGTCCTATAGCAGATAGTAAAATTAACAGGCCCTGATCACTTTGAAAGCTGAACTCTAAGCAGGTATAAAAGATACAAATGAATGCAACTTTGTATCCATGAACTCCTTTGCCACCAATGTATGCCATATGTCGGTGGCTTTGGGGGGGGGGGGGGGGGGGTTAGATGAGCCGCAGCCGCCAGGAGTATGTGTAAATCTGAAAAGACGACTTTTATTTATTTTATTTTTTTTTAAGATATTTTTATTAGGTATGAGACAAAACCAGCATACATAATAAAAAAAAAAAAAAAAAAAACAACAAAACTATTTGTTGGTATACAGCAGCACTTATTAACATGTATTAATTGGTGGTATTTCAAGCATACATTAAAGAGGAAGTAAACCCTGATGGGTTTACTTCCTCTTTGTTTCCCTGCAAAGGTAAAGCATAATGGGCTACTACATTATGTGTCACTTACCTGACACAGGAGCCTGCGATGTCACCGCTGTCCCCTCTGCTACAGAGCGTCCATCTTCTTTCCGGGTATCGTGGCTCCGGCACTGTCATTGGCCGGAGCCACGATGACGTCACTCCCGCGCATGCGCAGGGGAACCGCCACTAACGGCAGCGGCGTGCTCAGTGCGCCTGCACGCCACTGTCTACGGCGCATGCGCCGTAGACAGCGGTGCCTGTCTTATTGCAAATATCTCCTTAACCGTGTAGGTTTAGGAGATATTTCTTGGACCTACAGGTAAGCCTTAATCTAGGCTTACCTGTAGGTCAAAGTGGTCTGTAAGGGTTTACAACCACTTTAATTACTGTACACAATAAGAGCAGTGTTCAAACTTACTACCAGTGTATAGCAACATTTGAGATCCATATATGAAAAATCAAAAAAATGGTGGCACGACCTATAGGTAACCTGCAAGGTGGATTCATGAAAAGCCGACTGTTGGTTGTCAGCAGGGCTGGGACAAGGGGTGGGACAGAGGGGGCAGCTGCCCTGGGCACTGTGGTATCATGTGAGGTGGGGGGGCACCACAAGGAGATTGGAGGGGGGATTTGTGTTGGAAGGGGGAATATGGGAGGCAGCCGGGGGTAAAAAATACTCTAGGTGGAATAAGGGGGTGCTTTTGGGGGGGGGGGATTTGTGCTAGGAGAGGGGATTTTTTTTTGGGAGAGGCTAATTTGTGCTTTTAGGGATGTTTGGGGGGGGGGGGGATGTGTAATCGGAGGAGAAATTTGAGGGGTAGAGGATTTGTGCCAGGAGCAGTGAATATTTTGGGTGGGTTTGTGCTGTGGGGATTCACGGAGATAGAAGATTTGGGGACGGATTTGTCATTCATGCTTAGAGGGTAAGCATGTATTAGTGCTCAATTTTTTTGGGGGGGGCGCAGTTTGATATGTTCGCCCTTGGCTCTAGATGACCTTGTCTCGAAACCTTGTCCCCCACACATGTTTCCCAGGCCTAAGTGCTCATTGGCAAACCTGAAATCAGCATGGTGGGTGCTGCCAGGAAGAGGGGAAGGTCAGCCAACTTCCTTTTGCTGATCTCCCCTTCCTGTTGCTGACCTGGCAGAGACATGTAAAACGTCACTTCTAGGTCCTGGCATCACTGGCTTGAGAAGAATATAATGAAGGGCAGGGCATTGAAGGGCAGGTGAGACATCCGGACCCCTGATGAAGAGATAATGAGAACTTCATCAAAAAATGCATCACATAGGAGACTTTTTGTCCCCTGTGTGATCAAAAACAGTTTAGTTAAAAAATATATATATTTTTTAAAACAAAAGTTAAAAAAAATATTAAAGTTACACCCGACTGGAGGGGGTGGGGATTTAGCGGGGGTGACCTGGCGACCGACCGGGGAGGGGGTTGTGGGGGATGCTAGGTGACCTTGCGACCGACCCGGGGGGGGTGGCTGTGGGTGCATGGTTTGCTGCCCCCCCCCCCCCCAAAAGATATACCACCAGCCGCCACTTAGGCACATGCTGCAAAAGACAGTCAGGGTCTGCGGATAAGTACCCTGAGACTGTTGAACATCACTGCCATTCCACATCACTGCTGCCATTCCAGACTTTTTAAAAATGAATGCTTCCAATTTTCAAAAAAAAAAAAAAAAAAACGCGACAAAAGGGAATGGCAAACAAAGCAAAAACAAAAAGCCCTGTGTATGCTCCACTTACACGAGGCAAAGGACTCTCTAGCTCAAACCCCATAAACCCATGTGATCACACTGATTGCCCGAGTAGCCAATCATCAAGCACCAGTGCTGTCATGTGGGAGGACGGGGAGTAAAATAAATAATCAACCCCATACCAGAAAAGACCAGGTATTTCCCTTTGGTCTTGGTGACCACATGGAGCAAAAAGTGAGTCTGTGTGGTTGGTGGACCACCATAAAGTGGAACTGTAACTTTACCCAACTTAGGAGAAAAATAGGACTGCTTGATGAACTATGTAGAAAAAAAAAAAAGAAATCGAAGGCTATATATATACAGAGAAAAGCGAGCCAGATAACGAGGTTAAGCCTTGACCATCCAATATCCTCACACAAACTCAGGGAATAGGAAACATTGTAATTAGACACCTAAAATAAGAAACATTAAGTACGGTATTAATGCTCTTTCTCAGTGAGTCAGTGTTGTCCATAATTAATCAATTATTTAGTACTTGAGAAATTATACATACTAATGAGTCCTCACGTGCATTGTGTAAATTCATCATTCCAGGTAACAGATGGAACCTTTCTTTGCCATGCAAATTAATCATCAAATGGAAATCCCTATTGTGATAGACGACAGAAAAATTCCCGGTATTGGTTCACAAAGGTCAATATACATGGTGTACTGAGAAAGGCAACTATGATTCTTCCATCCATGAGAATGCCACTTATGATCTGGTGAAATAGCTCCTACAATACCCTGCTTTGTCCTTTGCTAAGCAAAGTTCTAAAAGTAGAGTGTAGACGCTCATAGTAACCAATAACCAATCAACCACCCTTCAGCACAATCACCACACCAATTCAATTGACATGACAATGTTGTCAATTTTAACAATTGATTTCGGGATTGACGCAAGTTAATGTGATTCCAAACATATTCACAGTTAGAATTTTCAAAAACAAAGAAAAATTCCCAGCTTAACTTACCGACCAGCCTGCAACAAACCAAATTGTCCTGTCTAATGCCACGTACACATGGTCGGACTTTCCGATGGGAAATGTTGGATGTGAGCATCTTAGCGTAAAGACTGACTGCGTGTACGCTCCATCAAACATTTGTTGTAGGACTTTCCGCCAACAAATGTTGGCTAGCAGGTTCTCAAATTTTCCCGCCAACAAAACTTTGTTGTCGGACTTTCCGATCATGTGTACACAAGTCCGTCGCACAAAAGTTCATGCATGCTCCAAAGCAGAAGTGGCCGGTCTTGTAAATTAGTGTTTGTAATGGTGAATGAACGTTTGTGACGTGGCAAATTATGAAATCTCCAAATGCAGCGCACAATTCTTTCTCTTTAATGGGATAATAATGAAGCTGCTTTGCTGGTGATATTGATGGAGTTATTGCAAACTAATTTCCAAAGGCTTTTTTCTCAATAATAATAATAATAATAGCGCTAAATGAAAAACGCAAAAAGAAAAGCGCGAATTAACACTCACGAAACTTCTACTAACACGAAATTAGCAGAAGGAGCCCAACGGTGGCACTATAGAGCTGAAGAACCACTTAGTACGTCTTGTACGTAACCACGTTCGTAATTGTTGGCCAACGTTTGTGTGACCGTTTGTTATGCAAGACAAGTTGGAGCCAACAACCTTCGAACAAAATTCCACGGTTCTGTTGTCGGAAAGTCCGATCGTGCGTACGGGGCATAACAGTTCACGTTAAGAACAAGGGGTTTAGTTTGCACACATTTGGTGGAAGGAGGGGGGGGTGGACTGGACACCTTTGCTGCTATTTGCTGGGTGTCCAGTGTGTCCCTGTGTCTTTAATGAGGAGTGGGCTCCCTTCAGGCAAACCTGCCCTCGATCCTTCCATTATTATATATGTGCTCCTACTATGGAGGCTCTCAAAATATATAGTTTATATATAATATAATATATATTTTATACTTCGACTCAATATTTGTACTTCGCTGCCAGAAAACCCCACCTTGGGGGAATTTTTCTTTTTTTCCTTCCTCAAAATATATAGAGTTAGGACTGCAGATAATACTGGAGTACCTTGTCGGGGCCTCTGCAGCTTACACATTTATTTGCAAATGTGTGGAAACAAAACCCCTTGTTTTTAACGTGACAGGACAATTCAGTTTGTTGCAGGCTGGTTGGGAAGTTGAGCTGGGAATTTTTCTTTGTTTTTATTTTACATCTATTGCCCATCCATGTGCTCCTTGCTGTTAAAGGAGTTATAAAGGCAGAAGGTTTGTTATTTTAAAGCATTAGATAAAAAGCCTTCTGTGTGTAGCAGCCTCCCCAGCACCCTCTAATATATACTGGACCCCCATCTCTGTCCAGCGATGTCCACAAGTCCCTCGGTCGTCCCTGACTCTCCCTTCTGATTTGCTGAGACACAGCAGCGGCGCCATTGGCTCCCGTGGCTGTCAATCCAAGTCAGCCAATCGGGAGAGAGAGGGGGCGGGGATGAACGGCAGCTCAGCTCATGTGCCCCCATAGCAAGCTGCTTGCTGTGGGGAACTCAGCAGGAGGGAGGGGCCAGGAGAACTGAAGAGGAACCAGAGTAGAGGCGGTTCTTGGCTGCTCTGTCCAAAACCACTGCACATAGGAGGAAAGTATAACATGCTTGTTATTTGTTTTTTTTAACAAGATTTTACAATCACTTCATGGCCAGTTATGGGTTGGGGCAGTTGCTGTTTGTTTGTACTGACAGTTAGAATTTTGTTCAATCAGATAAAAAAGAGATTTCATCCATCTCCTTTTGACTTTCCACATCACTGAGGTTAAAAATAATCTTTGAGCACACGAACAACCATTATTTAAGGAAATTCTACCAGCATATGGATAGCTTTACTCTTTAGGTGAAATATGCACATTGTCAAAATACATTCTAAAGGTGACCATAGATGAATCGCAATTCAGACAGTTCAGCAGGGATGATCCATGTGTGACCACTGCCGCTCAACAGAAGCTGATCTATTGATCGACTTCTGCTGAACAGACCTGTTGGAAAAAAGTCACTCAATCAGCGGCTGTGGCCAATGGCTGCAGTGCTAATCTGTGTATTCTGACTGTGGGGGTTCCCCCACTGTCAGAATACACTAGCGCAGAAGAGAGTATTCCCCTATTCACCTTTAATGTGTGGATGGTGGAGTTGGTTCCGTTTTTTCATTCAGCCCACTGGCTGCCATGTATGGCCAGTTTAACACTTTAGAGCAGGGGTCTCCAAACTTTGTACACAAAGAGCCAGTTTACTGTCCTTCGGACTTAAGGGGGGCCAGACTGTGGCCATTGGGAGTTGAAAAGGTCCCGACATCAGTAGGAATAATAAATGTCCTGTTTTTGGTATTAGTGGGAGGAATAGCACCCCATTTTTGGTGTCAGTGGGAGGAATTGCACCCCATTTTTGGTGTCAGTGAGAGGAATTGCACCCCATCATTGGTTTCACTGGGGCCCATTGTTGGTATCATTGGGAGAAATTGTGCCCCATCTTTGGTCTTCTTGGGAAGAATTATGGCCTATTGTTGGTATCATTGGCAGGAATTCTGCCCTTCCATTGGTGCTGGTGGAGGGAATTATGCCTCATTCTTGGTATCGGTGGATGAAAATAGTGCCCCAAGGGCTAGATAAAAGCAATCAAAGGGCCACATCTGGCCCCAGGGCCAAAGCTTGGAGACCACTGCTCTAGAGTAAAGCCTTTGGAATGGTGCAGATTTTCAGCCTGTGGAAAATCAGGCCAGTGTGTTCCCTAGTTTCGGCACTGACAACTCCTTGAGTAGAGTACAGCTAAAGCTATATAGTAAAGCTAGCCATATACCGGTGTGGTCAAAACATTCTTAAATTTTCAACCACAGTGACAAGGAAAGTCAAAAGGAAAAAGATGGAAATTTTTCTTGTTTCTCATCTTATCAAACAAAATTCTAACCGTGAGTACGATTCCCATTTGGAATCACATTTACTTCCGTCTATTCCGAAATCAATTAATTGTTAAGATTCGGTACATTGTCATGTCAACTGAATTTTTTAGGACTGTCATATTAATTATGTATAGTCAATGAAAGTGAAGGTGGACTTTTTAGAAAGGCCAATATACAGTATGCAAGTAAAATGTGCTAAGGAGAAACCCTCTATTCATTGTTTATCTGAAAAATATATTTTTTTTACAAATAATAAAAACAAATTGTATAAAATATCAGTATTTAAACCTTTCAAAAAAGTTTAGACAAAATCACTGCAAAAACAATTACAGTTAACCTTTAACATATGAGAGCAATATTACACTCACATGCTGGTATAGCTGTGTTTACTGATGCATGTAACTGAAATCAGTGTTATCTGTTTGGTCATCTTTCACGCTATCACACTGGATGGATGGCAATGCCATCTTCCAGAAACAATAGGTCAACAAACCATCTTAGCACCCTATACATTGTCACCTCCCTGTACATCCCCAAGTGCCACCATTGTAATCAATCAAATTAACCAATTGTTAAAACTATGTGTGTCTGAAAAGTGTGCACGATATGAGTTAATGCTCCATCACCCCACATTATTCTCACAGGCTTCAGAAAACTTTACTTAGCTATAAAGGGCTATCAGAGGATGGAAGGGGAAAACGCTAACTACTTTATTGTACGAAAGAAAGGCAATGCTGAGCCCGAGCTTACAGTAGTTGGACCTGAAGCTAAAAATGGAAGATTTGATACATTATGGAGAACATCTAGCAATGTTAATTTTGGTAAAGCAGTACCCTTAAAAAATCACTTTTTTGTCTTCAATTGCTCCAAAAAAAATAGTGATGTACTTGTTCCTAGACACTCCTGTGCCTTGAGCCTCATAGCTGTATATCTGCAGTGTGAGATCATCTAAGGCACTGCTGCCTCTGACTACCAGTCTCACCAGATTTGGTGTGAGACTTGATGATGTACCTACTGTGATGCTCACGGTTCTCCTTGCTGGAAAGGAAACTCTACCTGAGGACCTGCATTGCAGGAATCTCCTTGCTTAATAAAGCGAAGTTCCACCCAGAAGTGGAACTTCCACTTTGAGTCCTCGAGGCAGGACACGGCTGCGGTGAGTGGCTGTTTATTAAAAGTCAGCAGCTACAGTTTTTGCAGCTGCTGACTTTTAATAAACAAATAACTGGAACTTTGCTTTAAATTTGTGGATCTTTGCTGCTGCTTCTTGAATATTGCCCCACCACTGTGATGTGGTCATGGTGAAGCAATCATGTTTATTATATAATTTCTGTCACCCTGCCCTCATCCTCTAGGATGTCCTAGGACCCTGCATATACTTTAACAAAAATAATAAATAAAATAAAGTTATATATACCCTAAATCAGAACTTCACCCAAATGGGCAAGTTCCACTCCCCCCCCCCCACCCCCTTCCGCCATATTTGAAACTTTTACTTTGGGGGGGGGGCAGGTATCTAGTTTTAACAATTGCACAATTGCACTTTCACTTGGATCATGTAATAACTAAGAGCTGTTACGATACCCTACCAAGAGGGTGTGTTTAGGACAGCCAGGGCTAACAGGAAGTGGTATGGATTATGCTAGACATAATTCACCATGTAAGAAGACTGACATTGGTTTGCAGATAGGTAGTCCCACCAGGGATAGTGTTGGAGAGGAGACGAGGTGATGTCCTGCCTTTTTATTTTAACAGAAGCTGATCTTTTTATTTTTTTTTTTCTTGTTCAAAGTGGAGTTGAGTTTTAAGTAAGTCAAAAGATCAGCTTGTTTGTGCAACCAGCCTGAGCTTATAGTTCATTAAGCCATTTACCTAATTGGAAAAGCCCTTTCCGCTTCCTTAACATCATTACACTGAAATCTTCTTTTTCTCGGCCTTGTTAAAATGGACTATCTTCTTTATCTTAAACCATGCCTCAGCTCAAACTTCATAATAGTGAAATAAAGTTCACTTTGTGTCCTTTGTAATCTCTGAGAGAAACAAAAAGAACTGATGAGATGAGGGGAAGAAGGATAAGTTCTTGTTATATGAAAGAAGTGTGTTCTCACAGGGACAGGAAGTGAGAGTAAAATCTCCCAAATGGGGTCAGAGACAAAAATAAAAAAAAAACTCAAAAAATATCAGTCCAAGCTGCACTAGCACCCAATCACCATAATTATTTAAAGGGGGCACAGCTATTGGTGGTACTGTATGAATCCAATGACGGAGAGCCAACACATAAGAAAAATATATGGGTGTGATTCCACTATGAAAAATCTTTAGCCATCACTAGAAGGATCACTAGCAGGTGGAAGGAGGTCCTGATTCCTCTATATAAATCTTCAGTTATCACTAGATGGATCACTAGCAGGAGGAAGGAGGTCCTGATCCCTGTATATAGATCTTTAGTTATCGCTAGAGGGATCACCGGTAGGTGGAAGGAGGTCCTGATTCTCCTATATGGATCTTTAGTTATCACTAGATGGGGTCACCAGAAGGAGGAATGAGGTCCTGATTCCTCTATATAGATCTGTAGTTATCACTAGATGGATCACTAGCAGGAGGAAGGAGGTCCTGATTCCTCTAAAAAGATCTTTACCTATCGCTAGAGGGGGTCACCAGAAGGAGGAAAGAGGTCCTGATTCCTCTATATAGATCTGTAGTTATCACTAGAGGGATCACCGGTAGGTGGGAGGAGGCCCTGATTCCCCTATATGGATCTTTAGTTATCACTAGATCAGGTCACCAGCAGGAGGAAGGAGGTCCTGATTCCTCTATATAGATCTTTAGTTATTGCTAGAGGGATCACCGGTAGGTGGAAGAAGGTCCTGATTCCTCTATATAAATCTTCAGTTATCACTAGATGGATCACTAGCAGGAAGAAGGAGGTCCTGATTCCTCTATACAGATCTTTACCTATCACTAGAGGGGGTCACCAGAAGGAAGAAAGAGGTCCTGATTCCTCTATATAGATCTGTAGTTATCACTAGATGGGATCACCAGAAGGAGGAAGGAGGTCCTGATTCCTCTATATAGATCTTTAGCTATCACTAGAGGGGGTCACGAGAAGGAGGAAATGGGTCCCGATTCCTCTATATAAATCTTCAGTTATCACTAGATGGATCACTAGCAGGAGGAAGGAGGTCCCCGATTCCTCTATATAGATCTTTAGTTATCGCTAGAGGGATCACCGGTAAGTGGAAGGAGGTCCTGATTCCTCTATATATAGATTTGTGGTTATCACTAGATGGATCACCAACAAAAAAGGAAGGAGGTCCTGATTCCCCTATATAGATCTTTATATCACTAGAGAGATCACCAGCAGGGGAAAGGAGGTCCCGATTCCCCTGTATACTGTATGATGTTTAGTTATCACTAGAGGGATCACCAGAAGAAGGTCGTTCTGATTCCTTTATATAGATCACAAAGTATAACTAAAGGGAAAGCTTTTTATTTAGTTTTTTTTAGTTTTGGATATAGTGGAGATTACAGCTATTAAGTTTTTAATGCTGTCTTTGCCCTGTTAGGGAGATTCACCCTCTCTATTTGTCCTGTTTACCATAATCCTTTAAAGTGAAAGTAAAATAAAATACCACATATTGGGTTGCCCCCAGAAAAGTAATAAAGGGGAAATCTTCCAAAGGGGACACTATTTCTGGTGCCCAGGGGGCCCCAATGGATTCCTTTAGTTAGCAGGGATTTCCTCTCAGTTCCTGTTTTGGCTATGGGATAGAAAGTGAAGGTAAATATCCACAATGGGACACAGATGGAAGATAAAAAAAAAAAAAAACTTGACCTCTGGAAGAATTACCCCCTTCATGACCAGGCCATTTTTTGCGATACGGCACTGCATTCTTTTAACTGACAATTGCGTGGTTGTGTGACACTGTACCCAAACAAAATGTCCTTTTTTTCTCACAAAAAAATATATATTTTACTTTCTGCTATAGAACATATCCAATTAAAAAAATGTAAAAAATTTCTTGATAAATTTAGGCCAATATGTATTCTGCTACATGTTTTTGGTTAAAAAAAATCCTATTAAGCATATATTGATTGGTTTGAGCAAAAGTTATAGCATCTACAAACTATGAAATATTTTTATTTATTTTAATTTAATTTTTTACTAGTAATGGCGGCAATCAGCAACTTCTAGTGGGACTGTGATATTGCGGTGGACATTCGGACACTGACACTTTTGACACTAATACAGTGATTAGTGCTAAAAAATATGCACGGTCACTGTACTAATGATACTGGCAGGGAAGGGGTTAAACATCTAGGGCGATCAAAGAGTTAAATGTGTGCCTAGCCAGTGTTTTGGTGTACCGTGTTATGTGCTTTTACTAGGGGAAGTAATGGATTTTATTTCCTGTTTTGCGGGGAAAGAATATCTATTACTAACCTGCTGACAGGACAGGGCTCTGCCTTGTTTACATAGGCAGGGCTCTTTTCTGTGTAAATTTATGACGATCACCGGTAATCTTTTGGCTGGCACCCAGTGATCAACATCTGTTGTGTTTAATCACAGCACGCCCGTGTCGCCGGTGACACGTGCCCCCTACCCGGAAGTGTCAGATCATGTACCTAGTATGTAATCTGGCATCACCTTGCCACCGTATATCTGTGTTATACGGTTGGCAAACGGTTAAGATAGTTATCACTAAAAAGATCCCCAACAGGAGGAAAGAGATCCTTATTCCTCTGTACAGATGTCTTCTGCATAGATCCTAAACCACATTCAGAATACTATGTCCAGTTCTGGAGACCTCACTTACAAAAAAGGTATTGAGAAGATAGAACGAGTTCAGTCTAGATACGGGCAACAAAAATGGTTTCTGCTGCAAGTCCATCCCCACCATCAGGCGCCCTTGGTGAAGCAGCAGTTTGGGGTTTAGACTCCAAGCCCTGGGAACCCCTAGTTGGCCTTCTCCAAGGGCTCACTACCACCATAGGAACCTGACATGGATGGCTTTTAAGGTATTCTGTGAGAAAGCTTCTATGACATGACTAATGCTGTGTTGAAGAGGTCCACAGACATCAATATCAGCCTAGAAACCGAAACCCAAACTGAATAAATTGCTGTAAAGCTAACTCTCTGGGGACAACAAGAGCAAGGAGAAAAAATGTACAAACTTAATCTATTTGGTTGGAAGTGAATCAGCCGCAACTGGATAAACATGCGCTTATTCTTCATTTTCAAGTGAGATATTTTCCAAGATTAGTACTGTATGGTGTTATGACATCTCTGAGATATGGCCGATCCAGGCACATCCATTGAGGTTTTGGATGTAGCTCTTCAACAGATGTTGGATACTTTGCCTCCTGTATGTACGGGCATTACACTTTCCTTGTTGGTGAACAAAACAGAGACAGGATTTCAGAACTTTGTGTTTTCAGTACAATTAGGCTGACTGAAACCGTGAAGTGCTTTCATGAAGTGCTCCCCTCTGCTCATTTGATCATGAAGCCTTTATTGAGAATGCTTTGATCTGATCCACCACACCTATGGTACATTTGATCGCCTGGGTACCGCTTTACTACAAAGCAGAGAACAGACAGTCTTCTCCTGGCTAGAAATCATTAGCAGTTCAGACGGGTAACACACAATACACGGCTCTTCTCCACGGGCAGGCAAAGAGTCCCGGGTACACATCCAGCTGTCCTTAACATACTGGGATTTACTACATAAAGATGGATGCCAATATGATATCTCAAACAATTAACATATATCTTTATCTAAGTAGAAAACAAAAAATCTGCAATTGCTTAATAGTAAAGGGTAGAGCCGCGTGCAATGGGTGTAGATTCACTATTACCAAAAGTATTGGGACACCTGCCTTTACACGCACATGAACTTTAATGGCAATTCAGTCTTAGTCTGTAGGGTTCAATATTGAGTTGGCCCACCCTTTGCAGCCATAACAGCTTCAACTCTTCTGGGAAGGCTGTCCACAAGGTTTAGGAGTGTGTCTATGGGAATGTTTGACCATTCTTCCAGAAGCGCATTTGTGAGGTCAGACACTGATGTGGACTAGAAGGCCTGGCTCGCAGTCTCTGCTCTAATTTATTCCAAAGGTGTTCTATTGGGTTGAGGTCAGGACAGTCAAGTTCTTCCACCCCAAATTTGCTCATCCGTGTCTTTATGGACCTTGCTTTGTGCACTGGTCCAAATCATTTGGTGGAGAAGGGAATATGGGGTTGTTTTTCAGGGGTTGGGCTTGGCCCCTTAGCCCTTAGTTCCAGTGAAGGGAACTCTTAAGGCATCAGCATACCATTTGGATTTTTGGACATTTTGGACATTTTGGACAATTTCATGCTCCCAACTTTGTGGGAACAGTTTGGGGAGGGCCCCTTCCTGTTCCAACATGACTGCGCACCAGTGCACAAAGCAAGGTCCATAAAGACATGGATGAGCGAGTTTGGAGTGGAGGAACTTGACTGGCCTGCACAGTGGCGTTGCAAGGTGGGGGCGGGGGGTGCGGGCCGCACCCGGGTGACACCCGCCAGAGGGGTGACACCCATGTATAGCAGAACCACAGCCGCTGACACTGCCCTCTGCCCTGTGCCTCTCGCTCACTCTGTGTCCCCCGTGGAGCGGACTGAAGCTGCCTCCTCCTCTGTTTACACCCAGTGAGGAGGAGGAGCTCCGAGTGACACACACCTCTGTGTGTATACGGCCCGCGGCCACGCTGTGCTGAGGTACTGTACACTCTAAGTAGATTAGAAGATGGACATGTGCGGGGGGGGGGGTGCTTTGGGAGGGGAGAGGGGTTCTTATACTGATGGGGGGTCTGCACTAGGGGGATTCTATACTGATGGGGTCTGCACTAAGGGGGATTCTATACTGATGGGGGCTCTGCACGAGGGGGGATTCTATACTGATGGGGGCTCTGCACGAGGGGGGATTCTATACTGATGGGGGTCTGCACTAGGGGGGGGTGTCTCTATTGATGGGGGTCTGCATTAAGGGGAGGTTATATACTGATGGGGGGTCTGCACTAAGGGGAGGTTATATACTGATGGGGGTCTGCACTAAGGGGTGATTCTATACTGATGGGGGGTCTGCACTAAAGGGGGGGTGTCTAAACTGTTGGGGTCTGCACTAAGGGGGGATTCTATACTTATGGGGGGGTCTGCACTAAGGGGGTGGATTCTACCCTGATGGGGGGTCTGCACTGAGTTTGGAGGTTTATACTGATGGGGGGGGTGTCTGTACTGATGGGGGGGTCTGCACTGAGGGTGGAGGTCTGTTGTTAGTGAGGGTGATCTATACTGAGGGAGGGGGATCTATACTGCAGGATCTGTACTTAGCGGAGAGGGGTCTGTACTGAGAGGGGACTATATTTGGTGGAGGGAGGGGGGTGACACCAATTTTTTCAGCACCGGGTGACACCAACCCTAGTGACGCCACTGGGCCTGCACAAAGTCCTGACCCTTATCCCAATAGAACCACTTTGGGATTAATTAGATTGGAGACTGCGAGCCAGGCCTTCTCGACCAACATCAGTGCCTGACGTATCAAATGCGCTTCTGAAATTGACCCCATATCTCACTGTAAAGAGGACCTGTCATGCCATATTCCTATTACAAGGATGTTTATATTCCTTGTAATAGGAATAAAAGTGGTCAAAAATATTTTTTTTTGGAAAAAAGCATCAAACTAAAATAAATAAAGTAAAATGAACAATAAAAAAAAAAAAAAAAATTTTTAAAGCGCCCCTGTCCCTGTGTGCTCGCATGCAGAAGCGAACGCATACGTAAGTCCCGCCCACATATGAAAACGGTGTTCAAACCACACATGTGAGGTATCGCTGCGATCGGTAGAGCGAGAGCAATAATTTTGGCCCTAGACCTCCTCTGTAACTTAAAACATGTAACCAGTAAAAAATTTTAAAGCGTCGCCTATGGGGAATTTTGAGTAGCAAAGTTTGGCGCCATTCCACAAGCGCGTGCAATTTTGAAAGGTGACATGTTGGGTATCTATTTACTCGGCGTAACTTCATCTTTCACATTATGCAAAAACATTAGGCTAACTTTACTGTTTTGGTTTTTGTAAAGCACAAAACAGTTTTTTTCTAAAAAAAAATGTGTTAAAAAAATTGCTGCGCAAATACTGTGCGAGATAAAAAGTTGCAACGACCGCCATTGTATTCTCTAGGGTCTTTGCTAAAAAAACATATATAATGTTTTGGGGTTCTATGTAATTTTCTAGCTAATAAATTATGATTTTTACATGTAGGAGAGAAATGTCAGAATTGGCCTGGGTGCTCCAGAACGCCTGAAGGTGCTCCCCTGCATGTTGGGCCTCTGTATGTGGCCACGCTGTGTAAAAGTCTCACACATGTGGTATCGCCGTACTCGGGAGTAATAGCAGAATGTGTTTTGGGGTGTAATTTGTGGTATGCATATGCGGTGTGTGAGAAATAACCTGCTAATATGACAATTTTGTGGGAAAAAAAAAAGTAAAAAAAAAACCTTGATTTTGCAAAGAATTGTGGGAAAAAATGACAACTTCAAAAAACTCACCATGCATCTTTCTAAATACCTTGGAATGTCTTCTTTCCAAAAAGGGGTCATTTTGGGGGGTATTTGTACTTTTCTGGAATGTTAGGGTCTCAAGAAATTAGATAGGCCGTCAGTACTTCAGTTGTGATCAATTTTCAGATATTCGCACCATAGCTTTTGGACTCTATAACTATCACAAAGACCAAATAATATCCACCGATTTGGGTTAATTTTACCAAAGATATGTAGCGGTATAAATTTTGGCCAAAATATATGAAGAAAAATTACTAATTTGCAAAATATTATAACAGAAATGAAGAAAAATGTATTTTTTTACAGATTTTTCTGTCTTTTTTCTTTTACGGCGCAAAAAATAAAGAACCCAGCGGTGATTAAATACCACCAAAAGAAAGCTCCATTTGTGTGAAAAAAAGGACAAAAATTTCATATAGATACAGTGTTGCATGACTGAGTAATTGTCATTCAAAATGTGAGAGCACCAAAAGCTGAAAATTGGTCTGGTTAGGAAGGGGGTTTAAGTGCCCAGTTGTCAAGTGGTTAAGAAGGTGATCCTAGGAATGCTTGGGACAATCCTTCACCAAAATGATCCACCATGTGTCACCTCCACCTTGGGCAGAAATGCAAACTTACCAGACACTGTTGCTGTCTATGAAAAATAGAACAGCTAAATACGCTCATTACAGGAGAATCATCTCATTAAGGGAACCGGTCATTTCATCCTTTAGTGTCTGATACAGTAAGCCCAGAATTCTTTCTCTCTTTAGGAATGCACAATCTCAAGGAATCCAGCAACTCCCATCAAAGCCAAATCACAAACAACAAAAATAAATATCATATGATATAGCAGCAATTGTGATCTATTCCCTACCATTAAGAAAGAAAAGACCAGAATTAACCTTATTACAGTACAAATTCAGTAATATTCCATCATCTAATGACCAGAATGAATGTCAATGGGGTTAAATTTAGAATAACATTCAGCAGATTGTTTAACTTTACAAGTCTGCATACAATTCCTGGCAGAATACAACATGAGCTGTATTGCGCTTGCGCCAGACATTGTTTGGTGTTAAGGTCAAATAATTCAATTTAGTCTCATCTGACCATAACACTTTTTTCCATGTGGCCTCAGAATCTTCATTTGTGGAGAATTTGTGACATTGTTGTCACATGCACACAATGACCACTCTTTGCCATAAATTCCTGCAACTGCTTCAGAGTTTCTGTAGGCCTCTTGGTAACCTCTCTGACCAGTTTCCTCCTGGCTCTTTCATCCAGTTTGGAGCAACGTCCTGATTCAAGAAGGGTCTGTTGTACCAAATACCTTCCACTTCTTAATAATAGACTTCACTCTGCTTCTAGACATTGGTAAAGCCTTGGATTTTTTTTTTGTATTCATCTTCTGACTTGTGCCTGTCCAAAACTTTATCCCGGAGATTTTTTTGAACAGTGCCTTGCTGCCCATAGTTGATTGTTTGCTTCAGTTTCACTACCAGGGACTGAAATGCTCCAGGAAACCTCTTTTCATGCTGAGATAATCAAAATGACCACAGCTGATCACAGTTGAAAATTAAATGACTTTGTGTGCCATTGAGAAGGTGATTAGCTACACCTGATGGAGTTTACAAGTCATTTTTAGGAGGGGGTGAGCCTTTTTCCAACTCTGTTTTTGATTTATTTATTTTTTTACATGTTGGTTTTATAGCTTTCACTTAGATGTTGTAGGTTGCACTGAGTAAATACAGCTGGATAAAATAAAAACTGTGTCTGTCTTCACTTTAGGCTGAAAAGCAACAAAATGTGATTATTTTAAAGAGGGGTGATTTGTTTCTATACCCACTGCACAGTGAGGGTAAAAAGTATTTGATCCCCTGCTGATTTTGCACATCTGCCCACTGTCAAAAAAAATGATCAGTCTATAATTTTAATGGTAGGTTTATTTTAACAGGGAGACAGAATAACAACAAAAATATCCGGAATAACGAATTTAATCACTTGCCGACCGGCTCACGCTGGTATATGTTGGAAAAGCGGCACAGCTGCGCAAAATCAGGAGTACTTTAAGAGGCGCCAGAGGGCGCGCGCCGCCGGAGGCACACGGTGGGGGACCCAATGCGCGTGGCTGGTGGGCACTATCGCCGGCCACACACGATCGCGTGCACGAGAGCCAGCCCGGGGATTTCTGTGTGTAAACACACAAATCCCTGTGCTGTCAGAGGAGAGGAGACAGATCATGTGTTTCTACTAAGTAGAAAAAGCGATCTGTCTCCTCTACTAGTTAGTCCCATCCCCACACAGTGAGGGAACACACAGGTAACCCCTTCATCGCACCCTAGTGTTAACCCCTTCCCTGCCAGTGTTATTTATTCAGTAATCAGTGCATATTTCTAGCATTGATTGCTCTATAAATGTCAACGGTCCCAAAAAAATGTGTCAAAAATGTCCGATGTGTCCGCCGCAATGTCGCAGTCATGATAAAAATCACAGATCGCCGCCATTGCTAATAAAAAAAATTAATAAAAAAATGCCATAAATCTACCCCTATTTTGTAGGCGCGATAACTTTTGCGCAAACCAATATTCTTCTACATATTACCAAAATATGTAGAAGAATTGGCCTAAACTGAGAATATTTAATGTAGCAAAAAGTAAAAAATATTGATTTTTTTTCAAAATTGTCGGTCTTTTTTTTTGTTTATAGCGCAAAAAATAAACTGCAGAAGTGATCAAATACCACCAAATAATTTGTGGGAAAAAAAGGACGTCAATTTTGTTTGGTTACCACGTCACACGACCACGCAATTGTCAGTTAAAGCGATGCAGTGCCACATCGCAAAAAAGGGCTTGGTCAGGAAAGGGGTAAATCCTTCCGGGACTGAAGTGGTTAAAAAAGTTATAAATTGATTTGCATTTTGACAAGTGAAATAAGTATTTTGACCCCTTTGCAAAACATGACTTAGTACTTGGTGGCAAAACCCTTGTTGGCAATCACAGAGGTCAGACGTTTCTTGTAGTTGGCCACCAGGTTTGCACACATCTCAGGAGGGATTTTGTCCCACTCCTCTTTGCAGATCCTCTCCAAGTCATTAAGGTTTCGAGGCTGACATTTGGTAACTCAAACCTTCAGCTCCCTCCACATATTTTCTATGGGATTAGGGTCTGGAGACTGGCTAGGCCACTCCAGGACCTTAATGTGCTTCTTCTTAAACCACTCCTTTGTTGCCTTGGCCGTGTGTTTTGGGTCATTGTCATGCATCCAGAACCCACATTCAATGCCCTGGCTGAGGGAAGGAGGTTCTCACCCAAGATTTGATGGTACATGGTCCCGTCCATCGTCCCTTCGATGCGGTGAAGTTATTCTGTCCCCTTAGCAGAAAAACACCCACAAAGCATAATGTTTCCACCTCCATGTTTGACGGTGAGGATGGTGTTCTTGGGATCGTACTGTATGAAGTAGCAGATGCAAAACCCTCAGCTCTCATAACCAAAAACTGCCTAAGAAATATAGCACGAGTATAAATAGTTGCAAATACTTTTTAGCATGTTGATTCAGAACACTTGCATCATTCACAATGAATTGATTCCCCTGTGTGAACTGGGCCATGCATGGATAAACAGATCTGGCTACAAAAACGTAGCACATAAAAAAGCACTAAACGGGGAAGTAGATGATCGTTTTCAATCATTTGTTTCAAAGCTCAGCATGCAATCTTGTGAGCGATGTACAACACGCTGAACTCTCGGTTACCCCATTTCAGTTCCAGAAGTTCAGCAGTGCATGCCCAGCATATTAGCAAGTCCGACGTAGGGAAAATCATATTAATGATGATCTGCAAACCAAATTAATGTGCACAGCTAAGAAAAAAAAAAAAAAACACAAGAAGTAATACATAAGGTCAAATTTGAAAGAACATTTGTTCCCTTCATGTTATGCTAAGCAGATTTAAAGGAATTGGGTAAGTCTGGTGAGATTATAAGAAGAATGATTGGATTTCAGCAGCTCTCTGGTGAAGTATCTCTATGGTGCGGGAGCCTCTGACGCCCCAGAATTTCGCTATCTCTACTATGCAGCCGGCAAGTGACTCAAAGGGATTATTATTATGGAGATGGCGGTCTGGAAAAAAAAAAATAAAAAACAGATGCGTTTACTTTGATTTGCAGAGAGAAATCAGGGATTTTACAGTACTCCGGGCTGGAGATGCATATTAAGTGTGCTTTGTTTCTGGACTGATGTGAGACACTTTGTGGGGTATAATTGGGCAAGGCATAGACAGTGCTTACTCTTATGTCAGTTAAGTGTTTGATTCCAAATATTTTGTCTGATTTCTATTAGCAGTTTTGTAGTCAGAACTTACCTCCCAGACTTGAAGCTTGCACCCCCCCCCCTATCCTCTTCCTATTGTTGGCAGCAGTGGGTGGCATCCTCAGTTGATCAACAACAACCTGGTACTTTGAAGAGTCATACAGCAGCAATTGGAGAACCAAATCTGCTGGCTGGGAGGAGCTCCTAGTGATGTGTTCCCTGGAGCTGGTGTCCCGGGGGTGCCAGAAAAACACTATGGGTTTGGGACTCCACTGAGTTTCACCAGCACTAGGATACATCACTTGGTACTTTATACACTCTTCTTGAGAGGACCTTCTGGCTAGCTCAGAGCAATGTTTATACGGGTCAAAAGGCCTGACTTGTGTAAATGCACATGGCACGTTTTAATTATTTCACTTATTTATCGCAACCACTACTGCAAGTGTGTTTGTTTTTTTGCACAGAGCCTAAGGGTACAGGTTTGTAGGATCTGTGGCCCTTTTTTCTCTTTCCAACTGAGAGTCTCTTTTTGGGAAAGCCCTCACCAAATACTTGCATGCAAATGTTCAGAGAAGAAACGTGGAGGAGTGAGCATAGGAATAACCCCATCAGTCTCAGCTCCTACACTGTCCAATCAGCAGGCTGTGGGTGGAAAGGGGACACCACTTTATTATTTATACAGTCTATGACCAACAGAGAAAGGGGTGTCATTCACCTGGAGTTGCGCTTTAAACAGCCATAAGGATCTCTAAGGTCCCATGGAGACTTTTCAAAAAGTTGAGTGGAAGCACTCATTAGGGTAGTCCCCATCAAAGGGCTGTATCGGGAGTCAGAGCAGTTTATGGCCAACCTATTCCTGGCACTTTTGACTTTTTTCATTCTACACAAGTTTCCGGTCTCCCTTCTGTCTCTCCCTCCCAGAGTTCTGACTGATGTATTTAGGTCTTTGAGTATTTTGTCAAAGGAAGAAGTAGAAAATCATTTTATTACCTGAGGTGACATCCTGACACATGTTCCCAGCATACCTTGTAGAGGGACAGGTTTGCACGGCTTTGCTTTGCTAGGCTGAATTTTCCTGGTGCAGGAGACAAAGCGTGAACCAAGACAGAGCTTTTCAAACTCGGGCAGACAATGTGATCTGAGCTTGGGAAATTGCACATCTATTGGCTGTACAATTATAACAGTATCTCAAATGCAGCCTGTCAGGTCATTTCCATACAACGAAATTAGACGCTGAGCTGTGCTGGATTATTTCATAAATTCAGGTGCCAATCATGCGCAACAAAGGCCAGTGAGATTTTTCCCCCTCCATATTTCTACATATTAACCAGAGGCTGCAATGGTCCCAGCTAGAAAAAGCCCATTGAATCAAATGAGTTACAGCTCTAGAGCAGTGGTCTCCAAACTGTGGCCCATGGGCCAAATGCGGCCCTTTGCTTGCCTTTATCCGGCCCTTGAGGTTTTCCCACGACCGATGGTGAAAAATTGCCTATCCTGAACGCAATTCTTCAGGAGAGGGAGGTTGAGGCTCTCCTAAGCTCAGCAGTTCCTAAACTCTGCTAAAAGCCTAGGTATACACCTAGGCTTTTATGGAGAAGATTTAAGAACTGAAGTATAGGAGCTGTTAATGTTTATGGAGCCTAATGCAGTCCCCAAAAAAGGCACAGAGAGGGTAAAGGACTGGTCCCCAGTATTGCAGCTGGTCGTTCCATAGTTTATGGACTTGTACCTGTGTGGAGGCAGCTATCTTGGTAGAGGCAGGGCTTTGCTTCCTCATGCTGGAGCCTCCAGCAAGGAGAACAGTGATCAGCACAATGATGACATCACCAAATCTCACTCCAAATGTCCTGAAACTAGCAATCAGGTGGAGCAGTGCCTGAGATATCATACTGCAGACATAATGTACAGCTATGAGGCTACAGTACATGAGTGCCTAGGCACACTCACATACCAGGATGTATACTGATATTTTTTGGAAGAAACTCCAGACAAAAAGGTACATTCTTCATGATACTGCTTAGGCACAATTAACATTTCTAGATGTTCTGCACAAAATCAAAGCCTAACTCTAGGAATACTGACTTTAAATAGTATTGTTTGGACCAAATTACCTCTCTCCTTCACTAATCAATGCAGCAGCTATCAGTGTTTCATGTATCATGAGCTACATACAGTATACAGCACTCTGTTCTGACAGTGGTAAGGGGGCTTTGTGCCCTGTTCCTGCAGCAATATCAAGTCGGGCTGAGCACTGCTCAGTCTGTAAGCAGGTAGTGGTTAACGCTGTCCCGGTTGGGAAGGCTGGAGTTAATTGTTTTTATTGGTAGTTTATTTTGGGCTTGACCCCCCCCCCCAGTCCTGTGTGCTAAAGAAAGGATGGAGGCCCAGACCCTAGTGTTCAAAGGTTCTCTGCCCGGACCCCAGAGTTTGAGGGCTCTCTGCCTAGCCCCATTATGGTCTGGTCTGGTTTGTCTGCCTTGCCAAAGTCTGGATTTCCAGTTCCATGCCCAGGTCAGAGTTCAAAGCCAATCCTGGACACTACCACTATGGACTCTGCCAAGAATGGACTCTTTCCTATGCAGGTATGCTGGGGCAGCCATAAACCTGAGCAGATTTGCACCCACAAAGCCCTCGTCCTGTACACAGGTACGGAAGAGAAAAAGGAGTTAAAGCGTAAGTAAACCTATCGATTTAACATTTTCAAAAAACAGTTATATTTCTGGCACGTTCCGGGAATGTAACTGTCACATTGGTTGTGCTCTCAAACAAAACTGTCAAACCATCCAATGGCTGGTGTCATAACTGATCACATGTGCAGCATCATGGCAGTTGAAGAGCAAACAGAGGCCAAGATGGCAGCTTCTTTGGCTGTAAATGATAGGAGGATTTACTTCCACTTTAAGTGAAGTGCACGCATGGAATTAGCACTAGGTGCACAGCGGGACCCTATACCGTTACTGGGTGTGAGGTAGCGGTAATACGCTGGACAGGTGGAGAGTCCTCCTAAATGCACAAGTGACTGTGGTGATGTACAGCAACATCGAAAGAGTTTATAAGAGACCAGTTGGCGGTTTCAGTAAGGCTACCCCCCCCTATGCAAGACAGTGACCATATCCAAAGTACCTAGCGTAGCCCAGAAGAACTCACCCCATGATAGGCCTCTCATGTGACCCTTGCTTGGCCCCAATGAGGAGGGAAACATGGAGGACCAACCACCCCCACAAGCCATTCACAGGAAAGCTTGTATTTTTATGAATGAATACAAGGCTTGCTCTGATGGCTAAAGTGAATGTCATCTGCCATCCTCTCCACCTCAGCCAATCAGAAGAAGCTCTGTATTCCTTCAAAAATAAAAAGCTTCCTGTGAATGGCTGAGCAGCGCTTAGTCCAACTCTATTTTGTATCAGGAACAGGATGGGTAGTCCCCATGCTGGAACACATCACTGTATACTGTATGTAGCTAACGCTACATATGCTTTACACAACGCTAACAGCCACCAATTAGTGAAGAAAATAGGTCATTTGCATCAGATTGGTCCATAGAAACTATGTAAAATATTAGTATTCCTGGAGTTAGACTTTTTCAAATCTCCACCTTTCGAGCTCTGGTCCACTTTCAACACATCCTCCCGAAAAACTCTCACCTTCTAAATAAAAAGCAGCTTAATGAGCCAAATTGCATCACTATTGGAAAAACAAAAAAGTTTATACCAATGGCAAAAATCCGTAATTTTTGCTGTGAAATCATTTATATCATATCACTCCATTTATCTCTACCATTTATGAACTTGCTTCCTGTGCAGAGTGTGCCAGTGGCCTCCGACAGAAAGCCTGAACTCCAGTCAAATATTTACCTAGCAGGGTGCATAATGGACTTCCATTACACACTGGGCTCCCTCTCGGAATCGGAGTCTGTTTTCAACACAACACCTATACAAAAAAGAATTTAAAAATGATATTGTGGGTTGCTCATTCTGAAAAAAGCACCAGGTTTGTTTTAGCCCATCGCATATAAATCGTGCAGGAAACATTGCGATTCAGTGCGGTGCGATTTTAGCTCATCCATTTTGAATGAGCTCAAATTGCGGCGCAGTGCAGTGCACCAAGGTATGCATGCGCTTATTTTTGAAACGCACTGCAACCACTGGTGGTTTTGTACCATGCAGCTCGGTGCAGGCAAACGCACTGCGTTTTGAATGTCATTTACATTGCACTTGGTGCCGATCACAAGGGTTTCCAGCAACGTGTTCTAGTGTAAGCTGGGACTTAAAGGAGAATCCCAAGAATGGATATTTTTTACATAGTTAAAATTGGTTCAGTTTGGCCTAATGTAGTTATGTATATACTATACATGGCTGGAAGCTGGAAATCACTGAAGTAGACACCACTACTCCATCTGCTTCTGGGTCCTGTGCTGAGCAGCCAACCTAATGTTTTCTGGACACAGGAGGTCAACCGCTTAGCCAGGCACAAACCATTTAGAGAATGCAAAGCCTTTGTCTGATTGGATGAGGAGTGTGACATCACTGCTCTGACTCTCCACCTTGTCCAATCAGAGAATACTTTGCATTCCTTCAGAAAATGCAGAACATTATCTGAGTGCAGGCTGTGCTGTCCTGTATTCAGAATGCATCAGGCCAGCCACTCAGTATGGGACCCAGAAGTGGAGATCACTGAAGTCACGGTGCCTACTGCAGTGATTTCCAGCTTCCAGGACCATTGGCAGATATGGTATATACATAGTTACATTGGTCCAAGCTGGAAGCCGGAATCCACAGTCTGAGAGATCCATCAGCAGGGCTAACCCTAGGAGAACTTTTCCAATCCATTGGAGTTTTACCAAGATTTTTTACACATGCTGTTACCTTACATCAGTAAGGCGAGAGGCCAATCCGCACAGATGTGTCACTGCACTTGTAAGAAGAGACACTAGTCACACTTTGTTCTGCATGTTTCATCACTCAGCATTGTTTATTATTTACAGTGGACCGATTTTACAATTCACCACATGCATTAGCTATTGAGTCACTGTCTATCACCAGCACCTATTCTTATTTAAATTTGCTTATGACAGGAGGGGTTGTCTTACCTCCCTGTGTTTATTCAAGTTTATCTGTGAGATTTCACATCATGTATTTATATATTGTTCATAAGACTATGCGATTTTAAGTTTGTTTTACCTTTCCACATTTGTTCATCTTTAATAGCGCAGCACCATACATTTTTGTTATAAGGGAAATAGCAGCTACCACCCCAGGTCTTGATACTGACCAAAAAACATAATTGTGCAAATAAGTGCAGCGCTAATTAAAAATCCAAGTAAGAGGGTGTATGAAACAGTCCACCACAAGTGTGCATAGTAATAATAATCCAGTGATGTGTTATATCCTCTTATATAGGCTGGAGCTCTGTCAGAGTGACCATGCAGTTCTTGGTCACCCCCCCGACCAAGGCCCTTTTACCCCGGACGCTCAGTTTGGCTGGGCGGCTCGCTCTAGGAAGTGTTCTGGTGGTTCCAAACGTCTTCCATTTACGGATGATGGAGGCCACTGTGCTCATTGGGACCTTCAAAGCTGTAGAAATTTTTCTGCACCCTTCCCCAGATCTGTGCCTAGATACAATCCTGTCTCGGAGGTCTACAGACACTTCCTTGGACTTCATGACTTGGTTTGTGCTCTGACATGCACTGTTAACTGTGGGATCTTATATAGGCAGTTGTGTGCCTTTCCAAATCATGTCCAATCAACTGCATTTACCACAGGTGGACTCCAATCAAGTTGTAGAAACATCTCAAGGATGATCAGTGGAAACAGGAGGCACCTGAGCTCAATTTTGAGTGTCATGGCAAAGGCAGTGAATACTTATTTATGTACATGGGATTTTTTCCTTTTTTATTTTTAATAAAATTTGCAAAGATTTCAAACTTCTTTCAGGTTGTCATTATGGGATATTGTTTGTAGAATTTTGAGGAAAATAATGAATTTAATCCATTTTGAAATAAGGCTGTAACATAACAAAATGTGGAAAAAGTAAAGTGCTGTGAATACTTTCTGAATGCACTGAATGTGGTCAACTTTATAGTCAAATGCCACCAAAAAGTTTTTCTAAAATCTTGAACAGAGTAGGAAAGGGTTATGCCGCGTACACACGGTCGGACTTTTCGGCTACAAAAGTCCAACGGACGCTGACGGACTAAAGCTGGCTGGTAATCCGATCGTGTGTGGGCTTCTCCGGACTTTCAACGGACTTTTTTAGCCTCAAATCCGACGGACTTTAGATTTGAAACATGCTTCAAATCTTTACGTCGTAAGTACGACGGACCCCGAAATCCGCTCGTCTGTGTGCTAGTCCGACGGACAAAAACCCATGCTAGGGCAGCTATTGGCTACTGGCTATGAACTTCCTTATTTTAGTCCGATGTACGTCATCACGTACGAATCCGTCGGACTTTTGTGTGGTCGTGTGTAGGCAAGTCCGTTCGTAAGAAAGTCTGCCGCAAGTCCGCCGAAGGTACGTCGGAAGTATGTCGGACAGGCTGTCGGACTTTTGTAGACGAAAAGTCCGACCGTGTGTACGCGGCATTAGATCCTTTGCCAGTGATTATTGCTCTCTGTGTCTGCAGTTGGGAGATTCGTCATTACCTCCTGTCCTGGGTACACCCTATCACATCACAGGGTTGTATTTAGACATCATACCACCCTAGCGACTCTTGGGTGACGCCCTTTTAAACATGCTTTGCCCCTTGCTGTGCTTATTTTAGCAAATAATTCACATAGCAACTTAAAGGTAAAGGCAAAAAAACAAACATGTCTATACTTACTGGCCCCAAACGTCCTCTTCTAAGGTCCCTGGCCAGCGCCAGAAGTGAGGGGAGATGAGCTTCAGATGTGCACAGTGATAGAACAAATGAGGGCTTAGGTAAGTAAAAGGGGGGGGGGTGCCTAAACATTTTTAACCTTAATGCAAGGAATGCATTAAAATGTTTAGGCTTTAGAACCACTTTAAAGCAGTGTTTTACTTTTGGCAGCAAATTTCGATTTCGTTTTGGTCTTATGCCCCGTACACACGGTCGGACATTGATCGGACATTCCGACAACAAAATCCTAGGAATTTTTCCGATGGATGTTGGCTCAAACTTGTCTTGCATACACACGGTCACACAAAGTTGTCGGAAAATCCGATCATTCTGAACGCGGTGACGTAAAACACGTACATCGGGACTATAAACGGGGCAGTAGCCATTAGCTTTCATCTCTTTATTCTGAGCATGCGTGGCACTTTGTGCGTCGGATTTGTGTACACACGATCGGAAATTCCGACAACGGATTTTGTTGTCGGAAAATTTTATAGCAAGCTCTCAAACTTTGTGTGTCGGAAAATCCGATGGAAAATGTGTGATGGAGCCTACACACGGTCGGAATTTCCGACAACAAGGTCCTATCACACATTTTCCGTCGGAAAATCAGACCGTGTGTACGGGGGAATTAGTCTTAGGACTAAAATGGCATTTTAGTTCTAGTCCCATTTTAGTCTTCTGCAATTGTTTTAGTTTTAGTCGTATTTAATCAACTAAATCTCCAGTACATTTTAGTCAACTAAAACTACTTTTAGTCGTCTAAAATGTAATAGGTGTAATTAAATTTTAATGCATTAGTTAACATTTCTCTACAATTTACAAACTGATTATATACTGCTGGAGTGAAAAATCTAATATGTTATTATTTATGGTATTGAGGTATAAACATGCACTGCAGACCAGTGTTAATTTTGAAGTCAAATTTCAATTTAGTTTTAGTCTTGACTAAAATGGCATTTTAGTTTTAGTCCCATTTTAGTCTTTTGACTAAAATGCCATTTTAGTTATAGTCATATTTTAGTCATCTCAGCTGTTTTAGTTTTAGTCTTATTTTAGTCGACTAAAATAATATTCATTTAGTCAACTAAAATGTTTTAGTCGTTTTAGTCGACAAAATTAACACTGCTTTAAAGATGAATTCCAGGTATGGATATTTTTACATAGTTACACTGTTCCACCTTGGACCAACATAACTATGCAAATACCATACCCAGCCGATCCCTATGGAAGTCGGAGATCATTGTAGTAGGCACGACTACTATAGTCACCTCCTCCAGCTTCCAGGTCCTGCGTAAAGCAGCTGTCCTGCTGCATTGTAAATACAGCATGGGCACCATTCAGAGAACACTTTGCATTTTCTCAGTGGGTGAAAAGCATTCTCTGATTGGATAAGGTAGAGAGATGGGGTGGTGACATCACCACCTCCATCTTGTCTAATCCGAGAAGACTTTGCATTCATTGAAAATATGCAAAGTGTTCTCGGAATGGCGCCCATGCCGAGCAGGTGACCTCCTGGGTTCAGTAAGCAGCAGGGCAGTTGCTCAGCACTGGACCAGGAAGCTAATGGAGGTCACTGGAGTAGCAGTGCCTAGTTCAGTGAATTCTGGCTTACATGGTGATCGGCCAGGTATGGTATATAACTATGGTATATGCATAGTTAGATTTTAATAAAGTTGATCGATATAATAGAGACCCTTTCCAGATCTGGTTGAGACCATAAACTAGTATTATAGATTTTGGCGTTTCATGTTGACATTACTAGATCACCCTTGTGCCGATTTGGGGGGGGGGTGCTTTGGGTTAGTGTTGTCTGTAATGGTAACACAATACCATTCATTTTGGAGTCAGAAAAAAATGCAAGGTGTCTTTTCAGCCCAATAAAATTAACGCACTACAACGCAGCCTGGACATCTGAATATGGCTTTAATGAAAAGATATCCTGCTTTTCCATTAGATCTGGTTGCAATTTGATTTTTTTATACATTTTGAAATAATAAACCTCATCTGAAGTCTTTTTTACTTTTTTTTTCACCCATAATCATCAAATAGCGACGCATGCAATTTTCCAATTTCCTGCTTGCAGCAAATGAGGATGCAAGCAGACTGCAACAGCGCTGAGTGAAAGTGACACACTAATAGATTGCAATGAATGTAGACAGTATCTTATTGCCAAGTCTAAGCAGGGGCAACGTGGGATTGCTGCACAAATCTTCATATTCATGAGGCTTAATTAGAACAAAATTGCCAGTCAGTAAAATGCGGCCAGCTCAAGAGCCGCTTTCACAACTGCAAAGTGATCGCGCCCCCCCAGAGAGGCGTCTGCCAGCGCAGTCACAAATATCAAGCCATGAAAAATAAAAAATAAAAGTATCAGGAAGGATGGAGGGACTCTGCACTAACCCCATCAGCAGGGAATATAAATATTTCACAAGCGCTACAGCGCCAACCAAATCCAACACTGCACAAGTTCACTAATCAACAAAAAAATTTAATAGAGTCAGCAACATTCAGCCTCCAATATGAACTGCAGAAATAATATTAGAAGAACCTCAAGCTAGAATGCAATTGCAAGGAGCACCAGCCAGCAGAAAAGATTGCTCAAAATCTATATACATTTGTATTGAGGAAATACAAGGAGAGGGAGTAAGGAAAAATCTCTCAATGAGACCTTAGATAAAAGAAAAAAAAAAAAACAAAGAGACAGAGGCGCTAACTCTTCTTCACTGTATACAAAACAAAATTTTGGCTGGAGTTACATTAAAACAGCCATTCTCAACCAGCATTCTATGGAGCCCTAGGGTTCCTCCAAAGGTTGCTAGAGGGCCTTCCCATGTGATGGTGCCCCCATAGTTCCTGGGCCAACACTACTTGGCAGACTCAGCAGCACAAAACCAAGGAATCTTTTAGCCTATCTGTAAGGCCTCATATAAACTAGTGGTTGGAGGGCAGCAAAAATGTGCGAGTGAGCAGCGTTTTTGCCGCCCGCTAACCGCCTCCCTTTAAGCTGCAATAGGCAATGGACAGGGATGTTTTCATGCCGCTGCCGTGATACTTTGCTTCTCGGCCATGGCAGGGTTGACCAGACATGTGTCGTTCAGTGGGCGGCAAGCCTTCTGAACACTACACATACAAGTCAATGGGGAAGCAGTACAAACTCCCTGCATTGCATATGTTTGTAGAGCGAAAATCAGCACAAATCGTGTTAAAACAGGCATGGGGTGTCGCATCACTTCCTTAACACCTGTCAGTAGCCTCTGGAGCATGATCCTAAGGTGGATTGGGTTTCAGAGGCAAGGGAGATTTAGATGTACGTCTAAATCTACCCTAAGAGTGGCATATTACCACAAGAGGGGTTATTCTTTCTACTGACCATCAATGTAAGGGCATTATTCCCACTGGCACCAATTAACTGGTTTTTGCAGGGGTTTCCTGAGAGCTGAAAATTCTTTTAGGGTTGCTCTGCGGTAAAAAGGTAGAGAAAGGCTGCATTAAAGCCCAACACCGGGATATCTTTTTAACAGTCCCCCAAGTAAGAGTTTAAAACAAAAAATTAATACTCATCTTATCTCCAGTGCTCTCTCTGGAGTAATTCCTTTCAGCCCATAGAGCTTGGGCTTCCAGGAGGACTAAGGGCATCCCATGGATGCAGAGCATAATGAACCCTTTCCTTTAAGGGGTAGCACTTCTGCTTTGCATCACAGGGGTTCTTGTTTTCAATCCTGGCCAGGACATTACCTGCTTGGAAGTTTGTATGTTCTCCCTGTGCTAGTGTGGGTTTCCTACCACACTCCAAAGGCAAGTTGGCAGGTTAAATAGTTCCTGTCCAAAGTGGTCCTAGTATGTCAGATAGGGACCTTGGGTTGTATGCTGCTTAAAGGCAGGGATTAATGTGAGTACATAGTAAGTAAATTCTAGGCTCTATATAAATAAGTCGACCTGCACTTATGTACAGTGAAGCAGAGATTGGCACTCTTTGCTTTGTTGAGGTCTCCCCACTGCTGGAGAAAATCCAAAGAGAACTTTGCAAGTCACATGACCAGCCTGAGGACATCTGGAAAAGGTAAAGGGGGAAAAAGGCAAAGCAAAAAAAATCCAGGGTGGTCTCAGGTGGGGGGTAGTCTGGATTTCTAATGAAGTGTTATATTTGGCAAAAGGTCTCATATACGTTAAATGTTGAGTTTTGCTTCCACTCCCCAGCCAAGAAGGTGTCACTCCCTTGTCGGCGAGCTAGATTCTGCAGCGTTTTGGATAGCGAAAGAGTGCCACCTTTCTGACCAAGCAGTGTGACTTGGGCCATTGGGTTGCGATGAAGGCATGACTGTTGACTCCAGGAACCAAGTGAAATCAACGAGTAAGCTACTAACTTTATACTGCAAACTCTTCTTGGATGTGCCTAAAACCAAGCTCAGGACTCGCTCCCTCATCCCCCAGTGCTTCCCCCCCTGGATGTCACCAGCCACAGTAGTTTGTGCTTTTTTACTTACAGTACCTGTTTTCTGATGTCTTCAGGCTAGTCAAAGAACCCCTCTTCCCTTTATTGTTCCCCCCCCCCCCCATCCGTCTGTGTCTTTTTGTTCTTTTTCTTCATCTGCCCCCTCTCTCTTTCTTCTTGGTTACTCCATGCTCTTTGGGGGCTTGATATTGATATCCTTGTGGATCTTACCTGGACCTTGCTTTTCAGGTGTTCATACTCTTTAGACTTAACTATTGCTACTGTCTTCTTTTTGTTTGACACTGTATAAAGCTTTATATGGATTTATGTGGTCATCCCAAGCCCCTGCATGGGCAGATTGGATGCTTTATTGTTATTCCTTTATATTGAATAAAAAGAATTGTACCAGAAAGAAACCTTCTTCCTCACATCGTGTCATGACAGTGGGCACTCACAACATCAGTGCCACTCTTAGCATCATTATACTATGACTGAAGGGCACCATGGTGATGGTCCCTCAGAGGCAGGCCCATGACACCATGCTTTCACAGTATCTTTCGGACTGAATGATCACTGTTTCCACACAGAGCATGGTGGCAGAGAATAGGCTTATCTACTCAGGGTGTGGTTGATTTCTAAAGAAATTGAGCTGTAAGACTTTGCACACCTGGAATGTATTAAGGAGATTTAAAGAAAGTGCAGTTGGGCTTTAGTGTCTATTCACACTTGTACATGTGACTTTGGACATCAAAATCAGATGACAAGTCAATCCCCATGTTTACCAATGATAACCATTCATATATGCTCAATTTAAAGTTGCAACAACTTCAAAGTAGTTCATGCACTACTTTGATCTGACTTTAATGCAACTTGAGGGCCATAGACTTCAATGTTAACCCTCAAAAGTTGAATGATCAAGTCGTACCTGGATGTTTTACATGCAACAGTTGTCCATTATCTTTGGTCAAAGCCAAAGTTGGATTCAAGTCATACCCATCCAAAGTTTCATCAAAGTTGCACTCCAAAGTCGGGCTAGTTTGGAGTCATACAAGTGTGAATGGAGCCTTAGGAAGGAATGTTAAGCGCATGACTACTAGGGGAAGCAAGTCTACAAGTTACAAGTCTGTACTTTAATGCAATAATCAAAATAAGAAACAAAAGGATGCATGAATGTCAAAATAATAAATCATTATGGTCAAGTAAACATTACAAAAACATATATATTCTATTAAACCTCTTACATAAACTAGTTTGTACTTAATTCGGTGGTCCATTAGCGTTATCTTTGTGGAGCTGTCAATTATCATTTCATCACATTCCCAGGGATGATTAGATAGCCTTTACATGGATATTTAATGTGCTTTTCTTCTCTGCGTTCATTTCCACTTTAATGGAACTTAACTGACTGCAGAAAATCCCGCCATCCCAGAATAAATTTAGCGCAACAGCGATCCCAGGGAAGACTAGGCCACTAGTGCGGAATAACCTGTGTATAATTAAGTGGCTTCAATTATTAATGCCCTTCGCTACATCAGAAGAGGCACATGATTGATGCGCACGTCCTTACCCGTCCTGCTTTTTAAAGGATCAGTGAAATTACAGGAGGTGTCCTCAAGTAAAAGAAATCATAATGCAACCATATTTAAAGAGCATCTGTGGTTTAGTAATAAATGTAATAAAAAGGAAGATGGTGGGCAAGGTAGGCGCTGGACTTGGTTCTTACTGGGATTAAAGCTCCAGTAAATTTTGCAAGTGTCGTGTCTTAGGCCTTCTACTTAAAGTCAGGCTGCCTGTATCCTGCATGGCTGTTACCAAGAACAGGTTATGTGTGACAGGTTCAGCAGTTTAATATTTGATTATTCGTTTGTTTTTTTTATTATTATTTTTTAGTGCTGACAATTTATGCAACACTTTATATACTGTACATTCACATAAGTCACTGACCCCTAAGAGCTTATAATTTAGGTAGATGACACCAAGCACTCCTATGACCCAACCACTTTACCATGGACATGAATACATGTATATGCCAAAAGTAGGAGATGTAGAAGAGGGGGCCAGGCATAGCCTGGCTTATGCAAGAACTTGGAAAAAATTCAGCTGTACCGTATTTCCCCCGTTATTCATGTTTGTACTGAAAGCAGAACTAAACCTTCCTATGCCTTTATACCCGTTAAAAAAAACCCTCCTATCCCTTACAGCCAAACTGCCATATTGGCCTCTGTTTGATCTGCAGCTGCCATGGTGCTGTACATGACATGTGATTAGTTATGACACTGGCCATTTGACCAACTAGCAATTGGCTAGCAAATGATGCTGCAGAGGAATTATCTATCAGCATTGTCACTGCCAATACACTGGCTTCTTGCTTGTCAATCAACACATGGCCAGGGTCGGACTGGGAAAAAAAAAACAGCCCTGAAAATAATTTCATACCAGCCCCATAGCATTATTATACCATTCCAACAGCATAACGTCACTATTTTCTTATTCATAAAAGGGAAAACCATACATTTTAAACCACATTTAAAGAGTGTATTATATATAGATAAGACAGATATGAAAGCACATAGGGCTTTATTTTATATATATATATATATATATATATATGTGTGTGTGTGTGTGTGTGTGTGTGTGTGTGTGTGTGTGTGTGTGTGTGTGTATGTGTGTATATCATATATTCTATGTGTGTGTGTGTATATATATATATATATATATATATATATATATATATATGTCTGTGTGTGTGTTTTTATATATATATATATATAAATAAAAAGAAGAGCAAATTCTGGTTAAAAGTGGTAAAAGTGCAAACATGGTACAGGAGGTGGTCAGAGACTGTGCGGACATGGTACAGGAGGTGGTCATAGGCTGTGTGGACATTGCACAGGAGGTGGTCAGAGACTGTGTGGACATGGTACAGGACGTGGTCATAGGCTATGCGGACGTGGTACAGGAGGTGGTCATAGGCTGTGCGGACATGGTACAGGAGGTGGTCAGAGGCTGTGCGGATGTGGTACAGGAGGTGGTCAGAGAGTGTGGGCATGGTACAGGACGTGGTCATAGGCTATGCGGACATGGTACAGGAGGTGGTCATAGGCTGTGCGGACATGGTACAGGAGGTGGTCAGAGGCTGTGCGGATGTGGTACAGGAGGTGGTCAGAGAGTGTGGGCATGGTACAGGACGTGGTCATAGGCTATGCGGACATGGTACAGGAGGTGGTCATAGGCTGTGCGGACATGGTACAGGAGGTGGTCAGAGACTGTGTGGGCATGGTACAGGAGGTGGTCAGAGACTGTGTGGACATGGTACAGGAGGTGGTCAGAGGCTGTGCGGATGTGGTACAGGAGGTGGTCAGAGACTGTGGACATGGTACAGGACATGGTCATAGGCTATGCGGACATGGTACAGGAGGTGGTCATAGGCTGTGCGGACATGGTACAGGAGGTGGTCAGAGACTGTGTGGATATGGTACAGGAGGTGGTCAGAGACTGTGTGGACATGGTACAGGAGGTGGTCAGAGGCTGTGTGGATGTGGTACAGGAGGTGGTCAGAGACTGTGGACATGGTACAGGACGTGGTCATAGGCTATGCGGACATGGTACAGGACGTGGTCATAGGCTATGCGGACATGGTACAGGAGGTGGTCATAGGCTGTGCGGACATGGTACAGGAGGTGGTCAGAGACTGTGCGGACATGGTACAGGAGGTGGTCATAGGCTGTGCGGACATGGTACAGGAGGAGGTCATAGTCTGTGTGGACATGGTACAGGAGGTGGTCATAGGCTGTGTGGACATGGTACAGGAGGTGGTCATAGGCTGTGTGGACATGGTACAGGGGGTTCATAGGCTGTGCAGACATGGGTGGTCATAAGCTGTGCGGACATGGTACAGGAGGTGGTCAGAGACTGTGCGGACATGGTACAGGAAGTGGTCACAGGCTGTGCGGACATGGTATATATGCCATGAGCGCGCACAATTTTAAAGCATGACATGTTAGGTATCCATCTTCTTGGTGTAACATCATCTTTCATATTACACAAAAAAATGTGGGGTATGTGTTTTTTGTTTTTTTTTAATCTTTAAAGTGTCTTTTTTCCAAAAAAAATGCGTTCGAAAAACCGCTGTGAAAAAATGTGCGACATAAATTGCAATGACTGCCATTTTATTCTCTACAGTGTCTGCTAAAAAAATATATAATGTTTGGGGGTTTTAAGTAATTTTCTAGCAAAAAAATACAGATTTTTACTTGTAAACAAATGTCAGAAAAAGGCTTGGCCCTTAAGTGGTTAAGCTCATTTCTTTTACAAGTTTCCCTAAAAAAAAAAAATAAAAAAAATAATTTGAAAACAACTTTACAAAATGTCAACAGACCAACAGAAATAGAGTGCAACATCAGGCTCCCTGACACCCTCGCCATCTACCATGCATGGCCGCTGTTCCCATCACAAATTATTACTGCAGTATAAACAGCACTGCGTCTAGAATCCCTTCACTGCAGAGCGCGGAGAACCATGGCTGCGCATTCACTTAGCAGGAGAGTACGAGCGCACAGACCTGTCAGCAGAAGCAGGTCAGCAAGATTGAGCAAGGAGAAAAATCAATAAATCTTTGAATTAATCATGCAGCTGCCAGAGAGAATTATGGGTGCTTGAAGTGAAACAGCAAGGTAAGTTTCCATGGCGACCGTTTTGTTTCCTCCTCACCAACTGAGGCTGGACTTGCAATTAGGCCTCCAAGGCAAGATACAGTACAGCATTTTAAAGGGGATCTGTAGTGTATTTTTATTAGGCGTATATCAAAGTTTAGATTTTTTTTTTTTAGTTATTTATTTTTACTGGATTTTGATTCAAACGTTTTACAAGGTCGCGTTTCATAATGGAATTTTTGATCCTATTTCATATATTTATATATGGATTTGCAGTTTCCACCGTCTGTTTATCATGCTGTACAGTGAGGCTAATAAAGTGCTGATGTACTAATAGACTGGCATTAAGAAAGGGCAACAAATAAGACACCATCACTAGGAAGCAGTATAACCCTCGTACACATTGAATGCAGCTTTGAAATCCTGCGACTTCATCTGAAATCGCACGATTTCAAAGCTGCATGTCAGTGCATTCAGGTGCGACTTGGAAGACAAATGTGCGGCTTCATGGACAGATGTCTATGCAAGTCACACCCCAAAATCACCAAATGTAGTGCAGGAACTACTTTTTCAAATCAATGCGGCACCACAAAGTCGGCATTGCACCGATTTGAACACTGCGATCGCCGACAATAGGGTGCGACGTGTCACATCGAAGGACAAGTCCATGGCTGGTGCTACCACTAGGCAAACTAGGCAGCTGCTTAGGGTGCCCTTCTGCCTAGGGCACCTGGCCACTGGTGTTCCTACTCTCTTCTCTCTGCAACAAGCAGTGGTCACTCTGCACATAGTGTCAGAGGCGAAGCGGCGGTGGAGGACTGTGTCTGTGTCCCGACTCCCCAATGAATGGAAGCAAGCAAACATTCATTGATGGGCGCTGGTAGGCTGCATTTGCTGGGCGCTGGTGAGGCTGCATTTGCTGGGCGCTGGTGAGGCTGCATTTGATGGGCGCTGGTGAGGCTGCATTTGATGGGCGCTGGTGAGGCTGCATTTGATGGGCGCTGGTGAGGCTGCATTTGATGGGCGCTGGTGAGGCTGCATTTAATGGGCGCTGGTGAGGCTGCACTGATGGGCGCTGGTGAGGTTGCATTTGATGGGCGCTTCATTAAAAAGGTGGAAAAGGGGGCAGGGGGTCAGGGGTGGAGCCAGGGGCTGTGGCAAAATGAAGTTTCGCCTAGGGTCTCAAGAATCCTTGCACCAGCCCTGGACAAGTCACATGGATGAACATGCACAGACAACGGCAATAGACAGGGTATTGCTGAGGCTGGGCTGAAGCGTGGTCACGGACAGCTGCCGCCGCTCATCCTGTACACAGCAGGAGATACAGTTCTCCGCCCATCTTCGCATGTATTCGCACAATCAGTGGTTACCTGTGACACATACACATTCGTCCAGAGACGGGCATCTGTCTCTAACTGCAGGTTAGGGTTGTCACCTGTCCGGGATTCACCCGGACAGTACAGGTTTTGAATCATGTGTCCAGGTTTTAGTCCACCTGAAACCCGGACACAATATTTAGACAGTAATGTGGCTCGGAGGATGTTGACAGGAGGGTGAGGGCGCACTATGCACGCCCATTACTATTCTCTTTGGAGCCCCCAAATGTGTCCCAGGTCTGTTATAATCCTATAGTGTATGCTGGAAAAAAAAATAAAAATAGCTGTGTGGCTCTAAAGTGTTGGAGCTTGGCTTGAAGAAAAAGTGGCAACCCTACTGCAGGTAACCACTGGATATATGGAATGCCAACAGCAGTGGCTCCTGTCATTGCTTCATACACGCTGAGCAGTCGCAGTTGTCCGCAGCTACCTGTGAGCCCAGCTGCAGATGTACTCTGCCTCCTGCCGCTGTCTGTGCCTGCTGGTCTATGTGGATTAGGCTGTGATGGATCGCTATTCAGAGGGCATTTGAAAAGTGGCGATAGGGCGATAGGTCACCTCTTCATGACCTGTTTTAACCCATAAACCCACTGCACCACAACTGTGAGCATTGCACACATTGCATGCGTGCCTGTTGCGGGGTGTCCCTATTTACTTGAAGTGAAGTGACAGCTGAGCCTGGCTGCATTTTATGGGCACAAGTGGCTGCATATGATGGGGCACAAGTGGCTGCATATGATGGGGCACAAGTGGCTGCATATGATGGGGCACAAGTGGCTGCATATGATGGGGCACAAGTGGCTGCATATGATGGGGCACAAGTGGCTGCATTTTATGGGCACAAGTGGCTGCATATGATGGGGCACAAGTGGCTGCATATGATGGGGCACAAGTGGCTGCATATGATGGGGCACAAGTGGCTGCATATGATGGGGCACAAGTGGCTGCGTATGATGGGCACAAGTGGCTACGTATGATGGGCACAAGTGCCGCTGTCTGTGCCTGCTGGTTTATGTGGATTAGGCTGTGATGGATCGCTTTTAAGAGGGCATTTGAAAAGTGGCAATGGGGCGATAGGTCATCTCTTCATCACCTGTTTTAACCCATAAACCCACTGCGCCACAACCGTGAGAATTGCACACATTGCACGCGTGCCTGTTGCGGGGTGTCCCTATTTACTTGAACTGAAGTGACAGCCGAGCCTGGCTGCATTTTATGGGCACAAGTGGCTGCATATGATGGAGCACAAGTGGCTGCATATGATGGGGCACAAGTTGCTGCGTATGATGGAGCACAAGTTGCTGCGTATGATGGGGCACAAGTGGCTGCGTATGATGGGGCACAAGTGGCTGCGTATGATGGGGCACAAGTTGCTGCGTATGATGGGGCACAAGTTGCTGCATATGATGGGGCACAAGTGGCTGCATATGATGGGGCACAAGTGGCTGCATATGATGGGGCACAAGTGGCTGCATATGATGGGCACAAGTGGCTGCGTATGATGGGGCACAAGTGGCTGCATATGATGGGCACAAGTGGCTACGTATGATGGGGCACAGTGGCTGCGTATGAAGGGCACAGTCGCTGCATTTGATGGGCACAGTGAGGCTGCCATTTTTTGGGGGGATGGGGGGGGGGGGTTCAGTATTTTTCAGTTTATTTGCACCCCCCCCCCCCCCCAAAAAAAAAATTTTGAGCACCAGCCGCCACTGGGTGTTAATCCTTTCCTATGCTATCCAAAAAACATAAAAATGTGTTTTTTGGCTGGAGTTACACTTAAAAAAATGTACCTGTTCCAACTTACAAATTCAACTTAAGAACAAACCTACAGACCCCATCTTGTTTGTAACCCGGGGATCACCTGTAGTGGCAAAATGCGACACATGTGTTTGGGTGGCATTCCCTTTTAAATGGCACCTATACGCGTTGCGGTTTTGCCAATATTGCAGCGTGGCAAACCCCATTGCACAAAGCTTGTCAACTAAAAGAAGTGCCTGCTGCTTTTTGGGTGACGAGCTTTGTACAACAGTTGGGGCAAAACCACATCGCATTTAGGTGCCACTAAAAACGGATGACACCCGAACCCGCGTGGTGTGTTTTGCCACTATTGCAGTATGATTTGGAATCGTGTCGATTCTGTCCCAGATTCCAAAATGCCAGATGTAAACGGGGCCTGAAAACCAATCCACAGTGAGTTTGCTCCTCAAAAGGGCTACCAATAGTGTAAATGAGCCCTTAAGGTAGGGATGCCACCTCATCCCTTTAAACCCAGACACATATGAATTACACAGGTTCTGAGGCTAATTTATTGCAGATAAGGCACCAAGTGAGTTTAATTGTCATCTTAATCAGCCGCAGAACCTGTGTAATTACTATGTGTTTGCGTTTAAAGGGATGTGGTGGCAACCCTACCATACTTGCCAACTGTCCGCCGGGGACACCTGATGCGAGGGGAGCTCCGCAAGGGACACCTGATGTGAAGGGGAGCTCCGCCGGGGACACCTGATGTGAGGGGAGCTCCGCAAGGGACACCTGATGTGAAGGGGAGCTCCGCCGGTGACACCTGATGTGAAGGGGGGCTCCGCCGTGGACACCTGATGTGAGGGGGGGCTCCACTGGGGACACCTGATGTGAGAGGGGGCTCCGCAAGGGACACCTGATGTGAAGGGGAGCTCCGCCGGGGACACCTGATGTGAAGGGGGGCTCCGCCGGGGACACCTGATGTGAAGGGGAGCTCCGCTGGGGACACCTGATGTGAGGGGGAGCTCCGCTGGGGACACCTGATGTGAGGGGGAGCTCCGCTGGGGACACCTGATGTGAGGGGGAGCTCCGCTGGGGACACCTGATGTGAGGGGGGGCTCCGCCGGGGACTCCTGATGTGAGGGGGGGCTCCGCTGGGGACTCCTGATGTGAGGGGGGGCTCCGCCGGTGACACCTGATGTGAAGGGGGGCTCCGCCGTGGACACCTGATGTGAGGGGGGGCTCCACTGGGGACACCTGATGTGAGAGGGGGCTCCGCAAGGGACACCTGATGTGAAGGGGAGCTCCGCCGGGGACACCTGATGTGAAGGGGGGCTCCGCCGGGGACACCTGATGTGAAGGGGAGCTCCGCTGGGGACACCTGATGTGAGGGGGAGCTCCGCTGGGGACACCTGATGTGAGGGGGAGCTCCGCTGGGGACACCTGATGTGAGGGGGAGCTCCGCTGGGGACACCTGATGTGAGGGGGGGCTCCGCCGGGGACTCCTGATGTGAGGGGGGGCTCCGCCGGGGACTCCTGATGTGAGGGGGGGCTCCGCCGGGGACACCTGATGTGAGGGGGAGCTCCGCTGGGGACTCCTGATGTGAAGGGGAGCTCCGCCGGGGACACCTGATGTGAGGGGGGGCTCCGCTGGGGACTCCTGATGTGAGGGGGGCTCCGCCGGGGACACCTGATGTGAGGGGGAGCTCCGCTGGGGACTCCTGATGTGAGGGGGGGCTCCGCCGGGGACACCTGATGTGAGGGGGAGCTCCGCTGGGGACTCCTGATGTGAGGGGGGGCTCCGCCGGGGACACCTGATGTGAGGGGGAGCTCCGCTGGGGACTCCTGATGTGAGGGGGGGCTCCGCTGGGGACTCCTGATGTGAGGGGGGGCTCCGGTGGGGACTCCTGATGTGAGGGGGGGCTCCGGTGGGGACTCCTGGTGTGGGGGGGGCTCCGCTGGGGACTCCTGGTGTGGGGGGGGCTCCGCTGGGGGTACCTGATGCAAGGACGGACTCTGCTGGGACATCTGACGCAAGGACGGGCTCTGCTGGGACATCTGACGCAAGGACGGACTCTGCTGGAACATCTGACGCAAGGATGGACGGCTGGTGGCAGGCGACGTGGCTAGAGACACGCTCAGGGATCCCACTGATTCTGCATTATGGTTAGTTGAAGGATTTCATTTTATATTACAATGTAATAATAGAAATAATGCACTTCAATCATCCTGACACCATAACAACCATGGTGCTGGGATGATTGAAGTGCTAACACCAGGTGTTTGGAGTATCTTTATCTGCTGATTGTTAAACTTTCTAGAATACACATATTTCTATTGTTGTGTAGGATCTGGGGCTGCTGTCCCGTCATTTCCCCCTCCCCCTCTAATCCCTCTCCCCCTCTAATCCCTCTCCCCCTCTCCATCCCTCATTCATCTCAGACTCTAACCACACCCTCTTGAGCCACGCCTGTTTAAGCCACGCCCACTATGTCGCGTGAACCACGCCCATTTTTCACCGCGGCGCGCTTCACACGCCGCACGTGTATATTTTTCCTAAGCCACGCCTATAAACGAATGCCCGCCCCCTAATTATTCTACGGCTCCACCTACAGCCACAAAAGTGTCCCACATTTTTTTTTTACAATGTTGGCAACTATGCCCTACCTTAACCACTTGCTTATTGGGCACCTAAACCCCCCTCCTGCCCAGACCAATTTTCAGCTTTTAGCGCTGTCACTCTTTGAATGACAATTGCGCGGTCATACAACACTGTACACAAATGAAATTTTATCATTTTTTCCCCACAAATAGAGCTTTCTTTTGGTGGTATTTAATCACCTCTGGGTTTTTTATTTTTTGTTAAAAAAATTAAAAGAGACCGAAATTTTTTTTAGAAAATACAAAACCGTTTTATATTTTGTTAATAAATTTTGCAAACAGGTAATTTTTCTCCTTCATTGATGTACGATCATGAGGCTGCACTGTTGGGCACTGATAGGCTGCACTGATGGGCACCGATAGGCTGCATTGATGGGCACTGATGGCCACTGATGGCCACTAATAGGCGGCACTGGTGGACACTGATGAGGTGGCACTTGTGGGCACTCATAGGTGGCATTGGTGGGCACTGATGGGCGGCACTGATGGGCGGCACTGAAGGGCATTGATAGGTGGCACCGAAGGGCACTAATAGGTGGCACTGATAGCTGGCACTGATAGGTGGCAGTAATGGGCACTGATCAGCACTGGTGACACTGAGGCAGCACTGCTAAGTGGCACTGATGAGGCACTGATTGGCACCACTGGTGGGCATTGATAGGTGGCACTTGTGGAAATTGATAAGTGGTACTGATTGCTGGCACTTATGCAGATTCGTGGCACTGCATGGGCACTGGCAGGTGGCACTTGTAGGCGGTATTGGTAGGCACAGATGAGGTGGCTTCGCTGCTTCCTCTTCGGGACCGATGCACTGAAGCCGGTGATCGGCTTTTTTTCCTCCTCATGCTGTCAGTGTGAGGAGAAAAAAAAAAAGATTACTGATCTTCTGTTTACATCACGTGATCAGCTGTCATTGGCTGACAGCTGATCACGTGGCAAGGGGCCAGGATCGCCCCCTTACTCCAATCTGTGTTCATCCAAGTCTCATTGACTCGGTGATTACAGTGCGCAAAGGAGAGGACGTCTATTGACGTACTCCCGGCAAAGTAGATCTGCGCTGCACCCATCATTCTGCTATAGCGCGGATCTGAAGGAGTTAAGGCATAGCTGCAAGGACAATTTTTAATATCTAGCTGCTGAGAGATTTATCTTCATGGCAATCATCTGTTTTGCTGCAGATTGAAGCTCATTTGGTGCTAATTGGGTGAATATTACCAGTAATTGGTTTTATGCCATTAAAACCAGCCATGGAGCTTAGCCCTAAAACTGACTCTCTCTAGTTCAGTGTTCCTCAACTCCAGTCCTCAAGGCGCCCTAACAGGTCAGGTTTTCAGGATTTCCCTTAGATGAAACGGCTGTGGTAATGACTAAAGCAGTGAAGCTGATCAAATCACCTGTGCAGAATAATGGACATCCTGAAAACATGACCTGTTGGGGCGCCTTGAGGACTGGAGTTGAGAAACACTGCTCTAGTTTACCAAGGCCTGACTTTCCATAAGAGTCCTACTGCAGGGTGAAGCAAGCTAGCAAGATACCTGCTGTACCTCTCAGTGCTCGGTCATATCCAATAAGGGGCAAGCAATTTATGATGAAAGGCAAATTATCAAGCCCATCTCCAAACTGTGCGTCCTCAACCTTACATCTAGACACGCCATGCATTGTGCTGTGTTGTAGTACACGTGTGTGTTTAGTGCATTAGGGTGCCATTTACAATGAACGGCACTGTAGGGCAGAAGCGGGCATTACTGCAATGTAATTGGTGTGAATGGGCTCTTAGCTGAGCGTTTGTGTTGGGGGTAGAGTTGCCACCTCGTCCCTTTAAAACCAAACACATATTATTTACACAGGATCTGTGGTTGATTAACCACTTCAGCCCTGGAAGGATTTACCCCCTTAATGACCAGGCCATTTTTTGCAATACGGCACTGCGTCACTTTAACTGACAATTGCGCGGTCGTGCGACGCTGTACCCAAACAAAATTGACGCCCTTTTTCCCCACAAATAGGGCTTTCTTTTGGTGGTATTTGATCACCTCTGCGATTTATATTTTTTGCACTATAAACAAAAAAAAGAGCGACAATTTTGAAAAAAAAACAATATTTTATACTTTTTGCTTTTACTATAATACATATTCAAAAAAAAGTAAAAAAACTAAATTTCTTCATCAGTTTAGGCCAATATGTATTCTACTACATATTTTTGATAAAAAAAAAAAAATCGCAATAAGCATATATTGATTGGTTTGAGCAAACGTTATAGCGTCTACAAAATAGGGGATAGTTTTATGGCATGTTTATTATGATTTTTGTGTTTTTTACTAGTAATGGCGTGATCTGCAATTTTTTGCAGGACTGCAACATTGCGGCAGGCAGATCGGATACTTTTGACACTTTTTTGGGGCCAGTGGCATTTATGCAGCAATCAGTGCTATAAAAAATGCACTGATTGCTGTAAAAATGACACTGGCAGGTCGGCAAGTGGTTAAGGTGGTAATTAAACTCACTTGGTGCCTTATCTGCATTAATTTAGCCCTAGAACCTGTGTAATTCATATGTGTTCGGGTTTAAAGGGATGAGGTGGCAACCCTAGTTTGGGGTTACAGTGAGGGTTAATATTAGTGTTAGGGTTAGTGCGAGAGGTAATATTGTCACTCTGCACATGTTCAATTTGGTGTGTATTGCTAGAAAGTTTTATTTTCCTTTTCTTGGGAGGGTACATGTGATTAGCACAGGTCCAATCTGCACCAACCAAACAGAGGGTCAGGGGTCCTGCAGCCTCATAGGACAGTAAGAGGAGAATAAAAACTCCTACTACAAGCTTTAACCAGACACTGATAGAAATCACAAGACTGCTTTAACAGCTGATGGGAAAGGGTATTTAGCAGTTTATATTTACTAAAATAATTGCATTTCCATGTTTGGTATACTGTAGGAAACCAGATATGGTGTATGCAGGGTTCTGGGTTTAGTAACACTTTATGTGTGTTTGCCCACACCGAATGCATGGGTGTTGCTGTGCATCCACATGAAGGCAGTCCCATTCATGGAGCTGCTCCCAATTGGACATCCAAATGGGTGCGTAATTATGAATGCAGAGAGTGCGAGTTTGGGGGCCCGCACCCGAACCCACACATATGTCAAATTGGGAGCAGTGGCACACACACAGTTGTGCTCATAAGTTTACATACCCTGGCAGAATTTATGATTTCTTGGCCATTTTTCAGAGAATAGGAATGATAAACACAAAAACTTTTCTTTCACTCATGGTTAGGGTTTGGCTGTAGCCATTTATTATCGATCAACTGTGTTTGCTCTTTTTAAATCATAATGATAACTACTCAAATGACCCTGATCAAAAGTTTACATACCCTGGTGATTTTGGCCTGATAACATGAGCACAAGTTGACACAAAGGGGTTTGAATTGCCACCTGTGATCTGTTTGCTTGTAATTAGTGTGTCTGTATAAAAGGTCAATGAGTTTCTGGACTCCTGACAGACCCTTGCATCTTTCATCCAGTGCTGCACTGACGTTTCTGGATTCTGAGTCATGGGGAAAGCAAAAGAATTGTCAAAGGATCTGTGGGAAAAGGTAATTGAACTGTATAAAGCAGGAAAGGGATATAAAAAAATATCCAAGGAACTGAGAATGCCAATCAGCAGTGTTCAAACTCTAATCAAGAAGTGGAAAATGAGGGGGTCTGTTGAAACCAAACCACGGTCAGGTAGACCAACTAAAATTTCAGCCACAACTGCCAGGAAAATTGTTCAGGATGCAAAGAAAAACCCACAAATAACTTGGTGAAATACAGGACTCTCTGAAAACATGTGGTGTGGCTGTTTCAAGATGCACAATAAGGAGGCACTTGAAGAAAGATGGGCTGCATGGTCGAGTCACCAGAAGAAAGACATTACTACGCAAATGCCACAAATTATCCCACTTACAATACACCAAACAGCACAGAGACAAGCCTCAAACCTTCTGGCACAAAGTCATTTGGAGTGATGAGACCAAAATTGAGCTTTTTGGCCACAACTATAAATATTACATTTGGAGAGGAGTCAACAATAATGAAAGGTACACCATTCCTACTGTGAAACACGGAGGTGGATCGCTGATGTTTTGGGGGATGTTTTTGATGTTTTGGGGGATGTGTGAGCTACAAAGGCACAGAAAATGTGGTCAAAATTGATGGCAAGATGAATGCAGTATGTTATCAAATAATACTGGAACATTTGCATTCATCAGCCAGGAAGCTGCGCATGGGACGTACTTGGACATTTCAACATGACAATGATCCAAAACACAAGGCCAAGTCGACCTGTCATTGGCTACAGCAGAATAAAGTGAAGGTTCTGGAGTGGCCATCTCAGTCTCCTGACCTCAATATCATTGAGACACTCTGGAGAGATCCCAAACGTGCAGTTCATGCAAGACAGCCCAAGAATTTACAGGAACTGGAGGCTTTTTGCCAAGAGGAATGGGCAGCTTTACCATCTGAGAAGATAAAGAGTCCCATCCACAAATACCACAAAAGACTTCAAGCTGTCATTGATGTTAAAGGGGGAAATACACGATATTAAGAACTGAGTTATGTTTAACTTTTTGATCAGGGTCATTTTGGTATTTTCTGTTGTCATTATGATTTAAAAAGAGTAAACATGGTTGAGTGATAATAAGGGTATGTAAACTTATGAGCACAACTGTGTGTATATATTTATATTATATGCAAAGTTGCAGCTTCTGTGTATTGTTTTATTTGAGAACAGTATTTAAATAAACTGAAATACCCCTTTAAGAGTAGTATTCAGAGTTTTTTTTCCCTCTGTTTAGCATTAACCAGCCCCCGACTGATTTACCTAAATAATTGATGTTACTGTAATGTACAGTGAAATCCAGTGAACATGGTTAAGCTCTTTAGGTTTTAGTTTTTTATTTTATGTCATATAGGTTGACATAAACAGGACAATTGAATCGCGTGTGACAGTTGTTGCTGGAAGTTGATTTTTTTTAAATTTTAGATCGCCTTGATATCCAGCACAGTAATATTTTAAGTAATTATTTACTGGGAATAATGTTCATGTATACAGGTGATACAGTTACAGCAGCCCCTGCATTGAAAACGCCGGGTCCTTTTATGAAATCTATGGTCATATCTATGGTCAAACTTTCATTCTTTATCATCAGTATGGTAATAAAAATACAAACAATAGTTGTTTTTGACAATCCAATAGAAGCTTACTTTAAAAATCTTCTTCCATCTTGTGAGTGCTATCTGTCTGCTGGCCGTCTCTTTACAAGGGTATAGAAGAGGATTTTGTCCCTATGACTGCTTGACAAACATTCCCTCTTTTACTTTACCCAAGTAACACACAAGACACCAAAACTGGAGTTTATTGGCCAAAGCAGCCTTTTATTAAACCAAATTGTATAAATCACATATATAAAACATACAAACAACAATCAGCACAGTCTGAAAATTTGGAGCCCCGAGGTCCTTGTAGGTACCTCTACTTCAAGTATCTGCTTAACAAAAGTTAGGCCTCCAACCACAAAACACCGACTCGGAGACAACACCACTACTAGCAGATACAACCCAAACAAACTACAGGGAGCCGTACCCAACACGGGTCCCTACCAATGTACATTGATCAAATAAAGCACATACAAGGACCTTGTACCGCGCCAGTTGTCATGACAGACACCCAAGGGAACTAGCCCAAAAAATGCCCAAGAACATAATCACAAAAAGAGGGAGGGAAGTTGTCCCAACGTAATCTCTTTCCTGAGTGAAGACCTCACCAGGATCCTCATACTGGTCGACCCCTGAAGCCCCTCTCGGTCCCTCCACTCCACCAATCCGGTAAGTGTCCCCTTACTATTTACTTTAAAACCTACATAAAAAAAACTCCTACGGATCCAAACCCCCTTTTAACCCCATCATGTAGGCCCTCCATCTAGGTTTCTTTTTCACTTACTACGGGGGCCTTACTTTCCTCAACTTTCTGAATTCCCTGCAGGTTTTGCAGCTTCTCCACTTCCAAGGACTATATAACCCATGGTACTTTGCTGCCTGCAAGCTGATATTCCTGTACCGACTCTCCTCCTCTCAGCTCCTCTGTAGTTCAGAAGGCAGGCTCTGTGAAATGTGTGACACAGCAGTGCATACGCACAGGCAGTAGCGGCTGGTGCTCAATATTTTCTTTAGGGGGGGGGGGGGGGGCGGCAACAGGAAGTGGGTCCTGAGACTCCCTGGCAAGTGCTCTGCACCCCGGGCCCACCCTTTTTTGAAGCCTCAGGCTCTAATCATGTGCTTCAAGAAAAGAACCCCATTGAAATCCATGCGTCTGGTGCCCTGCATGTAGATTAAGGGCCGTCACCCCGAATGGATGGGCCACAACTGCTCACAGGGCATAGTGACTACGTGTCACATAATTCCAGAAGTAAATGTGTAGGGGGGCTTTACAAAGGAAGTTTACAAACTTCAAGGTCATTCAGATTAATGGGAGGAGGCTAGAAATAAATGAATTATAATTTATAAGTGAATATATGATTTTACATATTTTTTTTAAAAAGGGGTTTCATTTGCCATACACATATCAAGTACATTCTTTGCCACAAGTTAATAGATACATTCCATGTGTTACAGAGCCTATAGAGACACATTAGTCTCTATCATTGGAACGTGTTAGCAAAAGTTTATGTTATGCAGACGTATTGCATTTCACAGCCAGATTGAGTCTATCTGTTTAAATACACATGAGAGTTCTGTAGCATTCTTAGTTGTATGGCATCCACATACACTGTATTGTGAAAAGTATTGGGACGCCTGCCTTCACATGCACATTAACTTTAATGACATCCCAGTCTTAGTCCGTAGGGTTCAATATTGAGTTGGCCCACCCTTTGCAGCTATAACAGCTTCAACTCTTCTGGGAAAGGCTGTCCACAAGGTTTAGGAGTGTGTCTATGGGAATGTTTGACTATTCTTCCAGAAGCGCATTTGTGAGGTCAGACACTGATGTTGGGCGAGAAGGCCTGGTTCATAGTCTCCGCTCTAATTCATCCCAAAGGTGTTCTATCGGGTTGAGGTCAGGACTCTGTGCAGGCCAGTCAAATTCCTTCACCTCAAACTTGCTCATCCATGTCTTTATGGACCTTGCTTTGTGCACTGGTCCAAATCATTTGCTTGAGAGGGGATTATGGTGTGGAGTTTTTTTTCAGGGGTTGGGCTTGGCCCCCTTAGTTCCAATGAAGGAAACTCTTAAGGCATTAGCATACCAGGACATTTTGCCATTGACAGAGAGCTGATCAGGTCGGTCGGCTGCTGGTTTTCCAGCATGCTCGTCCGACAGAAACCAGCCAAATGGCCGGCTTCTGCTGAACAGGCCAACATACACACGGGCTGAATGTCGGTCCTTTTTTATTTTGAACCAGCAAATGTCTCCCAACATTCAGCCCATGTGTACCTGGCTAATGACTACTATAGACCAGTGGTCTCCAAACTGTGGCCCTTTGCTTGCTTTTATTCGGCTCTTGGGGCACTCTACTAATACCAACAATGGGGCATAATCCCCCCCCCCCACTGACACCAACGAAGGGGCACAATTCCGCCTAATGACACCAACAATGGGGCACAAGTCCTCCCAATGGCGGGGCATTGTTTATTCCCACTGACGTCGGGACCTTTTTGTGACAGACTCATCCGGGACAGAGGATTTGGAGGGGACTGAATGCTAGCCTCTTGCCTACTGACTATGGGCCCTGGCTTTTTAGGGGACACTACTCTTTGTAAGACATAGAGTAATGTTGGAGTAATGTTACTTTGGACTCAAGTCCATGTCTCCCCAAGATGCACAGACTCTGGGATCCATGGTAAGGGCCTATATGCCACATTTCCAGCAAGGATGGCTTTCTACTGTGGGACTCATCACAGATGCTGATGTCATCAGCAAGCCACCTGTCTGGGGTTGTCTGCTGTAATGGGTTTATTGCAAGGAGGTCTAGTGTGTCTCCTAAGGGTCTTTCATCCATTGTTATTTGTGCTAATTAACTCAGCTATTGTCTGAAGGTGTTCTGTGTTTATACTTATGATAATGTGTATTGTACCTTTTGAGCTTGGAGCCAGCAAGTCTGACCTGCAATGAGACATTCAAGTCATCCAGGTGGTTAAAGATTCTCTGAGATGGGATTAGCCATGAGTCAGCTGTACCTCATTAGCTGAACCATTGTTTAATGTTTTGGGTAAAAATTTGGGTCATTGTTAACGTGGTGAGTGACCTCCTTCTAAAGTGTATAAAAAAACAGTATTCTTGTTCAAATAAACAGTTTCAGCTTTGCAGCCAAACAAGTCCTGCCTAGTTCTTGGTTGTAATATGCGGCTATAATATCCAATATCTATATTTAGACTGGAGGAAGTGGTATATGACGGAAGCACTCAAGCGGAGTGTGGGACGTTCCGTTACACTTTTCTACTCCCAATGTCCACAATCCAACCCCCTTAAATCTAAAGGACAGTAAACTGGCCCTTCGTTTAGAAAGTTTGGAGACCCTGGGACTAGACAATGAAAGCAAAAGCAAGCATGGCGAGGAATTACTCTCAGCGCTCTTCTCATATCAGCATGCTTGTCAGAATGTGAGCTGTTCTGCTTTTTGCACGGCTCTTACCTCTCACACTCCAGCTCTGCTAAATCGGGACTGCAAGAGGCTGATACCAGGTCACATTTAGGTAATTAGACTATTTGCAATGAAAAAATACATTTACATTTGTATTCATGATTACATAGCTGCATTCATTTGTATCTTTTTTATCTGCATAGAGTTCTACTTTATGCTGTGATATGCAAGTACCTGTAGGATGGGCAACAACTCACCTTAATCAGCCCAAGACCCTGGGGTTGATTTACTAGGCAAATAGATTGTGCACTTTGGAAGTGCAGCTGTGCTCTGCAAGTGCAGTTTCTCCAGAGCTTAGTAAATGAGGTGAAGCTTCACTTTGCAAAAAAATACCCAATCACATGCAAGGAAAATAAATAAAAAAACAGCATTTTTGCTTGTTCCCGATCGCATGATGAAGGTCAGCAGAGCTTCCCCTCATTTACGAAGCTCTGGAACAAACGCCCTCCGAGAGTCCAACTGGACTTGCAATGTCTATCTGCCTTTAGTAAATCAACACCCCCCTGTGTAGACCAACTGCTGTACAACTACCAGCCCCAGCATGCCCAATCAGCCATGTTCTATGATATTCATTGCAGTTAGCTGCCCTGTGCGCCTGATATGTGAACTACAAGCTTCACCCCCCCTCACTGCTTGCTACAGGTATCCTAGAGCAAATCACATTGCCTAGCACTATCCAATACAATCCAGCTTTCATCCAGACACCGGGCCTATTGTAAGAGAACAAGACACAATTCAAGTCACCCTGTTGCCTGGCAACCAGATATTATCACAAGCCACAAGCCCAGAGGTTCCATCACCACGCCAAACCACAATTTAATCTTCGAAAACCACAAAAGATCGCCTCACACCGTCTAATGCTGCTTTGTTTTGCTGCTTATGAGACGTGATATGTGCAAACAGGTTTTTATAATACAATGGCACACAAAAAGCAAGGGTGATGTAACGTTCCCCAATCAAAATAAATATGTAGATACATGAATAAATCAGTTTGAAGGGTCAAGTCCACCCAGAAATTAACCCACCTGATAGTCTATTAGCTCCTATGGATTCTGTTGGTGAGTTCTCGTGTCTGCACCCCCGCTGTGCTCATAATGAGCGCCTCCCATTCTTCCTGTTGGAGTTTTATTTATTTTATATTATATGGAATGTAAGAGAAGAAAGCTGGAACACTAACAGATGGGCAGGATACCCAAATCCCCCAGCTGGATGGGAACAGCGTTCGGTATTAGGTCAGGGGGATCTCACTGTTTGGGTATTCAAGACGCTAAGGGCTCATGCACACAAGTGTACAATACACTGCACTCAAATCAGTTATGTATACTTAATATAGTAATAAAGTATTGTATGTGATGACCCATTCACACAGCTCTGTTTAGGTCTGTAGTGTTTAGCTGTGTAAACCAAAAGAGGAAATATTTGCGACCATGGACCAATTTTGACCTTATTTTATGCTCTACACATGTAAATATTTCTGCAAATGTTTACATGTATGCAGTGTAAATGGACATGGCCATATGCGCCACCACCACTGTCTAGGTAAACAATGTGTAGGCAGTGATGGTTGTACAGGGGCAGAATGAACTCAGCTTTCTCTGGGCAAAAAATACGTTTTCCCATGTAGTGGGGCTGTACCTGCACTGCAGGAATCAACTGCTTATTTTGTCTAGGTGTGAGGAGAAAGCTTATACTCACCCGATCCTTCGTTCCACTGGAAAATGACACTCCCCCACAATCCAGAGTTGGACCATTCCTGGCCTATGGAGCCTGCTCTGGGCTTGACTTCAGGAACAGTCCACAACTCAAGACTGCTGGAGTGCCGGACCGGTCTTGTGCTGGGAGGATTAGGTATGTGAATCTCCTTTCTCCTCTCCCCTAGACAAAAATGAACAGTTAACCTTAAGAAGGGCTTTCAGTAATTCTGAATATTCTCTTATTCTGCACTGCTGCCGCTGCCTACACATTGCTGGTGTTTACATCTCTCCTGAATGAGTAATTTATGCCGATTAACAGAAGGCTGGGGTCATTCTTTAACAATAACACTGCCTCATCAGGAGGAGATGTAAACATGTGTAGGCAGCAGCAATGGTGAAGATTTGGAATGTCTGTACACAGAACACATTTCAATCTGTATGGACACAAGCACATGTATGCCCATATGAACAAAAAAGAAGGATTGCTTTTTATGCAGGGTCTTGCTGCCAATAAGATCCTGTGTGAATTGTATATGGCCTGTATTATCTAATAACTCATTCAAGGGGAGACGTAAATGTGTAGGCAGCAGCAAAGATGCAGATGTAGAATGACTGTCCATACAACACATTCAGTTCAGACATACTGTAGGTCTGTATGAATTGAGATCATGGATCACTTTTCACCCAGCAAGATCCTGCTCGAATTCTATATGGCCATGTGCATGAGGCTCAAAATAATTAATATACTACATTTAGGTGGACTGATTCTTTGATTAGATTAGAGAGCTACGAAGGATGGTTTATTACAAGCTTCTGCCTGATGCACATAGATATTTGCATAATAGAATATGTCTGAACCTGCATAGGAAAACAAGGTTCCATTTCTAAAATCAGACCTCACCAGGGTCCTGCATGTACCCATATGCATTTTGAAATCCTGCGAGTTTGCCGCTGGAAGCTGTCCAAATTCCAACATAAGCTGAACATGTATACTGCACATGTATACAGTGCAATAATGGTGTCTCCTATTGGTGTCGGTTTTACCGGTAGTGTCTTAATGGCTACTTTCCAAACATTCGATTTTCGCATGTGGGTTGGTAGTACTCCTAGGGTGCAACAGGACTGTGGAATATAGTCAGCTTGACCTGGCAAGAGCTGTCTAGTACTCCGTTTAGCTTTTCTTTCCAGAGCCAAACCATGATCCAGGATATGGTTAACCTTCACAGGGCAAAGTTCTTCATGTTGTGCATGTTGGCAAGTCAAATTTGTTTTATGGCAATAGTAGGTCCTGTCTTTGACAGAACACAGAAGACAGCATATCCCCTGAAATGTGTTGGCTTTGTCTGATACCTTTATTCTATAAACATTTGGATTTGACTTGTAAGTGCCATGAAGGTTTGTACTGGGTGCTCCTCAATTTCCACCCAGGGAACAAAGAAGAGGCAGCCATTGTGTGACTTGAACCAAAAATCACAAGACCACTGGCTAGGAATTCATTAGAAACAATATGATCAGAGAAGCACCACTATGACAATACAATACAATACAATACAATGGTGATGTCACCAAAACCAAGGACTGAATCTGATATGTCTAGTGAAGACAAAGCATTGGCTTCCATTACGTACAGGTGACACGTCCACTTGTATCCAATCTCAATCATTAGGTAACAGTGCTAAGTCCCTTTTTTTCTTTCCTCTCTTAAAATACAATTAAACAGCTCAGCTCAGCACAAATACGGCAGCACACAGATACAATCAGGAAGTTTAGTAACCCTAAGAGACAAAACTTAATTAGAAGGCGGATGAAGACTTTAATCAAAGATGCCAATTCCTTCGCAGTGGTAGCTAGATGCCAAAAGGAATAACCCAACACTTGTACATTTGACAGTCCTAGGGGGTCTTGGAGAAGGCAATATCCATGTCATGTATGACACTGAGACCTAAATATGACCACTTACCTGAGACAAGTGAGACTGTGTCCTTCTCCCAGGAGACATACGCCTCCACTGGGGAGGAGATAATGCACTTGAAGACTGCTGCATTGCCTCTCATGGCTTTCTGATCTTCCACTCGGACCGTATAGGCTTCCCGTAACACTATAATGAAATACACAAGCGATACTCAGCAATGTTGGCTACAGAATATTTAAAAAGACAGAACATGAATAAACCAAAAGAAACACTATTTTTAAATGTATATAGCAGCCTGTGTCCCCCTTTGAAAAATTACTTCTCATACTTCCTGGCTACTGGATTGGAAGACAGAACGGGAAGGGGGAGGGAGGGATTTGGTAAAACAGAAAGTTCATCTTCTTCAAGTCCAAATCCATTAACCACTCTAATGAAGAAAATGGAGGTGGTAATGGATTTAACCTTGCAGCCACTAGGACAGCCTTTCTCAATCATTTTAGCATGGAGGAACCATCAGAATACCTTACAGAGATACATATCTTCAGGAACACATGGCAATAATTACTATACCTACACCTCACATCACATCAGTGTGTTGGCTAGTGGAGAGAATTCTCTTTACATTGGTGGTCAGTGGGAAGAATGCTCCCCTTACATTGGTAGCCAGTGGAAAGAATGCTCCCCTTACGTTGGTAGCCAATAGGAGGCATACTCCTCTTACATTGTTACCCAGTGGGAAGAATACTCCCCTTACGTTGTTAGTCAGGAGGAAGAATATTCCCCTTATGTTGGTGGTCAGTGGGAAGAATACTACCTTTACATTGGTGATCAGTGGGAAGAATACTCCCCTTACATTGGTGGTTAGTGGAAAGAATACTCCCCTTACATTGGCAGTCAGTGGGAAGAATACTCCCCTTACATTGGTGGTTAGTGGGAAGAATACTCCCCTTACATTGGCAGTCAGTGGGAAGAATGCTGCCCTTACATTGGCAGTCAGTGGGAAGAATACTCTCCTTAAATTGGTGATCAGTGGGAAGAATACTCCCCTTACATTGGTAGCCAAAAAAAAAAATACTCCCGTTACACTGATAGCCAGTGAGAAGAATACTCCTCTTACATATGTGTACAGTGGGAAGAATTTCCCAGATAGCTAAAAAGATCATTAGTGTCATTGATTACTAGGAGGCAGAAATTGCTTATTCCTCAAGGAAATCTAAGCAGCCTCTGTAGGAACCCTAATTTTGGCTCTTTGGGTGTGTCAGAGTTTCCTGTAAAAAGGACTGATCACTGCTGCTTATTCTTTTTGTGAAAGGTGACTGGTCTTGTCTCCACACCCAGTGTTGTTTCCTGCAAGCGGCCTGAAATGTGCAGACATGCTAGAAGTCCATGTCAACAGGAGCCAACAGGAAGTGAGAGAAAATATCGTTCAAATGGGGGTGTCATTTACACTTGCTCCACTGGCAACTGAAAAAAAAATCATATTTCCCATCACTGCCACCAGGACATACTGTATAAGGAGGGTAACTCTCCCCAGTAAGAACAATAAAAAAGTTTGGTTTGTGGATAAATTTAAGTAGACTACCAAAATATATAAGGGATAGATGAAGCAGATGCTGAATTGGCTTCTTCAGTTGTTGAAGTGTTGATGCATGTTGCAAGTCTCCTATTTAAGGCCTATCTACTTCTGTGTCTATGAACGGTTTGTAATCATAGGCCTGAGTACCTTGTTTGTTCACCAGGACCTGAGTACCTTATTTTGTTCCTTTTGAGTAGAACATGATTTTGGAATGACAATACAAATATCCTTAGATTATGCTGTGAGAGTAGTTTAGCAGAATGTTAAATTGTCCATTCATCATCTCAAAATATCAGTGATACCATACTTTTTTTTCAAAGCAAACTTTCTTACGGCTGCCATATATAGTGGAAACTAAACCCCCAAAAAATGTGCGCTTCGTGCAAAAGGGTGATGCAGCACTTATGTATTCTGGACACCAGAAAACTCTATTACTGTAACTACTTAGAAAGTGCAAAAAAACAATCAATAACTTAGTGGTAAACCATACATCATTATAACTCATAATGAAAGACTTCCTACATCTGTTCCGTCTGTACAACGGATGTCTTCAGGACATAAAATAAGACGTCCATTGTACAGACAAAATATGCGTAGGGTGAGGCCAGTTGCTTATGATGTTACACACCTGCTGATGTTCTCTGGTGTGATGTCTTTTTTTGCCCATGAGATGCTTTTAGATTTATGAGTATATTTTCTTTTAATAAATGATGTGGTTTTAGGCAATACTACTCTATGGTCCATCTATCCATATTCTGAGGAGAGGTCTTTGGATAACCAGTGATGGACCCTTAAGATTTTGGAGCCTGAATTCCGTCTGGTGGCTCTTGATCGGATGGTTTCCATGCTGTCGACTTCTTATAATTTGAAGATCATTACCACTTGGTAAGGGAACTGACACACTTGAATTCAAGGTGGTTTGGGACTATTGCATGTGGATTTTCACTTATTTTTAAAATTTCACAAGTGGATTTGAATATACTGTATGTTTTTGAAGCTTACTTTATATTATGCAGAAGTTTCAACCATGTGTTCTATGATGAACACGTCACTTGATATTTTGATGTATATTGTGTATGAAGTCTTTTATTATGAGTTATGATTATATATTAATTACCTCTGAGTTTTTGATATATTGGGTTTTGTGCACTAAGTAGTTATATATTGTGGAAAATAGAAGCTCTGGCATTGGAGAGTTGAATAGCTGGGGCTTACCTCCAGGAAGAGGTCAATCACAACTTGAAAATAAGTAGAGGCCCCATAAAGCTTGGGCTTAGGATCCAAGGTCCTTCAAAAAGAAAACTTGGATCTATCTATCTATCTATCTATCTATCTATCTATCTATCTATCTATCTATCTATCTATCTATCTATCTATCTATCTATCTATCTATTGTATCTATCTACAAGCTGCCTGCACTTCAGCAGTCAGCACCATTGTTACATTGGGCACATTTTAGGCAAGGAAAGGTAATTTCAAAAAAGTTTACGTATAAACAACAGTACATGCAAGTTAATTTACTCACCGGCCTTAATGTGGACATCCTGACTCCTGATTTTCCCTGAAGGGTTTTCGGCTGTGCAATAGTAAGTATTATCATGGATTAAGTTATTAAAGCTTGAAGGAGGGAAGGGGAAAATTTGGAGAGTGCCATTGGGGTGGACGTGGCGGATCCCAGGGACATCGTAGATCTCCTCGCCCGTTGCTAGGTACCATCTGAGCGTCACACGAGGGACTCCTTCTGCAGGGCAGGGTACCAGAGCCCCCGTGGTGCTAGCAAATACTACCTCTTGCAGAGATGCATTGATAAAATATAGGCTGGCATGTAGATCTTCACTAGAAACTGGAAAAAAAGAAAGAAAAAAAAAAAGACTTGTTAAAAATGTATATCTATCAAATATACTATATTACATAATTTGTGTATAATATATATACACATATACACACATACATATACACACACACACATACACACACACACAGTAGCTCTAATATATCCAGGAAAATAAAGCAAGTTTTCAAACATCACCTTTGACATTTTTACTTTTTCCTACTGTGCCCTGAAATTATCTAGGTTCCACAATAATACAATCAAATTCCTGCCCGAAGGCCAATACAGTCTTTGCAGTGCATTGTACCAGCACAAGTAGCATTTATACAGTGTTATGTGTGTAGGGACCCTGCCATAAGCTTAAATTTAGTATTAAACCAAACATGGAATGTTTTTTGATACACCAATGAACGACTATCTTATATACCCTGATGAAGGAGCCACATAGTCTCTGAAACACGTTGGGTGGAGGATACCAGATTGTATCATCTTGCTATTTCAGTTGGTGTATTTTCAGTTGTTCAAATCAAGTACTGTATATTTCATGTTTTCTGTCTTTTACTGATGATTCATAATAAATATCATTTTTTTGTATCAAATTTATCTGTTATGTGTTTGAAGTGCCTATAAAAAGTCCCACAACTGGGGAACCTCTACGTCTATATTAACCATTTGGAATCAACCATTTGGTCTTAGGACAAGTTATACTGCATACAAGCTGGAGTAGATCAGTTCTCCTTGATGTTTTTTATCGGCATGTGAGTATCCATTTGCAGCTTGTTTTCTCTGTCTGTGGAGGGCTACACCCTTGATTGGCACTGTGAAAAAAAGCAGGATTGAAAAGGTGGTTGGGAACTGCAGTTGGGTAGTGACCCTACTTCCATGAATGCTCTATAGTTGGCTGGGAGTAGGATCTGTTGACCTGAATTGCTATATTGTACATTATCCTCATTTAGTATGAGCCATGCAACCACACAAGTTGTAAAAGTTAGATGTTCTGTTTTGGCACCAAGTGTCCATTTCTTTTTTGTTTTAAGCAGGCTGGTGCACTCCTGAGTGGACCATACCATCTGAAAGCGGAACTTTTTTCATCTTTCCATCTATTAAATCCTCTGCCCTTGTTGTTTTAACTTTGGATAGTAAAACATTTTTTTTCTGCCAGGAAATGCCTTATACAGCCCACTTCCTGTTTCTTGTCTGGTAAAAAAGCCTAGGCTTATGACATCATGCACAGCTCTCTCTCTCACGAGAGTTTGCCAGGAAGGGAGGGGGTGAGTCATAAGAGGGCCAATGAGACCTGCAGACCTGGAGGTGTGCCTCTGTGTGTCTGTGTAAATCCAGGAAGTGAACAGGCAGCAGCTTCAGCTGCCCACAGTCAAAATGGATGCAGCCAGACTCAGCGGAGGGAGATTTCTGCAGCATATTTGGCAAGTACAGAATCACAGTATATATTAAATAATATGCAAAGTGGTTGGAGGAAAGCTTCAGAATGGCATAGATGTTTTTATTACAAATTTTGTGAGCAGACTGCAGTCCCTCTTGAATGTTTCTATACACTTTATTAAAATACACAAATAAAAAAAAAAAAAAAAGAAGATTTCTATAAAAACTTCTTCCACCCTATAGAGTTGATTTAGCAAAACTGGGCAGTGGAATAACTGGTGCAGTCCTGCTTAGAAACCAATCATCTTCGAGGTTTTTTGTCAAAGCTCAATTGAACAAGCTGAAACTAGAAGCCGATTGGCTACCATGTACAGCTGCACCAGATTTTGCACTCTCTGGTTATAGTAAATCAACCCTTAGGCCTCATACACACAGGGCGTTTTTACAGCTGCATTTACCAGCGTCATACTTTTTATTTTTTGCAGCTTAATAACACCTCTCCATGTTATTCTACGTGTCCATGCATGCATAGGCTTTTAGGAGCTGTAAGTGGCAGAGGTGTTTTCAAGCTGCAAAAAAATACCCAGGGCCAGCACGTTCTGAAGACCGGCGTTACAGCTGTAAAATCATCTGACGCGGCTAAACGCGGGGACATGGTGCCCCAAAGAACCAACCTCCACATGTTGAGAGCATGTGGCCTGGTATGGTCCAGGACGGGGGGCGCTCGATCATCCTCCCTCTTTCCTGACCTGCTGGGCTGCATGCTCAGATAAGGGTCTGGTACGGGTTTTGGTGCAGGGGACACTTTTTTCTTTTTTTTTTTTTTTTTGGCGTGGGGTTCCCCTCAAAATCCATACCTGACCGGAGGGTCTGGTATGGTCTTGGGGGGAACCCCATACTGTTTTTTTCTTTTTTCATTTTGGCATGGGGTTCACTTTCAAGATCCATACCAGACTCAAAGGGTCTGGTAAGAATCTGCAGGGTGGGGGGGACCGTTCAATTTTATTTTTATTTTTTCAATTTTGGCATGGGATTCCCTTTCAAGATACTCAGAGCACAAGTCCCATGCCACAAGTCGGATCACGATGATCCAACTTGGATTTGACTTCCAATCAAATCTATGGGCCGAAAGGTGGATCAGTTAGAACGGCTCTCATAGCGAACTAAAAAACCAGGTATGCCCCTTGGGACTTTTTGGAAGGCAGACTAGACACTGAGTATAAGAGAAGTATGTATATAAAAATATCAAAGTTTTATTAGTACAAAATATAAAAACATGACCATACGGTCAATAGACATGAACAACATACAAATATGATGACATATTTACAAATGTTACAGAGAGGGCACCCTGAGCCTTGAATATGCTGGAGCACCAAGATTGGCCTGTAGAAGGCCAGTCCTTGAAGGTGTTCACATAGCAATTCCAACGTGTTTCAGATTTACATGTATTTTTCCTTCTTCAGGGAGAAAGGATAGGGTGCTAAAATAGAAAGTCATCATGTATAACAAAACAGTGTGTAATAAAGTGGCGTGTTTCAAAAGATATATGTGCTTGTAACGACCATCCAGCCTAAGATAGATGTAGCAACAGTGCAGACTTTCCACGCTACTGCTGGGACCATAAGTTAGGGTAAGTATGATCCACCCTTTGTACTTACAGACAAAAATTGTGTTCATATAGGTCTGCATAGATGTATGATGGTCCGTGTAAAAACACCATGTGATAGCGAACCATTGATTTTGACATGTCATGCGACTTGTGCTCTGTAGTAAATTGTATTTAGGAGTGGAAAATAGAAAAGGCAAAGAAACTTTGCTAAACGCGCATTAGTGCCAATGCAAGAAGCTACTAAAATCGCATATTTATACCCACTTTTTCCTGGGGTCGGTACTGGCTTTGCAGCTCATTATTTTTTTTAATGCCCTGTGTGCATGAGGCCTTAGGATTCAATAATTCCACCCTTAGATGCTTGCCCACTGAACCACATGGGGGACCACATCAACCTCCAAGCGGTAAGGATTTGCAACATGTGAAAGAAATTGATAATCTAGGCTAGATGTTGGTTTGGCCATAGGCTCAAGCTCTTGCTGGGGTTTGTTTCCATGTTGACTAGAAGATGCAATCCTTACAGAATATTCTGGGCCTACCCGGGCCTGGGCCTACCCGTAACAGAAGAAGCAGTAAAGCAATATAGAAGACTCTTAAACACTTTATGTGCTAGTATTGTGGTGCAAGAGAGATTCACTAGTTACACTCAAATTATTAAAAACTTAAAGGATAAGGCCACGTACACACGGGCGGACATTTCGACCGAACTGGTCCAAACTGGACTTTCCGACGGACTTTTGAACGAACGGACTTGCCTACACACGATCACACCAAAGTCCGACAGATTCGTACGTGATGATGGACAACCAGACTAAAATAAGGAAGTTGATAGCCAGTAGCCAATAGCTGACCTAGCGTATGTTTTCGTCCTTTGGACTAGCATACAGACGAGTGGACTTTTCGACCGGACTCGAGTCCGTCGGAAAGATTTGAAGCATGTTTCAAATCTAAAGTCCGTCAGATTTTCGACTGAAAAAGTCCGCTGAAGGTTCGATGAAGCCCACACACGATCAGATTGTCCGCCGGACCAGTCCGGTCGAAAAGTCCGCTCTTGTGTACGCTGCATAAGTGTTCATTTAGTGCACTAACCTATAGTCACTAGTGCATCCCAATACCTTCCCCAGCATCTCTGGCAAGCCAAATAACCCTACTTGTTCCCTGTGCAGCACTGGTACATGAGTTCAGCTTCTTCCTGAAAGTCCTTACTATTTAGTCCTGACTTTCTGAGCCCCAAACTCTGTTCATTCCAACAGAAAGTCCAAAATCCACCTGGACAAGCACAGAACCTTACATTGAGGATTTTCAAGAAGAAGCTTTGCATTACTGAGCAGGCCTTGCAACAAGGGGGGCCTAGACAGGTAAGTATGGGGCTTTTCAGGGATGTTGCAGAACACTTATAGTAAGTGCACCTAAAGTGAAATGTCTCTTTAAATTGCCAGTCAGTTCTTAGCAAGCATGCTTTTACACATGAGATCTGTTTGCTATCTAAACTATAAATTCAGTAATGACTCATAATTGGCAGGATCTCACTAAATACTAGTGTCTCTCATCTACTAATGTGCCATGAAGTTGTAAATGAAGCGACATTGTGTTTTGATGCGGTTTGCCTTTTTTTTTTTCATAGGTGACAATGCACCAACAGAACCAAGAATTCAAACAATAAAAAGAGAGAAAAAAAAAAAAAAAAAAAAGAGAGGTCCCCATATGATCTCAAAGCAATCACTAAAAGAAAGCAATTATAAACATCTACTTGACACCTTTTTCAGCATAAATAGCCTGATACACAACACAAGCGTCGCCTGCGCTGACTAATCTTTGTACAGCCAGCGTTATAAACACTCCCACTCATTATCACCTAACGAGTTGAGTCTTGTTTTCCTTCTCAGATGGTCTGAAAAAGAAACATGCTCACCAATTAAAGTGTAAAATGATTATTTCCAATCACCAGGCCATAAAGCAGCAACTGCAATTAGCAGCAACGATGTCAATTATACCAGAATCGCGGCATTCGGATACCGGTTGTCATGCACTATATAAAAAGGGGGAAACTGCTAATCTCCTCTTAAAGCGGAACTCCAGCCAAAACATTGTTTAGCTGTGGATGAAGTAGGTGGGGGCATTGATGCTCGTGTGTCCATCATTTCCCATCTCGATGATCACATTGCCAAAGTTGCAACATGAACCTGATAAATACGTTTTGGATAGATACCTTCTAAAGAAAAAAGAGATATAGGGTTCGGTTGATAGAGGTTTTCTATTATTTAAAAAAACTTGATTTTGAGGTCTTTTTTAACCAATGTCATTATCAAATTTTTTAGGTCCACTTTAACATGAACCTGACCGGACTTAAAATTTTAAAGTTTCTAAGCGGACAACTGCCCTGAAAACCTGTGACTTGTGGAGTATGCAAGTACCTGTGTCGATCTTCAAATGGATCCCTTTGTCTTTATGTTAACCTACTTGAATTCTACACCCAGGCTGTACATGGGGACCTTGCTTCTGCCCAAGTCAAGATAAAGCCCCGCCCCTACCCATTGTCTTGGCTCCACCCCAATTCATATTAAGTTGACAAACACCATATCGTTAATGGACAGTGGAGGCACTGGAATTTGACAGATAATTGATAGGGGTTGGGGCTTAGCACAAAGTAGGGCGTTGATGTGGGCAAATGTCACTGAAGGTGGATTTCCAGTCAAAATTCTTTTAAAAAGACTACAGAAATCATAGCCTACCTGTTCAGTTGACTACAGAGAACATAGCCTACCTGCTCAGTTGACCACAGAAAGCATACTGTAGTCTACCTGCTCAGTTGAACAGAGAACATAGCCAACCTGCTCAGTTGAGCAGAGAGCATAGTCTACATACTCAGTTGACCACAGACCGCATAGCCTACCTGCTCAGTTGCTAAAGAGCTTAGCCTTCCAGCTCGGTTGACTACAGAGAACATGGCCTACCTGCTCAGTTGATAACAAAGGTCGTAGTCTACCTGCTCAGTTGACCATAGACCACATAGCCTACCTGCTCAATAGATAAAGTCCATAGCCTACTGGCTCAGTTGACTACAGAGAACATGGCCTACCTGTTCAGTTGATAAAGTGCATAGTCTACCCACTCAGTTGACCACAGACCACATAGCCTACTTCTTTAGTTGACCACAGACAGCATAGTCTACCTGCTCAGTGCTTCTGTCCTTTATGTCCTTCTGTCCGGAGCTTGAGCACTAATTAGTTTCATTGGCCAGATTAAATTATTATTCTGGCCAGTTAAAATAATGAACGCCCAATCACTTGACAGGCCTAAATGCGCCTGGACATGTTTACACACGTCAAGCATTTCTCTGCCAAAATGCTGCTGTCAGGAGGAAAGGTGTTTAGGCAAACACCCTGGGTTCATCGGGTAAACAGAATGGACTTTATGATTTATACTGATTTTACCATAGTTGCAGGGTTTTTCACCTGTAGTTGCTCTTCAATCAGAAATAGCAAACACACACACACACATTATATTACCAAAAGAATTGAGGCCCCTGGCCTTTAGATGCGTATGAACTGTAATGACATCCCAGTCTTAGTCCGTAGGGTTCAATATTGAGTTGGCCCACCCTTTGCACCTATAACAGCTTCAACTCTTCTGGGAAGGCTGTCCACAAGGTTTAGGAGTGTGTCTATGGGAATGTTTGACCATTCTTCCAGAAGAGCATTTATGAGGTCAGGCAATGATGTTGGAGAGAAGGCTTTATGGACCTTGCTTTGTGCACTGGTGCGCAGTCATGTTGGAACAGGAAGGGGCCATCCCCAAACTGTTCCCACAAAGTTGGGAGCATGAAAATGTACAAAATGTCTTGGTATGCTGACATCTTAAGAGTTCCCTTCAATGAAACAAAGAGGCCAAAACCCAACCCCTGAAAGACAACCCCACACCATAATCCCCCCTCCACCAAATGATTGGGACCAGTGCACAAAGCAAGGTCCAAAAATACATGGATGAGCGAGTTTGGAGTGGAAGAATTTGATTGGCATGCACAGAGTCCTGACATCAACTCGAAAGAACACCTTTGGGATGAATTAGAGCGGAGACGGCGAGCCAGGCCTACTTGTCCAACATCAGTGGGACTCATTACATCAGTAATGGTCAAAAATTCCCATAGACACCCTCCTAAACCTTGTGGACAGCCTTCCCAGAAGAGTTGAAGCTGTTATAGCTGCAAAGGGTGGGCCAACTCAATACTGAACCCTACAGACGAAGACTGGATTGCCATTAAAGTTTATGTGTGTGTAAAAGGCAGGCGTCCCAATACTTTTGGTAATATAGTGTATATGTACAGTGTGTGTGTGTCTTAAACAAGTAAAAATGTAAAGTCTCATCTAAAATTACTTTCAGGTAAATGTTAAAGTAATAACTCAAAATGAAAACTCCATGAAAATACATTATAGTTGCCCTTTAAGATGACATTAAAAAAAATGTGGCCAATAGCTAAACCATCCGCTATAAATAGGGTTCTTCCACCACAACTAGCAAGGTCAATGTCTGAACGTCACAAGAACCGCCACGCATGACGGAATTTCAGGTCACGTTTAAAACAGAGCCTCCTCACTGCACTTAACATGATCTTGATATGTGATTCATTGACGGAGGATGAGTCCAAGTGAGTGAACACAGGATTCTAATGGAAGAGGGTTCAGCCAAGGCAGCTTTTAGCACTGGGAGAAATACATCGGAGATTTCTGCCATAACTTATAGCGCAATGTAAGCATCTACAGGGAATACCTTCTATCATTTTTTGCTTTTATGCCCTTGTAGCATGTCTGTATCAGAGTGCAGAATTGCAGGAGTGTGCAAAAAAAAAAAAACCAAAAAAAAAAAAAAAACAAAATCAGCCATTGAAAGGTGGCTGCATGGAGTTTGTATGTGTTCAAGTGGGTTTCTTCCAGGAATTCCAATTCCCTCCCGAAATTCAAAGAGATGCTGGTAGGTTAACCAATGCCGGAATAAGGCAGTAGAAACTTTGGGGTTCCCTTCGCAGGTTTCCCGTGTGCGCTCTAGTGAGATAACATTGAACCAAGTAGGGTGCACAATCCACCGCTAGATGGCAATGACCGTCACTACTGCGCATTACATGTACAGAGGGTTTTACCAAAATTTTTCACAAACACACAGCTAAAAGAAGATGAGCTTTTAGGAGACAAATTATAATGGTGACCTGATGTTTATGTACTATAAGTTGTTATTGGGTACATTACATGAATACAATATTTTCTCTATAGCAGTGATGGCGAACCTTGGCACCCCAGATGTTTTGGAACTACATTTCCCATGATGCTCATGCACTCTGCAGTGTAGTTGAGCCTCATGGGAAATGTAGTTTCAAAACATCTGGGATGCCAAGGTTCACCATCACTGCTCTATAGAGACTTTAACCACTTCAGCCCTGGAACATTTGGCTGCTGAATGACCAGGCCATTTTTTGAGATTTGGCACTGCGTCGCTTTACCTGACAATTGCGCGGTCGTGCGACGTTGTACCCAAACAAAATCGATGTCCTTTTTTGCCCACAAATAGAGCTTTCTTTTGGTGGTATTTGATCACCTCTGCAGTTTTTATTTTTTGCGCTATAAACAAAAAAAGAGCGTCGATTTTGAAAAAAAGCAATATTTTTTAATTTTTTGCTATAATAAATATCCCCCAAAAATGTATTAAAAAAAACAAACTAATTTTTTCCTCAGTTTAGGCCGATATGTATTCTTCTACATATTTTTGGTAAAAAAATAAATAAATAAATCGCAATAAGCGTATAGTGATTGGTTTGCGCAAAAGTTATAGCGTCTACAAAATAGGGGATAGATTTATGGCATTTGCCTGGTCTGAGGAGTCTCAATTTCAGCTGCAACATTCAGATGGTTGGGTCAGAATTTGGAGTAAACATGAAAGCATGGATCCATCCTGCCTTGTATCAACGCTTCAGGCGGGTAGTGCAATGGTGTGGGGGGTATTTTTTAGCACACTTTTGGCCCCTTAGTATCAATTAAGCTTCAACTCTTCTGGGAAGTCAGTCTACAAGGTTTAGGAGTGTGTCTATGGGAATGTTTAACCATTCTTCCAGAAGCACATTTGTGAGATTAGGCACTGATGTTGGACGAAAAGTCCTGGCTCACAGTCTCCGCTCTAATTCATCGCAAAAGCGGCCTATCGGGTTGAGGTCAGGACTCTGTGCAGGCCAGTCAAGTTCCTCCACCCCAAACTTGCTCATCCATGTCTTTATGGACCTTGCTTTGTGCACTGGTGCGCAGTCATGTTGGAACAGGAAGGGGCCATCCCCAAACTGTTCCCACAAAGTTTGGAGCATGAAATTGTCCAAAATGTCTTGTTATGCTGACGCCTTAAGAGTTCCCTTCACTGGAACTAAGGGGCCAAGCCCAACCCCTGAAAAACAACCCCACACCATAATCCCCCCTCCACCAAATGATTTGGACCAGTGCACAAAGCAAGGTCCATAAAGACATGGATGAGCGAGTTTGGGGTGGAGGAACTTGACTGGCCTGCACAGAGCCCTGACCTCAACCCGATAGAACACCTTTGGAATGAATTAGAGCGGAGACTGCGAGCCACGGCCTTTTCGTCCACATCAGTGTCTGACCTCACAAATGCGCTTCTGGAAGAATGGTCAAACATTCCCATAGACACACTCCTAAACCTTGTGGACAACCTTCCCAGAAGAGTTGAAGCTGTTATAGCTGCAAAGGGTGGGCCAACTCAATATTGAACCCTACAGACTAAGACTGGGATGCCATTAAAGTTCATGTGTGTGTAAAGGCAGGTGTCTTAATACGTTTGGTAATATAGTGTATACTTGCAGCTCAACTAAAATCCTTTGCTGTATACCATTAGTTGCTTATAATTAAAACCCCAATTCCAACAAAACTGACAAAGCACACAGGTACTGCCACACACTGTATTTAACTCCAGTATAAAGCGAATGAAAAACTGACTTCAGCACAAATCCCAACCCATCGGTCACACACCTCTGACATGTCTCACCCACATTGGGCACAATCGTAGCGATCACCTATTTCTGCCAGCACCTGACACCGCAGGCTTGGAGTGGTGCCCATTTGTTATTATTTCCCAAAAACATGGAAAGCTGTGTAAAAACTTGTTGCTGCCATCCATTTCAAAATGACCTTATTTTTTTTTGTTTAACCACTTCAGCCCCGGAAGATTTGGCTGCTGAATGACCAGGCCATTTTTTGCGATTCGGCACTGCGTCGCTTTAACTGACAATTGTGCAGTCGTGCAACTTTGTACCCAAACAAAATTGACGTCCTTTTTTCCCCACAAATAGAGCTTTTTTTTGGTGGTATTTGATCATCTCTGCGGTTTTTATTTTTTGTGCCTTAAAACAAAAAAAGAGCGACAATTTAAAAAAAAAAAAAACAAAACAATTTTTTGTACTTTTTGCTATAATAAATATCCCCATTTTTGTTTTTTTAAAAAAAAGCTAATTTTTCCTCAGTTTAGGCCGATATGTATTCTTCTACATATGTTTGGTAAAAAAAAAAAAAAATCGCAATAAGCGTATATTGATTGGTTTGAGCAAAAGTTATAGCGTCTACAAAATAGCGGATAGATTTATAGCATTTTTATTATTTTTTTTTTACTAGTAATTGTGGCGATCTGCGATTTTTATTGGCACTGCGACATTATGACGGACACATCGGACACACTGTTGGGACCATTGGCATTTATACAGCGATCAGTGCTATAAAAAATGCACTGATTACTGTAAAAATGTCACTGGCAGGGAAGGGGTTAACACTAGGGGGCGATCAAGGGGTTAAATGTGTTCCTGGGAGGTGATTCTAACTGAAGGGGGAGGGGACTTACTATAGGAAGTGACGGATCGTGGTTCCTGGCTAATAGGAACTCACGATCTGTCACGTCTCTCAGAACAGAACAGGGAAGTGTGTGTTTACACACAACTCGTCCCTGTTCTGTCTCTCGTGCCCTTGACCGTCGGCCACGACCATCGGCACCCCCACTGTGCAGAGCGCGCCTGCTATCCCAATCCCGTGAGCCGACGTATAGCTACGACAGTTCGCGGGATCGTGCCGACCAGCCGCAGTAAAATGACGGCGGCGGGTCGGCAAGTGGTTAAACATTTGATACGTTTTCTATTTTCTGCTGTGAGTAAAATTTAGGTTTATGAGATTTGCAAATCATTGCATTCTGTTTTTATGTAGATTTTACACAGCGTCCCAACTTTTTTTTTTGTAATTGGTGTTGTATATTTTTTTCTGAAATGATTAAGATTATTTTTTAAACAGAACATACTCAAAGACAACAAATCAATGTATTTGTACTGCATTATTTAGGAAAACTATTTTAGAAAACCTTGGGTTGATGAGATTTAGTTTGCATTTTATATCATAAACAATTGACATTTTTTTCTTATAAAAATTCTTAAAATGCCGGCACTAATATTGTCCTCCTAGTGAAAGCTGAGTACCAAAGTGCCACAGTCATGTTCAAGCTCAATAATATTTGTAGAGCTGAGATTATAGTTATATACGGGGTCAGTTGTCAAAAAAATCGACACTAAATTATTTTGACAATGCAAGCTCCCTCTGGCAAAATAAGAGCCGGTGCAGCCATCCTAAAAGCCAGCAACATCCCCGTCCTTAATTCGCTTGCCCTTCACAAGGTGCTATGATAAAGGGATGAGGATAAATGCAGATTTTTAAAAAATCATATATATATACACATACACATTTTATATACACACACACACACACATTATATATATATATATATATATATATATATATATATATATATATATATATATATATATATATATATATATATATATATATATATAAAATAAAATAAAAAACTGGAAAGGTTCCCCCGGTGGGTGGGGCAGCAAAGTAATAATATCAAGGAATTAGTAGGTGAAAAGAAAAATCATGGCATTGCATGAGCACATAGCAGTTAAAATATAAGCTCTGGTAGGAGATATGGTACCATTCCAAATACAGAAAAGGCAAACACAAGATTATTTACAGCATCACATATTAGAAAATCTGTCTCATAAAAATACCCGACGCGTTTCAACCTTCATGTTCATGGTCTTCCTCAGGGGATAGGTTTGCCGTTTAAAAAAACATTTTATATATAAAATATAAAAGCATGGCAGGACCTCTTAAATATGAGATCTGGGGTCAAAAAGACCTCAGATCTCATATTTACACTAAAATGCAATAAAAAAAAAAAAAAAAAAAAGTCATTTAGAAAAATGACATTTGAAAAAATATGCCTTTAAGAGGCGTGGACGGAAGTGACGTTTTGACGTCGCTTCCGCCCAGCAGTATCATGGAGACGAGTGAGCGCCATCTTGGCCTCACTCGTCTCCAGACACACCAGGCAGAAGGACGCGATCGCCTCCGCCGCTACCGACGGCTCCGGTAAGCGTCGGAGGGCACCGGATCGCGGCGGGAGGGGGGGCCCCTCTCCCGCCACCGATAAAAGTGATCTCGCGGCGAATCCGCCGCAGGGACCACTTTTATCTGAAAGCCGGCTGCCGCACGAAAACGGGGATACCGGGGTTATGGCAGCTAGCTGCTGCCATAACAACGATATCCCCGTTCAAACTTAGGACGTATATAGTCGTGCGGCGGTCGGGAAGTGGTTAACAACCGATGAGCTGTCAGCGGAGTTCCCTGCGGACAGCTGAATATAAACCAAAGAATTGCCGACAATTAAAAATTGATTAAAAAAATATCATGGGGCCCCCTCCCCTAATCCATACCAGGCTCTTCGGGTCTGGTATGGATTTTAGGGGAGCCCCACCCCAATAAAAAAATAAAGGCGTGGGGTCCCCCCCCAAATCCAAACCAGACCCGAAGCATTGGTGGGGGGGCGGGGGCGGCGGCGGCGGAGGATATCACACAGTTTGTTTGTTTGTTTTTTGCCGTGAGGTTCCCCCTCTGACTTTGAAACTCAGAATTTTGTTTAGTAAATTTTAGGCTGGTCCCAGGGCTTTTCCACACTACTGAAAAATAAAAAAAAAAACGAAACAAAAAAAAACAGAGAACTGTACTTCACAAATGTAAATTGCGTTCCGCTTGCTTCGCCAAGAGATAGAAATAGTAGATGGGTAACCACAGGATATAAGTGGTAAAGGGGTAATGAAGGGAAACTAATGGTAGAGGGTAACACCGGGACACTAAGGGTCATGAGTGATAGAGGGGTAGAGAAGGGACATGAATGGTAATGGGGTAATGAAGAAAGACGAATGGTAGAGGGGTAACAAAAGGACACCAAGGGACACGAATGGTAATGGGGTAATTAAAGGACACCAAAATACATAAATGGTGAAAGGGTAACAAAGGGACAACAAGAGGCGCAAATGGTAGAGGGGTAACTAAGGGACATGAATGGTAGAGGTGTAGTGAAGGGACACCAAGGGACGTAAATGGTAGAGGTGTAACGACGGATATTAAGGGAAGTGAATGGTAGAAGAGTAATGAAGGGACGCATAAGGATGTGAATGGTAGAGGGGTAGTGAAGGGACACCAAGGGACATGAATGGTAGAGGGGTAGTGAAGGGACACCAAGGGACGTGAATGGTAGGAGTGTAACAACGGATATTAAGGGAAATGAATGGTAGAAGAGCAATGAAGGGACGCATAAGGATGTGAATGGTAGAGGGGTAATGAAGGAACACCAAAGAACATGATTGATAGAGGGGTCACAAAGAGCTACCAAGGGACATGAGCGGCAGAGGGGTAATGAGGTGACATAAATGTTAGAGGGGTAACGAAGGGTCACCTAGGGATGAAAATGGAAGAGGGGTAAACAAGGGACATAAATGGTAAAAAGGTAATGAAGGGACACAACTGATAGAGGCTAACGCAGGGACATTAAGGTGCATGGATGGTAGAGGGACGACAACAAGAGGCACAAATGGTAGAGGGACATAAATGGTAGAGGGGTAACTAAGGGACATAAATGGTAGAGGGGTAGTGAAGGGACATGAATGATAAAGGGGTAATGAAGGATTATGAATGGTGGAGGGGTAATGATGGGATACCAAGGGACATGAATGGTAGAGGAGTAATAAAGGGACACGAATAGTAGAAGGGTAAGACAGGGACACCAAGAGACATGAAATGATGAAGCGGTTATGAAGGGACATGTATGGTAAAAGGGGTAATGAAGAGACACGAACGGACATATCGGACCAATTTCCGCCAGCAAAAGATTGAGAGCTGGTTTTTCTGTCGGAAAACGTTCTCAACAGAAATTCTAATCGTCTGTATGCAATTCCGATGCGCAAAAAAACACGCATGCTTGGAAACAATACGACGCATGCACGGAAGCATTGAACTTCATTTTTTCGGCTCGTCGTAGTGTTGTATGTCACCGCGTTCTTGACGGTGGAAAGTTCAGAGAACTTGTGTGTAACTGTGTGTATGCAAGGCAAGCTTGAGCAGAATTCCGTCGGAAAAACCATCCAAGATTTTTCCGGCGGAAATTCCGCTCGTGTGTACGCGGCATTAGAGACATGAAATGATGAAGCGGTAATGAAGAGACATGAATGGTGGAGGGGTAACGAAGAGACACTAAGGAACATAAATGGTGAAAAGGTAAAGTAAGGGATAGCAAGGAACGTGGATGGTAGAGGGGTAAAAAAAAAGAAAATATAAATTGGGTGTTTCTATTCTAACAAATTCTGAATGGGTGAGAGGGGGTGGGAGGCAGGGGATGGGTCATGGGATGGGATGGGATAAGGGCCAGCTTTGCCCGGAGAGGTCTACAACCTCTAGTTCCCAGAATTCTCATTTCTGTTCTGTATCCCCTGTGCTCGGCCGCCTGACGCATTGTGCGCTGGATCCAACATGTGCATCTAATAAAAACAACTTAACATCTCCGACATGAAAAGAGTCCTTGTAGCTCATAAGAAATGAATTAACACTTATTTAGCAAAGTCACAAAAAGAAAGAAAAAAAAAACAAGAATAAAACAAAACAGAAAGATCGCTGTTTAGCAGCGAGCTAATCATTTAGTCAGTGCTAATGAAGCACTTATGTTTTATCTGTTGAAATGTAGATTTGGTTCCTTATATAAAAAGAGAAGATTAAAGGAGCCTTTGTGCGGAAGAAAAATCGTGGGCCTTATAGTGGGGAGAGCGCTATTGGAGGGTTAGTAATGGGAAGCTGCCATTGTGAATGTGCTTTGTACAATATATCAGCAAAGTCTCTTATCCTTCCACAGCTGCATGCACCCTCCCACTCTGCCGCAGCGGAGCGTCCCTCCGAAAGAAGTCCTCGCCGATTCTACCGCCAAAAACACAGCTTCTCCTTGTAGCGCTGGCGATGTGCTGAGCCAGCTGGCCGCTGGCGTGTTTTAATGTCCTCCTGTTCCAAGGGACACAGAAGGAAAATTCTTGCACATAATTATACATTTTTTGCAAGCCAGAACGTGAGAACGTTTTATAATTTGCCAAGAAGATGCACTGTACACTATATTGTCAAAAGTATTGGGACACCTGCCTTTACACGCACGTGAACTTTAATGGCATCCCAGTCTTAGTCCGTAGGGTTCAATATTGAGATGGCCCACCCTTTACAGCTATAACAGCTTCAACTCTTCTGGGAAGGCTGTCCACAAGGTTTAGGAGTGTGTCTATGGGAATGTTTGACCATTCTTCCAGAAGCGCATTTGTGAGGTCAGGCACTAATGTTGGACGAGAAGGCTCGCAGTCTCCGCTCTAATACATCCCAAAGGTGTTCTATCAGGTTGCGGTCCGGACTCTGTGCAGGCCAGTCAAGTTCCTCCACCCAAAACTCACTCATCCATGTCTTTATGGACCTTGCTTTGTGTACTGGTGCGCAGTCATGTTGGAACAGGAAGGGGCCATCCCCAAACTGTTCCCACAAAGTTGGGAGCATGAAATTGTCCAAAATGTCTTGGTGTGCTGGCGTCTTAAGAGTTCCCTTCACTGGAACTAAGGGGCCAAGCCCAACCCCTGAAAAACAATCCCACACCATAATCCCCCCTCCACCAAATGATTTGCACCAGTGCACAAAGCAAGAATAATATTGTTATGCTTGTTATTTTTGGGGGGGGGCAAGTTACCACAACATCATTATCCCGTAGTTTTTAAGATCAAAGATACAACTATGTTGGTGTCCCTTGTCAATTTTACATTGTATTTTTTAAAATATAACTGCCTACTCCCAAACTGTCATTTGAAGTAAAACACATAGCCAAGTATTATTCTCCACAATTGTTTTTATTGTGCATTAAAACAAGAAAACAAATAAAATTAGACATGATATCTGCCAATAGAACTTAACCTAAAAAGTGCATTCTATGCATCCAAAAATATAGAAATGATAACAAATCAAATCATTATTATTCAACCAAAAAATAAGTAAAAGCCTCATGCATGTGTCTTGCTTCTTTATATAGGGGGTCAACAATGCCAAGAGTTGGTGAAAGCAGGGGTTCCGTCGTCCAGAGATAATTCCAAAAAACATCTGGATTATTCTCCTGGAGCTCCCGTAGCAAAGGCATATGACATAATTGGTCACGATTAATAAAGCAACCAATTTTTGGTCCAAGAAATCCTCCCCCTTCTGTTCCTGGACTGGACTTGGGTCAAAGCAATAACTCCAAGGCCAATAATAAATAACACGTTATCTCTTCCGATTCCGCAACATGTCTGGCTGACGAACGGCCGTTCAGAAACAAACTGAAAAGTGCAAACTGAAAAGCGCGAATCAACACTCACCAAACTTCTACTAACACGAAATTAGCAGAAAGAGCCCACAGGGTGGCGCTATAGAGCTGAAAAACCACGTAGTACGTCACTACGTTTGTGTTTGTTGGCCGACAATTCCTTGCCGTTTGTATGCAAGACAAGTTCCTGGCCAACGCCCTCCGGACAAAAGTCCAAGGTTTGTCTGTGGAAAATCCGATCGCATGTACGAGGCTTAACTGTGTGGGGGGGATGAACTGACGGAGTACACAGAGATCGCTGTTCCCAATTACAAGGAACAGATGATCTCTGTGTACTTCCCTGTCAGAACAGGGATCGGCCTCGTTTACATAGGCAGATCCCCGCTCTACCTCTCTGTGGAGCGATCTCAGGTGGCCGGCAGACTTTGCGGCCGCTGGACCAGCGCATCGGCTCCCGCTCTGAGCCGCGGGCGTGCGCCCCCCGTAACTATTACACGAAACGAAGAACGGGTACGTCATTTTGCGCAATAGAGCCACCCTGCTGCAGTATATCTGCGGCGGGCGGTCCTTAAGTGGTTAAAAATGTTTTTAGAATGTTGATGTAAGGGAAGAGGAAACAGGGAAGGCAAAATATAAGCAGATTAAACTTCAGCATAAGGCTCGGTTCACACTAGTGCGACTAAAGTCGTGCGAATTCCAATGCGACTTACACTCTATGGCATGCAAGTCGTAGAAAAGTCGCATCAAAATAGTGCAGGAACCTTTTTTAACCAGTTCACAAGTGCCCTATAGCAGATTTACTTCTACAGGGCAGCCATTCAGAGCATAATCACTATATATATATATATATATATATATATATATATATATATATCTATTCTATCTCTATATATAGACATTTATAGATATCTATATATATCTATATACATATCTATATATATATATATATATATATATATATATATATATATATATATATATACACACACACATATACATACATACACATATATATACACATCAGTGGATTCTGGCCAATGGATGTCCACCGGCACATGCTGATCATCGAGGAGAGACAGGATGGAGCTCTGATTATGTAAACAATGTTGAGCTCCGTCCTGTCAGTGGGGATGTGGTGGATTTTGTTTCCCTGCAAAGCAGGGAATAAAATTTAGCACATCCCATAGTAAAAGCAGCACACTGTGAATACAAAAACACTGGTTAGGCACACAACTCTTTGAGTGCCCTAGATGTTTAACCCCTTCCCAACCAGTGTCATTAGTACAGTGACCGTGCATATTTTTAGCACTGATCACTGTATTAGTGTCACTGACTCAAAAGCATGTCAGTTAGTGTCAGATCTGTTTGCCGCAATATTGCAGTCCCGCTAGAAGTCGCTGATCACCGCCATTACTAGTATAAAAAATAAATAGCTAAATAAATAAACATCCCAGTATATATCCCATAGTTTGTAGACGCTACAATGTTTGCGAAAACCAATCAAACAGGAGAAGCCTGCCTGTTCGGCAAGGAGGAGTTCATCACCGGTGGGGGGGTGGGTGTAGGCGGATGTGTGTGTGTGGGGGGGTGGCATTGCGAGTGAGGAGGGAGGTTTGTTTGCCGCCTGCCACAAAATATTGAGCACCAGCCGCCACTGATATTGACTAATGTGACAGGTTCTCTTTAGATCTTCAGTCCAGCTTTGCTGATCTGCAAGCTTGCTCTAGGTCAATGTCTCAAAGTACTGGAGCCAGAGATAGCCAGGTAATTTGCATTTTCAGAGGAAAGTCAGCCATGATAGTTTGCATATTGCTCAGTACAGATTTCCTCTAACATTCTCTGGAATTTTGTTGGCTTGTACGGCGGAGTTGCAAGCCCTGATGAGCTGCTCTATGACCTGACTAATAGGCAGCTGTATGGCATTAAATCACTTCAAGCCTCCACTCACAGCGCCACTGATCCTGGCAGAGCTCCTCGGGAGCCGCCACACTTATCAGGGCCGAATCCTCCTCCCGTTCTCAGATCTACATCTCATTTCGCAAATTGAAACAGACAAAAGAGGCACCTTCAGCTAAATATTTACAAGCTTGACATTTTTGGCAAGTGATCTCTCCAGAAATGCCGCCAGCCGAATCTCCACAGTGTACCTTTGTAGGGATGGAACTCCCTCTAATGAGAGATTGTCTAGATCAGATCCTTTGTGCTGGAGAGATGGCTTGACTTTTCTGACTGTTTTTCATATTAAACGAAGTACAGCCGCATTGGATTTAATAGAAGAAAGCTGGCCTAATTAGGAGGCAGGATATTGATGTAGAATGAGGGGCGACTGGAATCTATGAAGAGGACCTGTCAGGATAGAAATAGGAGCATATGTAGATCAGAATTCCTAAATTAATTGCCTCAATGCCTGGTCTGGTTTAGGCACTTGTTAGTGATACGGATGATGGTCCTGACTCACACTATTCATCCCTGGGATTCAACCAGGGATCTCCAAAACGTTCTAAACAAAGATTCAGTTTATCTTCCTTCAGACCTTAGAAGGGCCGAACTGTGACCAGCGGGAGAGAAAAATTTCCTGGCATTAGTGGGAGTAAACATCGCTACATTTGGTATTAGGGGGAGGAATAGTGCCCCATCGCTGGTACCATTGGGAGAAATAGCGCCCCATTATTGGAGTCAGTCAGCAGAATAGTGTTTTGTATCACTGGGAGGGATAGTACCCCAAAGGGCCACATCCCCCCCAGGGCCACAGTTTGGAGACCACTGCTTAACACTAACTCGCCCTGTAACCCTTACACTGTCCATCCCTGTAATATTTACAGCAACCCTCCCTTTATACCCCATATCAAAGCTCCCTGTAACCCTAACACTAACCCTCCCTGTTAACTTAACACTAACCCTCTCTGTACCCCTAGTACCAACCCTCTCTGTAACCCTAACACTAACCTTTCCTGTAACCTTAAAACTAATCCTCCCTGTAGCCTTAACAATAACCCTCCCCAAGGGGATTACAGCCCCCTTAATAACAACTCTCACCGTAACCATAACACTATACCTTCCCACTTATAGGAATCCTCCCTGTAACCCCAACACCAGCCTTACCTGTAACACTCACAATAGCAATCCTTGTAACCCTAACACTAACTGTTCCTGTGACCCTTAAACTAAACCTCCCTGTAAAATTCACACTATCTATTCCTGTAACCTTAACACTTATGGTTTCTATAACCTTTATGCTAACCTGCTCTGTAACCCTTACACCAACCCTCTGTGTATACTTCACATCAACCATCCCTCTAACACCAACTCTCCCTGTAACCCTAACACTAACTGTTCCTGTAACCCTAACAATAACCCCCCTGTAACCCAAACATAAACCCTCTCTGGGTTACAGGGAGGGTTAGTGTTAGGGTTACAGAGAGGGTTTATGTTTGGGTTACAGGGAGGGTTAGTGTTAGGGTTACAAACATAAACCCTCTCTGTAACCCCAACACTAACCCTCCCTGTAACCCTAAACTTCCCTGTAATCCTAACACCAACCCTCCCTGTAACCCTAACACTAACCCTCTCTGTAGCCTTAACGATAACCCTCCCAAGGAGACTACAGCCCCCTTAATAACAACCGTAACCGTAACACTATACCTTCCCTGATATATGAATCCTCCCTGCAACCCTAACACCAGCCTTCCCTGTAAAATTCACTAACCTTTCCTGTAACCCTAACACTAACCTTTCCTGTAACCCTAACACCAACCCTCCCTGTAACCCTAAACTTCCCTGTAATCCTAACACCAACCCTCCCTGTAACCCTAACACCAGCCTTCCCTGTAACCCTAACACCAGCCTTCTCTGTAACACTCACAATAGCCATCCCTGTAACCCTAACACTAACTGTTCCTGTGACCCTTATACTAACCCTCCCTGTAACCCTAACACCAGCCTTCCCTGTAACACTCACAATAGCCATCCCTGTAACCCTAACACTAACTGTTCCTGTGACCCTTATACTAACCCTCCCTGTAGCCCTAACACCAGCCCGCCCTGTAAAACTCACATTATCCATTCCTGTAAACTTAACACTTATGGTTTCTATAACCTTTACGCTAACCTGCTCTGTAACCCTTACACCAACCCTCTGTGTATACTTCACATCAACCCTCCCTCTAACACCAACTCTCCCTGTAAGCCTAAGACTAACCCTCCCTGTAACCCTAACACCAGCCTTCCCTGTAACATTCACAATAGCCATCCATGTAACCCTAACACTAACTGTTCCTGTGACCCTTATACTAACCCTCCTTGTAACCCTAACACCAGCCTTCCCTGTAACCCGAACACCAACCCTCTCTGTAAACCTAACACCAACCCTCTCTGTAAACCTAACACCAACCTTCTCTGGAACCCTAACTTCCCTGTAATCCTAAGACCAACCCTCCCTGTAATTCTATCATTAACCCCCCCCCCCGTAGCTTTAACATTAACTCTCCCCAAGGGAACTATAGCCCCCCTTAATCGCAACACCGTAACCATAACACTATACATTCCCTGTTAAAGGAATCTTCCCTGTAACCCTAACACCAGCCTTCCCTGTAACACTCACAATAGCCACCCCTGTAACCCTAACACCAACTGTTCCTGTGACCCTTATACTAACCCCTCTGTAAGCCTAACACCAACTTCGCCCTGTAAAAATCACACTATCCATTTCTGTAACCTTAACACTTATGGTTTCTGTAACCTTTACACTAACCTGCTCTGTAACCCTTACACCAACCCTCCGTGTATACTTCACATTAACCCTCCCTCTAACACTATCCATCCCTGTAACCCTAACACTAACCCTCCCACTTTTTCCTTGCAGTAACAGGACTGTACAGTGTGCATTGCTAACTGGTTATACACTGAAAGACTTTTCCCTATCTATCTGTTAATGACATGGTAAAGAGAAGGGATCAGTCACACAGGAACAAAGATGAAAATTTGTGCTCATGTACCCGGCAGTTATACAGAAAAGTATGTTTTTCACAGAGAGTTGTGAAGATGTATTTTGTTTTACGCTTTATGGACAATTTTCATACAATGCGTGTTTAGTGGCAATCCTCTGAACATTTTATGACATGACAGCCACACTGCTAAAAGCCAGGCATTACTTAGCACATTCTATATCACTTACACGTGTGATCTCAAAAAGTGAAAAGTGCTGCTGCAAAGGTTGTTTTCCAGATCATCAACCACGTACACAAAACCAACGGCTAAAGGATAACTCCAGACTGAGGTCACGGACAGCAAGGGAGAAAACATTTTAGTGGAGTGAGGATGGGTTTGAACTTTTAAGTTTGTTTAGTTTGTTGCCGTTGTTGGTCAGATTTCTAGATTCCCCATCATGTGTCATTGGAATAGGAAGTAGAGGAGAGCCTCCCCAACGGGGACACAGTGTCCATGAAAACCCAACAGTGACTCAGAGTCAAACCCTTACCAATTCTACTCTAAAGTACCACCTAAAATGCTCAGAGTTATTGACATCCTTACACTACCTTAGACAAATGCAGTACATAATGAATTAAATCCTTCAATGGCCTTGGAGTGTAAATGCATTTACCATACAGAACCAGTAAGAGGGATGATGCCCAGGGAAATTATGTAAGTGGCTTAAACACTGAATGATCTGGCCAAACGAAAGGCAAAAAGTTTTTTTAGTTTTGGACATCGTGGAGAGGAAATGTATTATTTATTTATTGCTATCGGTGCCCCCCCATTAGGGAGTTTTGCCCTCTCTATTTGTCCTGTTTACCATTATCATTGAAAGTGAAAGAAAATCCCAAATTTTGGGTTGTTCCCAGAAAAGTAATAGAGGACAAATCTTTCCAATGGGGACACTAGCTTTGGTCAACTATTCTATAGAGCATTGCTGGTATCAGAGCCACTCTGTGCATCAGTAAACAGTGAGTGCTGGCCACTGTGGTGACACCAGGTCAATGAAACCCCGCACTCACTTTATGTTCTCAGGTCTTTCAAATCAGAAGACTGTGAACATCTGTTGGAAGAAAAGAGGTACTAAGGGGCAAGCTCTGGTTCAGGCTGCATTCACACCTGAGCGTATAGTTTTCAGGCAGAAAGTCGCATGATTTTTGCCGCGATTTTGTACAGGTCAAAGGGCCACCAATGTAAAAAGCAGAAAACGCCTGTAATCTGCCAAAAAAGAAGCTACTGTACTTTTTTGAGCGACGGGAGTTTTGCTTCAGGCGACAGAACGCTCAGATGTGAACAGGGGGCTATTGAAATTAGTGGGCTTTGGCTTGTTGGGCGTTTTTAGAGCTGAGGCTTACAACAGAAAAACGCCTAGGTGTGAACAGAGCCTCAATGTTGAGTATTGCAGGTCAGATTCTAAAGACCCCTCCCTAACGTATCCTTCTTCAACCTTCCTCCACCTTTGATTTCATTTTTTGATGGTCAGGACCATAAAAAAATATGAGTGCTTATCACCCTCAACTGTTGGCAGGAAACGAAAAAAACCCACATTCCCCTAATTAACCATTCCGCCATTTGTTAAATGACGTAGGTTTTCGTTCTATAGATGCCAATCTACCGCCCACTCTCGCTGGATTTAAAACGCAGGCGATGAACTGTTTACATGGAACAGATGACAAATCCACCTCCTTGAATAAAACATTTTAGCACATCATAAATTTCTAACTAGGTTTCAGATGTCTGCTGTCCTATCTCTGTCTTACTAGAACATATACACCCTGCCCACATATCAGAAAATGAAGAAAAGAAAAAAAGAAAAAGTTTGAAAGTTCAATGAACGAAAGAAAAGAAAACAAAAAAAAGACAACTGTTCCATCTTCCTAAGTTCTTTGGGTCAGGTCAGATTAGTCAAACTGCTGATGGCAACAACTCACCACCAACTGTATAGCTAAGTTAACCAACCATCCTTACTAGCCGAAACATTGCAGAATTAAGGCAGCAATCATAGACCGTCAGCTGGCTGAGTTGGCCAGAAATGGCAGGACACCATAGTGGTAGCTGAGCTCTTGGCCTGTGTCTGAAGTCACTTTTCATTGACTTTACCCCTTAAAAGTTAAAGATCCAGTGTACCCAAAAGTTATACTTTAGCTATAGGTTGAACCTAGAAGGCGGAGTCAGCCCCTGGGTTCATTATAAATCTTGGATACTTCAACACGGAGATCTCTTGGTCATCCTGCCATAGTTTCTGCCCACCCTGGAAGTTTTGTGATTCCTGTCCACCTTTGTGTGTTCCTAGCTCCTGATTTTACATCTTCCATAATATAGAATAAAAAAAAAAAATTGGCACGGTGCTGATCAGAGCAAGGCCTACAGAATCTTCCCAACAACATCCCAGAGAGAGAAAAAAAAAGAAACTGCCAGGCAGTTTAACTCTACAGAATCCTCAAGACCTGAAATATCAGTGTTTAGGTAGACTGACCCTTTAAATTCAATAGGTCTGTCTAATAATAATTGTTTTTTTTCTGCCAGAGGTCCTAATGGCCAAACCCATTTTGCTGTAGAGCAAAACAGGGTGGAGCTGTAAATTTAGGTGTGGTGTTTTAGGTACATGAAGCAACTTTATTATTGAGTTCATCCTTAAAAAAGGGACCCTTTCGCTAGAATACTTTCTCATGGAACTTATGCAAATACCTACCTTTCAGGCAGGGACTCTAAGTTTTGCTCTCTTGCAAAGCTACAGCTTCCTGCACATTTGCAGGTGAGTCAGATAGTGTTTTGCCCACTTTGAACTATGGTTCCATTGTTGAACACGGCAGTGACATAGGGATCAGCAGGGGGCCGGATATCCAACACACCTTGAAGTGCTGGATCTCAGCAGAGGCCATAGTTTTGCAAGACAGTAAAGTCTGAAGTCCAACTTTGAGCATCCTAACTACAGGGTCATGTTGAAACTTTTTTTCTTTATTGAAGTTAAATATTAAATGACACCAAAGTAATGCATTTAGTTCTACATAGAAAACTGAGGACAGTAAGAATATATATTTTTATCTAGAGCAGTCTCTCTCAACCTTTTTACCCCAGAGGAATCCCAAAAATAATGTTTAGGTTTTGGGAAAAACCTTACTAAACCAGTTCATTGGGGTCATTAGGAAACATTCCCCTCACATTGGTAGTCATAGTCAGTAGGAATAACCTCCTACAGTGGTGGTTAAAATGCCACCTTTACAGAAAGCGAAAAAGATAATTGGTGACATACAGCTATTTGTGTTGGACCCGGAACTATGCAAGTGCCATCAGATAGGGGAGATCAATCAGCCACACCTTAAGGAACTCCTAGCAACCTGTGGCAAGTTTTTTTTTTACAAGGAATTTTGCAAGCACTGGAAGGTCAATCAGCCAAAGCTCATGGACCGCTAGCAACCTCTGAAGGAACCCTAGGGTTCCATGGGACCCTGGTTAAGAATGGGCCTTTGGTTTCACAAAAACATGGTTGAAATGGATGATATAGAGCACAGCTGTATAGATCTAGCAGGTCAAAAAAAACATCAAAGAACCCCTAGCAACCCCTGGTGGAACCCTAGGGTTTCATAGAACTATGATTGAAATTGGTCTTAGGATTTCACAAAATCCTGGTTAAAACTGTGTAGCTCTAGAAGGTTAAATAACCTCTACATAGGCCCCCTTTGCACTTCCACCCCACCTAAGAATGTGACTTTACAAACAGCTACACAAATCATTGGTGTCATTTGCTGGCTTTGCCAAGAGGTGTTGGACCCAAAGCTATGCTAGCACCCTCAGATGTTAGGTCAATCAGCCACAGCTCTGGGAACCCCTAGCAACCTCTGGAGAAACTCTAAGGTTTCACAGAACGCTGGTTGAAAATGGCTGCTCTAGAACACTGCTATGTATATCTAGCAGGTTAAACAACCTCTAGCCAGCCCCTCTTTGCATTATGATCCCACCTAAAATGATTCCACAGAATATGGTGTTGACCAAGCTGGTTTTAGCATGGAGTCTTCCATGCGAAGAGATAAACTTCGAAGTGACAAATCATCATAGCAGGACAAAACCCACTATGTCTCTATGAAACAGGATTCAGAGTCACAGAACTATGTACTGATTGGTGTCAAATAAGGAGCCTAAAAATAATGACCTAGATAGCATTCAACCCACTTTACTATACTAAATATAAAATGGAAATTACTTTCTGTAGAAAGCTATTAGTGGTTAATAAAGATGCAATTTGATGTGCTGGTCTCTGCTAATTTTTAGGTTGCATGTAAAAACGTGACAGTATTAGTTCAAGTAGATGCAAGCCCAATCACAAAAAAATTGTAAAAGCTTTAACTCGATAATGTCATTTCAAAAGTACATTTTTTTATATTTTTAGCATTTACAGCTTTCATTAAAATAATAACTGGAGATCCTAATATGAAGGCCCTTGTTCAGGCATATTCTCTTAAAGGTTGAGAGTGCACTATTCCGGTCTCCCAAGTGTGCCCCTGTGCTGTCCCTCTATCACATGGGCTTCCAATGGAGAATACATGTGGCCATTCCAACACACATGCCACAGCCATTTCCCACTTTGGCCACCATAAGGAAAACCTTCATGAGAAATCCCATGTGGCCACTAGAGTACATGCAGACAGAACATTGCTGCAGGAAATCAACACTTCTGATAACAGCAAAGGGTAAAAAAAAAAATTGTAAAACAGTCATTTTTTTTTTTTTAATAGCCAGTATTTACGATACACAGTGTTTTTTTCAAGCCAATGAAATCTAGTTAGGATTTCCACTCACTGTAAATAGTAATGATCTGCGTGTTTTGTCTTATGTCTAAAGGGTTATAGTAACAGAAACAGGCTTACTAAGAGATTACATTTCAGGGCATTTAAACTACACTTTAATTGCAACTCAGTTTTATCGCTAAATGTGCAGTACTGGGATCTATCAATTCCTGGCATAGGAAACCAAGGGGAGCGCAGGAATGAGAGAAGGAGCAAAAGGGAAAAGAGAGAGGGGGGAATAACTAAAGATGTCTAGGGCAACAAGAAGCAAGGGGCCTTTTCTCTATTTATGCTCTACAGCAGGGGCCGAACCCACGGCCCGCTGGCTGCACCCAGCCTGCCGCCGCTAAATGTCCGGCCCATCAGTGCACGTGATAAAGTCACGTGCACCCGGTCCGTGGACATTTTAAGTAAGAGCAGAGTGGATCAGGGAGCTGAATGAGAACACGGAAGGGACACACAGCTGCACTGATAATACAGCGGGAGCTTCCGAGGTTAACTTTCCAGGTGATGATTGGTTGCTAGGTGGTCCTAGCAACCAATCACCAGCTTATTAATATGAAAAATTTACTTCGGAAGCCCGCGCCGCTGTGCGTCTCTCCCGTGTTCTCATTCAGCTTCCTGCTCCCTGCTCTGCTCAGTCTTCCTCTCTGCATGGGGCAAGGTAGGAAAGGGCAGAGCTGTAGGGGGGCTGTATAATATGCAGGGGGGTGTGTGTAGGGGGGAGGGCTGTGTAATATGCAGGGGGGGGGCTGTGTAATGTAAAGGGGTCCAGAGGTGCGGGGGCTGTGTAATGTAAAGGGGTCCAGAGGTGCAGGGCTGTGTAATGTAAAGGGGTCCAGAGGTGCGGGGCTGTGTAATGTAAAGGGGTCCAGAGGTGCGGGGCTATGTAATGTAAAGGGGTCCAGAGGTGCGGGGTCTGTGTAATGTAAAGGGGTCCAGAGGTGCGGGGCTGTGTAATGTAAAGGGGTCCAGAGGTGCGGGGGCTGTGTAATGTAAAGGGGTTCAGATTTTATATATATATATATATATATATATATATATATATATATATATATATATATATATATATATATATATATATATATAGGCTACAATGTAATGTAAATGAGCCCTTACAGTCCTGAGCCCCCTATATGGCCACTTTTACATGGGGTGGAATCCTCTTACTCAGCAGGGGATCTGTCCTCTGATCCCCGTTGAGCAGAGCAAAGTGGGTGAATGTCTGCTCTGCATATGTAGAGCAGATATGAACACGGCCCGCTCTGCTCTATAGGCCCTCCAATCCACCCAGAAATAGTGGGACATATCCCCTTCCACTATTTTTTTGCCAGCATTTTCCTCGTTTGTACCTACCAGCGCGTTTTCTACCATTGTTTTTAGGATATACTAGAAGTCTATGGCTCAGTGCAGGTGACGCACAGGAAAGCACCAGGTGCATTACCCCGCACCTGCAGATCAGTGTGAAAGCAGCCTAAAAACCATTGAAAATCTATGCCCATTGCAAAGCTCACATAATAATTATGCCCCGTGCTAAAACTGTTGTTTTCATAAACTGACCTTTTATTATCCCTTTCTGCAGGCATTGCTGGTTGTTGGATTCCTGTCCGAGGCTGAGAGATACCAGATGCACTCCGCCTGGGACAGGAGCCGGCGCTAGAGAGGATACATCGGCTTATGCAGCTTCTGCTCCCTCTGAGCCCCAGGAGATGTGTACCTAGCTAGGGGGTGACTATAGAGAGCACGATAATTCTCCTGCTCTACAAGACTCTGGTCCGGCCGCACCTGGAGTATGCCATCCAGTTCTGGGCACCAGTCCTCAGGAAGGATGTACTGGAAATGGAGCGAGTACAAAGAAGGGCAACAAAGCTAGTAAAGGGTCTGGAGGATCTTAGTTATGAGGAAAGGTTGTGAGCGCTGAACTTATTCTCTCTGGAGAACAGACGCTTGAGAGGGGATAAGATTTCAATATACAAATACTGTACTGGTGACCCCACAATAGGGATAAAACTTTTTCACGGAATGGAGTTTAACAAGACTCATGGCCACTCATTAAAATTAGAAGAAAAGAGGTTTAACCTTAAACTACATAGAGGGTTCTTTACTGTAAGAGCGGCAAGGATGTGGAATTCCCTTCCACAGGCGGTGGTCTCAGCGGGGAGCATTGATAGCTTCAAGAAACTATTAGATAAGCACCTGAACGACCACAACATACAGGGATATACAATGTAATACTGACACATAATCACACACATAGGTTGGACTTGATGGACTTGTGTCTTTTTTCGACCTCACCTACTATGTAACTATGTAACTATGTGCAGGGGGCCTAAAGATCCTTGTGAGCTGAGATTAAATCTAAAGTTTAGTTAATGTTTTAATTTTTTTTTTTATTAAATCAGCACCAGGGATGGTTCTTGCACAGATACTTCACCTGTCATAGGCCCTTGTCGAAAGTGCCGGGTGCGCCTGCCCCGTCCCCCCCCCCCTTCTGCAATTCATAAAAGCTGTACTATCACTTCTTGCAATGAAAATCACTCTATGATTGGAGTAGGTGGACCTTTCATCCACCCATCCTCCATTCATAGAGCACCTTTCATTGTAGGATATGGTAGTGCAGCCTCTAGGAATGGAGGAGGGGGGCTGAAAGGGAGGTCATAGTCAGCCATTGAAACAAGTGCATGTGACAGGTCCAGCACCTTGTTTTAATGCAGCACCGGAAGATCACAGCTGTGGGGGTATCTGTGTGGTGGGGGGGGGGGGGGTGAGGGATGAAGACACACAGCATTTACCAGCACAAGATGCGATTTAAAGACCTTCAGTCATTTTTTTCATCTTTCCATCTATTAAATCTTCTGCCCTTGTTGTTTTAACTTTGGATAGTAAAGCATTTTTTTTTCTGCCAGTAAATCCCTTATACAGCCCACTTCCTGTTTCTTGTTCGGTCATTAGCCTAGGCTTATGACATCATGCACAGCTCTCTCACGTTTGTGAGAGTTTGCCAGGAAGGGATTGGGGTGAGTCATAAGAGGGCCAATGAGAGCTGCAGAGCTGGAGGTGCGCCTCTGTGTAAATCCAGGAAGTGAACAGGCAGCAGCTTCAGCTGCCCACAGTTAAAATGGTTGCAGCCAGACTCAGTGGAGGGAGATTTGTGCAGCATATTTGGCAAGTACAGAATCACAGTATATAATATGCAAAGTGCTTGGAGGGAAGCTTTAAAATGGCAGCAAAGATGTTTTTATTACAAATGATGTGAGCAAACTGCAGTTCCTCTTTAACTAAACTTAAATCCATACAAAGGAAATTCAGCCATTTAGCAAAGCAGGACCATGGAGAGCAGCAACAGCTCTGTCCATGGTTCTGAATGATGCAAGTATAGCAAAACTTTAGGCTGGGGTTTAGCTCCTTTCAGAATTTTTTTTTTTTCATCTTCTGTGTCTCATTGCGGAGATTTCCCTTCACTTCCTGTCCCATAGCCAAACAGGAAGTGAGAGGAAATTCCTGCAAATTAAGGGATTTCCTTGGGGATCCCATTGGAAGATTTCCCCTCTGTTACTTTTCTGGGGACAACCAACAACCCAACATTTGGGATTCTCTTTTTACTCTCACTTTCAATGATAATGGTAAACAGGACAAATAGAGAGGGAATTTCCGTAACAGGGGCACTAACAGCAATAAAAACCGACAGGGATTCTAATCCCTCTCCACTCTATTCAAAACTAACAAAAAATAAATAAAAAGGGTTTGCCTTTAGTTATACTTTAAAAAAGATCTAAACCCTAAATAAAATATAATTTGCTAAAACAGTGTGTATCAAATACAATTGCCATGATTTGTTGTTATAAAGTACTTTTTTCAGCCATTTCCTATCTTAATGTACTCACAGGGCCCCATGTTAGAACAATTTTTTACCCCCCCCCCCCCCCAAAATAAAACATACATTATTTGAATAATACAGACCAGTAGAATGGTTAGGGCATGGAGAAGAACACCTGCCTGTTCTCAGCTGCCCTCAGATGTGACACTAGGAGTGGCCCCAGTACTCATCCTTCCTATACTTTATATCAGGGATATGCAGTTAGCGGACCTCCAGCTGTTGCAAAACTACAAGTCCCATCATGCCTCTGCCTCTGGGTGTCATGCTTGTGGCTGTCAGAGTCTTGCTATGCCTCATGGGACTTGTAGTTCTGCATCAGCTGGAGGTCCTCTAATTGCATATCCCTTCTTTATACAGTATAGATGGGTCCCTAGGTTGCACAGGGCCCTCCTACAGCTGCACAGTATATACAAAATGGAACACTTCCCTTAGAATAGCACACATTCACAAGATTATCACCATCACATTAAGAAACATTAAAAATAAATAAAATAAATAAAAATAGATTAGTTGTCTTATAGGGAACGTGTAGGAATGGTAACTGTAGCAGCAGTACCCTGATAAATCTCCTTTTGCCCTGGAATTCCTAATGAAAATAGCAGTGCACTTCCTGTGCCTTGAGCTTCAAAGATAAATACACTATATTGTCAAAAGTATCGGGACGCCTGCCTTTACACGCACATGAACTTTAATGACATCCCAGTCCGTAGGGTTGAATATTGAGTTGGCCCACCCTTTGCAGTATAACAGCTTCAACTCTTCTGGGAAGGCTGTCCACAAGGTTTAGGAGTGTGTCTATGGGAATGTTTGACCATTCTTCCAGAAGCGCATTTGTGGGGTCAGTCACTGATGTTGGACGAGAAGGCCTGTCTCGCAATCTCCATTCTAATTCAACCCAAAGGTGTTCTATCGGGTCGAGGTCAGGACTCTGTGCAGGCCAGTCAAGTTCCTCCACCCCAAACTCGCTCATCCATGTCTTTATGGACCTTGCTTTGTGCACTGGTCCATATCATTTGGTGGAGGGGGGATTATGGTGTGGGGTTGTTTATCAGGGGTTGGACTTGGCCCCTTAGTTCCAGTGAAGGGAACTCTTAAGGCGTCAGCATACCAAGACATTTTGGACAATTTCATGCTCCCAACTTTGTGGGAACAGTTTGGAGATGGCCCCTTCCTGTTCCAACATGACTGCGCACCAGTGCACAAAGCAAGGGCCATAAAGACATGGATGAGTGAGTTTGGGGTGAAGGAACTTGCCTGGCCTGCACAGAGTCCTGACCTCAACCCGATAGAACACCTTTGGGATGAATTAGAGCAGAGACTGCAAGCCAGGCCTTCTCGTCCAACATCAGTGCCTGACCTCACAAATGCGATTTTGGAAGAATGGTCAAACATTCCTATAGACACACACCTAAACCTTGTGGACAGCCTTCCCAGAAGAGTTGAAGCTGTTGAAGCTGTTATAGCTGCAAAGGGTGGGCCAACTCAATATTGAACCCTACGGACTAAAGCCCTGTACAGACGATCAGACTTTCTGCCAACAAAACTGGATTTTTGTCCAAAGGATGTTGGCTCAAACTTGTCTTGTATACACACGATCTCACAAATGTTGGCCCAAAATTCCGAACGCAGTGACGTACAAGACGTACGACGAGCCGAGAAAAAGGAAGTTCAATAGCCAGTGCGACTCCTCCTGCTTGATTCATAACATGCGTGAACTTTTGTGTGACGGACTTGTGTACACACGATCGCACTTTCCGACAACAAGTTTTGTTGGCGGAAAATTTGAGAACCTGCTCTCAAACATTTGTGGGCGGAAATTCCAACAGCAAATGTTCAATGGAGCATACACACCGTCGGACTTTCCGACAACAAGCTCACATCGAACATTTCCCGTCAGAAAATCCGACCGTGTTTACGCGGCATAAGATTGGGATGCCATTAAAGTTCATGTCCAGGTAAAGGCAAGTGTCCCAATACTTTTGACAATATATGTATCTGTAGTACAAGATCATCTAAGGCACCGCTGCCTCTGTGTCAGGGCCGGCTCAGCCCTTCCTTCTCAGAGCTGGCCGCTCATCTGTCGGCTAATTGCCAGCTCCTATCTCTCTCCACAGTTAACCAGCTGTTGTGGATCTGCTCGTCAGTCCCGCCTACTTAAAGATCTCCAGCTCACTTCATTCCTGCCTTCTCCTTGGTCACATCACAAGAAACCATCTCCTGTGTTCCTGTTTTAAGACTGGCTTTGCTGACATCCCTTCAGGCTCCTTATCCTGCTTGCTGTTCCTCTACTTTCGTCCCTTAATTCTACCCGATCTGGTTACTAAACTCTGGCTTGGCTGATTACTCGATCCGGTTACTGGACTCTGGCTTGGCTGACTACCCAATTCGGTTACTGGACTCTGGCTTGGCTGACTACCTGATCCGGTTATTGGATTCTGGCTTGGCTGACTACCCGATCCGGTTACTGGACTCTGGCTTGGCTGACTACCCGATCCGGTTACTGGACTCTGGCTATTCTTTGACTACGCTTACTCTATTTACCTTTTTATTTTTATTAATAAACAAGTGTGATTTTATTGTACTTCTGTCTCGGTTTGGTTCATGGTTTCTGACACTCTGACCATTAGTCTCACCAGATCTAGAGTGGGAGCCCCTTATATTGCACACAGTGGGTATGCAGAGCTGAAAACTCAGCAAAGGGAATGGTGGAAGACCCTTTATAATGGGCACAACAGATGTTCAGACTTGAGAACTCAGCAAAGGGATGGGGGGGAGCCCATTATATTCAGCACAAAAGATGCGCACAACTGGGAGCAGAGATGGTGGAACCCTTTATAATGGGTATAGCAGGTGTGCAGACTCAGGGGGGATGGTGGGAGCCCCGTATAATGGGCACAGTGGGTGTGAAGACTGGGAACTCAGAGAGGAGATAGTGGGAACCGCTCAAGATCGGAACAGCAGGTATGCAGACCCAGGAACTCAGCACAGGGATGGTGGGAACCCCTTATAATGGGCAGAACGGGGCTGAAGAACCGGAACTCAATGCAGAGATCTCACCAACAAAGTCCCCAAGAGATAGATGAAATGATTGGCTGGTTTAAGGATCTACCAGAAACACTCCAGGATCTACCAGCATTAACCCTTTAAAAATTGCTTATAGGCATCATGTGTATTTTTCTGAATGGTTTTTCACTATTACATTTCTAGGCTCATTTCACAAAGCTAAAAAGGCCAAGAGAAGGACACTTATTTCCAAAAAATTGTCAGTTATATTCAGCTGAATGCAACGAGATTTGAAGACTTCAGACACATTGCTAATATATAAGATCCTTATTCCTAAAAGATTGGTGAATTAGGCCTTAAGTGAAATATTTGGAAGGTAACAGCAGCAAATCTTCTCCAAATCATGAGAATTTGCACCGTGCAGGTAAATAAAATAAGGCGGTATAGCATCCCCCCCACCCCCCCACCCCCAACGCTGCAATTGTGGCGCTTACACTTTACACACCAATACTGACATCCAGACCTGAGCATTTTCTGCTCTAATTCTCATCACAAAATTCTATTCCCAATTGGCAGCTATGAACCTGTGTTCATCTAGCAGTGTTGTATTTACCGGAAGAAAAAAAAAAAATTGAGAATATTTATAAAAAAAGGTCTTATCCGAGCACATTCCCTGCCTGGCTTCCACCTCATTTGCCCTGACCAATCAAAAGGGTTAAAAAAAATTAATTAAAATAAAAAATTGTGTGCATGGGGCAAAAGGAAGTGCCGAATTTCGGACTAAAAACAAAATTTGAATTGCATCCAAAGTGTAAAGCCAAGCAAGCCGGATTCATCTGGTATTCCAAAAGGAATCAATAATGAAGCTTTGAAAAAAAATTGACATCTTGTTGTTTGAAAATGGCAGATGTTTAAAAAGCGATCAGGGCTGGCAAATGTTTTCATTGGCCGTGTTCTAAATAAAGCCAAACGTTTGGATTTTATATTGATAGGCTGGCGTTCAGGTCCAGTCTGCTTGCATTTGAGCTCAGTCTGAGAGGCTTCTAAAGCTGGCCATACATTATACAATTTCCTTTTGATTTACCTTCAACTGTGGAGTACAAATGCCTCCCTAATTGCATACAAATTGAAAGTGTTTAGATTTAACCATTTGCCTACCGGGCACTTTCACCCCCTTCCTGCCCAGGCCAATTTTCAGCTTTCAGCGCTGTCACACTTTGAATGACAATTGCGCGGTCATACAACACTGTACCGAAATGACATTTTTATAATTTTTTTTCACACAAATTGAGCTTTCTTTTGGTGGTTTTTAGTCACCACTGGGTTTTTTTTTTTTTTTTGCTAAACAAATTAAAGAAGATCAAAAATTTTGAATTATTTTTTATAGTTTTGTTATAAGATTTTGTAATGTTTCTCTTTCACTGATGTGCGCTGCTGAGGCTGCACTGATGGGCACTGATAGGTGGCACTGGGAGGCATTGATGAGGAGGCACTGATGAGGCCATCCTGATGAGTGGCACTGGTGGGCTCTGATAGCTGGCACTGGGAGGCATTGATGAAGAGGCACTGGTGGGCACTGATGAGCAGGCACCGATGAGGCCGCACTGATGGGTGGCACTGGTGGGCTCTGATAGCTGGCACTGGGAGGCATTGATGAAGAGGCACTGGTGGGCACTGATGAGCAGGCACCGATGAGGCCGCACTGATGGGTGGCACTGGTGGGCTCTGATAGCTGGCACTGGGAGGCATTGATAAGGAGGCACTGGTGGGTACTGATGAGCAGGCACCAATGAGGCCGCACTGATGGGTGTCACTGGTGGGCTCTGATAGCTGGCACTGGGAGGCATTGATGAGGAGGCACTGGTGGGTACTGATGAGCAGGCACCGATAAGGCCGCACTGATGGGTGGCACTGGTGGGCTCTGATAGCTGGCACTGGGAGGCATTGATGAGGAGGCACCGGTGGGCACTGATGAGCAGGCACCCATGAGGCCACACTGATGAGTGGCACTGGTGGGCTCTTACAGCTGGCACTGGGAGGCATTGTTGAGGAGGCACTGATGAGCAGGCACCGATGAGGCTGACTAATGGGTGGCACTGGTGGGCTCTGATAGGTGGAACTGATAGGCACCGATTAGCAGCACTGGTGGGCACTGTTGGGACTGCACTGATCATCATTACACCGATAATCAGTGTCAATGTCCCTGTAACACAAGACGGTTATCAGCTCACTTCTTCTCTCTTCACACTGTCAGCTTGAGGAAAGAAAAGCTGATAACCTCCTTGTGTTTACATCCATGATCAGCTGTCATTGGACATCGCTGATCATGTGGTAAAGGGCCGCTGTGATTGGCTCTTTACCCCGATCTGTGATCAGCTGAGTCTGAAGGGCAGCGCCCTTCCGGTAAAGTTGGTCCACACTGTAGCAATCTTTTGACTATAGCGTGGGCGAAAACTGGTTAACTTCATATTATATGGTTTTATAAAATCTAAACAAAAAGTGTACAAGAAAATTGTATAAAGTATGGCCAGCCTAAGATCATTCAGACCTGTAGTTGATCGTTTGACCTCTTTCTGATCTGCAGCGGACCCCTAATCTGCATTAACATGCGTCAATCTTATGAAAACCCATTGGCTTATATGGGGAGGGATGTAGAGACACAAACAAAAGTCCATCAACATACAGTAAGTGTTTACAGAGACCTGAGTTTTTTTATTGAAGAATGGAGAACTGAGAGGTCAGATAAAAACTGGAGTAAAGACACTCGGTCTCACTATGTGGAAACTCAATGTTAGGTCTCTAGGCGGGTGGATGTAAACGAATTTGCTGAATCTGTTTACATCAGCTTGCCTCTAAGTCCATCTATGTCTGTCTAGGACGGGGGGGATGTTTATGTACTTTTCCATTTTTCAGACCTAAATGTGACGGATCGGAAGCAAAAGGATGTACTTACATCTATTTACAGTATTTAGTTGTAAATCCATTTAAATCCGCATGCCGATAGACCCAACATGGGTCTGGTAACCCCTTCCCGTCCAGTCCCAGTGTCCTTTTAATAGAGTCTTTATGCCCGAGGGGCAGGAAAAACTGCGCAAACACGTGAGGACTTTGAATGGCTGGTAAAGTGGTCACATGATCGAACGCCAGCCCTGCCACTTCCCAATCATTACTAGACACCAAGAGTGGTCTATGACAACCCAGTCACTGTGCTGGGGGTATGCTGTGAGCGCAGAAACCTCTGCCACCCACAAACACATATGTGCAGCATATCGTCCTCTTTGCTGCCGCACATACACTATGTTGTCAAAAGTACAGGACTCTGTGCAGGCCAGTCAAGTTCCTCCACCCCAAACTCACTCATCCATGTCTTTATGGACCTTGCTTTGTGCACTGGTGTGCAGTCATGTTGGAACAGGAAGGGGCCATCCCCAAACTGTTCCCACAAAGTTGGGAGCATGAAATTGTCCAAAATGTCTTGGTATGCTGACGCCTTAAGTGTTCCCTTCAGTGGAACTAAGGGGCCAAGCCCAACCCCTGAAAAACAACCCCACACCATAATCCCCCCTCCACCAAATGATTTGGAGGTGTGGCCCAATACTTTTGGCAATATAGTGTTGTCCAAGTGGTGCCCGTATTTAGGGCCTTATGAGTTCAGGGACAAATCCTCAAAATGTGGGTACCATTTTGGTGCAGCATTCAAAAGCTCTCATCCCACCACATCCCTCTCATCACTACAGAAGTAGTGACAGCAGCAGAAAAGGAGAGAGAGAGCAGAGAGTTGTGCTCTTGGTACTAGACATGTGCACTGACAAAAAATTTGTTCATTTCCGTTTCATTCGTTTTTTTGCTTTTCAAACTTCCGATTTTCCAATTTCCGAATTTCCAATCGTGGAAATTTCGAATTTCTGAAATTTCGAATTTTCCAATTCCGAATTTTGGAAATTTGAAAATTCGGAAATTTGAAAATTCGGAAATTTGAAAATTCGGAAATTTGAAAATTAACGAATGTCAAAATTAGTTAAAAAACAAATTTGGAACTAAACGGATTGCACATGTCTACTCAGTACCCCCCCCCCCAGCAGCATGGGAAGGAGAAGGGGAGGTAACCAAACCCCATACAGCCTGATCTGTTGAGGCTCTGCTTATTTGCCAGCTGCTTTATTTAGCTGCCTTGCAAATCTGAGTCGGCATATTTTAGATGGCCCCAGGAATTGGCGGGGATTCTCACTCCAGTATACAGAGAGAAGAGAGAGCACAGCCCGGACCTCCTCCTCCAGGCTCTCTCCTCTCCTTTCTTCCTATCTATACTACCGTCGGCAATACAGAAAGATCTGTCCTTAGAAACCGATGACATCAGTTGGCAGGATGCGGGCGGCTGGCCTGGACTGAAATCTGTATTGCTGACAGGAGAACAGAGAGAGGAAGAGAGGAAGAGAGAGTCGGGAGGAGGAGGTCCAGGCTGTGCTCTCTCTCCTCTCTGCTTACTGGGGTAAACACAGTGTAAATTTTTGGTCCTTTTGCTGCGGCACTCCTGGGGCCTCTTTGCTGCACCCTGGTTGAGAAGGGGATAACCCAAAAATTGTGTTCTAGGGGATAACCCAAAAATTGTGTTCTAGGGGATAACCCAAAAATTGTGTTCTAGGGGATAACCCAAAAATTGTGTTCTAGGGGATAACCCAAAAATTGTGTTCTAGGGGATAACCCAAAAATTGTGCTTTTCTTTTTCGTTCACTTTCAGTGATGATGGTAAACATGACAAATAGAGGGGGTGAATCTTCCCAATGGGGACACAGACAGCAATAAAAACCTCAATCCAAAACTAAAAAAAATACAATTTTGTCTTTGGGTTATATTTTAAATTCAATCATTTTGATAAATTACAAAACGATAAACTCAGTTACGAACAAATTAACAATTTGCATAAAAAATAAAAATAAAAATTAGAGTACATCCATGACACTTAAAGTGTTACTAAACCCACAACAGTAAAATCAGTCTGTATTTGCAGCATGCTTGTTATAATCACTGTGGAACCTAAGGGGTTAATCTTCTGCATTGTGTAAAAAGGCTGTTTGATCCTGTCTTCTCTGATCCTCCCCTTCTTGTGCGGTCCCCAATCCATCTCCTGATAGAACAGAGCCTTGTAGTCACTCTGCACATGCTCAGTTTGGTGTGTATTGCTAGAAAGTTTTTTTTTTTTTTTTCTTGGGAGCGTGCATGCGATCAGCACAGGGCCAATCAGCAACTTCTCCTATAGGCTTGGTTCACACCTAAACCAGCCATGGATCGCACAGGAACGTGCTGTGCGTCCCTGTTCTCCGTTTCAATGCCGAATCACGGAGCCAAAGACGCACAGTGCGCTTCGCAGCCGCCCCCGGGAGTTATGTGAACCGACTCCATACAGAGCCGGTCACATTCTCCTGCTATGCGAATTGGATGCGGGGAAACCCGCATCTAATTTGCATAGGTATGAACCCAGCCACAAGCTTTAACCAGACACTGATAGAATTCACAAGACTGCTATATACTGTTGATGAGAAAAGGTATTTAGTAGTTTATATTTACTAAAATAATTGCATTTCCATGTTCTGTGTACTGTGGGAGACCAGATATAGTGAATGCAGGGTCCTGGGTTTAGCAACAGCTTTCAGAGGATGCTGGGCTTTCTAATAGTAAGGCCAACACTACCTACTGGGTTGTTGGAATACTCTGCTATGGTAAATTCACATAAAAAATATTTACTTGAATAAAAATAAATATTTGCTTTAACCACTTGCCAACTGCCGCACGCCGATATACGTCGGCACAATGGCAGCAGTGGGCAAATGGGCATACCTGTACGTCCCCTTTAAGAAGCGGGACTAGCAGCCCTGTGACCGTGCCCGCGGGACCGGCGGACTCGATGTTCGTCGGTCTCCTGGCGATTGTGTCACGGAGCCGCAGAACGGAGAAGTGCCTATGTAAACAAGGCATTTCCCCATTCTGCCTAGCAACATGACAGAGATCACTGCTCCCTGTCATCGGGAGCAGTGATCTCTGTCATGTGACTTGAAGCCCATCCCCCCACAGTTGGAATCACTCCCTAGGACACACTTAACCCCTTCATCGCCCCCTAGTGTTTAAGCCCTTCCCTGCCAGTGTCATTTACACAGTAATCAGTGCATTTTTATAGCACTGATCACTGTATAAATGACAATGGTCCCAAAATAGGGTCAAAAGTATCCGGTGTGTCTGCCATGATGTTGCAGTCTCGATAAAAAAAATCGCAGAGCGCCGCCATTACTAATAAAATAAATAAATAAATAAAAATGCCATAAATCTATCCCCTATTTTGTAGACACTATAACTTTTGCGCAAACCAATCAATATAAGCTTATTGCAATTTTTTTACCAAAAATATGTAGAAGAATACATATCGGCCTAAACTGAGGGGAAAAAAAAATGTTTTTATATATATTTTTGGGGGATATTTATTATAGCAAAATGTAAAAAATATTGTTTTTTTTTTTTTTTTTTTTTTAAACTGTCGCTCTTTTTTTGTTTATAGCGCAAAAAATAAAAATCACAGATGTGATCAAATACCACCAAAAGAAAGCTCTATTTGTGGGAAAAAAAGGACGTCAATTTTGTTTGGGTGCAACGTCGCACGACTGCGCAATTGTCAGTTAAAGCGAAGCAGTGCCGAATCGCAAAAAGTGCTCTGGTCAGGAAGGGGGTAAAATCTCCTGGGGCTGAAGGGGTTAAAATGTTTATTTCCCAGTTTTAAGCAGAAAAATAAAAATTACTAAACATTCTCGAATGCATTTTTCTACGGTCAGATAGGCCACCAAAAACCGCAGCCAGCTGATCACAACCATTATGACCATTTCTATAGGTTCACCATCACCAGTCTGACATCAGGTCTTCCTAACTAGAGCAGATGAAAAGGCTACATTTGCATCTAATTTACTAATAGAGTTTGTTTCCCTAATTGCGTGCACTGCTACTTAATTCCACAACATTTCCCTAAAACCTTGAAGGGCTAAACCGAGCTGAAATGCCTAATTGTTCTAATTTCTCAGCCTTTGAAGCATTCAAGTGCAATTAAGTGATACCTATAAATGATTTATTTGTCCCATTTATAATTAAGGAGGCTTCTGGCACATTGCTTAGCAAGGCAGTACTGGTGCGTGCGGGCCGTGCAAGGCAGGTAAACACATGTGAGTGAGACAGTGACATTCCAAAGTCGTGTGCCACCCCAGGGGGGGGGGAAACGACGACTCCTACAAAACTGTTTTTTTACCCCCCCCCCATTCATGGAAACGGACACACAGGTCCGGAGGGGATGCAATACAGACATATACACAACAAATGTATCATCGCTATAGAAAGCCTTCTGGGGTAGGAGGGTAACGCTGGTCATTCCATGGTTTCACTAAATCGATAACAAACAAATGTCAGTTGTATATTGATAATAAATACGTTAAGAGAATTTTTTGCTTAAAACTTTTTAACAAGTCAAATGTGCCAAAAACACCACCACTCACCACTGGAATTTATACATGTTAAATAAATTAAGCTGTAAAGAGGTAATGCTAAAAAAAAAAAAAAAAAAAAAAAAAAACACCAATCAATTTGTTGCAAGCCATTCCTAAGCTATAAAAGTCACTCAGAGCAGCAAGACTGATTTATTGTTTTCTGGTGAGAGATAACATTATTGGTAAGATAATCGGTTAGGCCTTTCATCTGGTATAAAAGCAACGGAGGCACTGCTCTGATTAAAGTGTATTTCCACTTTCACAGCCACATTAGGAGAAAACCTACTTTATATTTGTTACATTTTCCATTCACATAGCACAGAGGTCCCCAAGCTTTCTAAACAAAGGGTCAGTTTACTGTCCCTCAGACTTTGGGGGGGGGGGGGAGTGGGAGTAGAAAATGCACCAGCGTCAGTGGGAGTGGACAATGGCTAAGGCTTGGTGGTCAATGGGAGTAAACAAAATTAGAGAACGCTTGTGGTCAGTAGGATGTGGAATAGTGTCCCATAATTGGTATTAGTGGGAGGAAATGTGCCCCATCATTGGTATTAGTGGGAGGAATACTTCCCCTTGTTGGCATCAGTGGGGTGCCCAATTGTTGGTATCAGTGGGAGGAACGATGCCCCATCATTGGTATTAGTGGGAGGAATTGTGGCCCATTATTGGTATTAGTGGGAGGAATAGTGCCCCACCATTGGTATTAGTGGGAGGAATACTTCTTCTTGTTGGAATTAGTGGGGTGCCCAATTGTTGGCATCAGTGGGAGGAAGTGCCCCATCATTGGTGTCAGTGGGAGGAATAGTGCCCCATCATTGGTGTCAGTGGGCGAAACAGTGCCCCATAATTGGTGTCAGTGGGAGGAATGATGCCTCACTGTTGGTGTCAGTAAAAGGAATGGTGTTGGTGGCAGTGGGAAGAATAGCACCCCAATGGCCTGATAAAAGCTAGCAAAGGGCCACATCTGGCACATGGGCCGCAGTTTGGAGATCACAGACATAGCATAATAAATAACATTTTCCGCTTACCTTTTCACTTGCTTAAAAATCCTACCTAGCTTCCTCTTCTTTGTGTTAGGAAACACATTATGACTGAAAAAGTGGTAACATATTTTAAAATAGACTGAAAAAAGAATTGCCTTTCACTTGTTATTAGTCTACACCACAGCAAATCACCAGCTCTTTCAAAGTCAAGGAAAAGATTGCATGGTATCTGGCTATCAAGAACTTTGTAGGTATTTCTTGTAATTATAGGCTTCATAGATGTTATTGTTTTTGTAAAGCTCACCCCCAAAGGACCCGCTGATTTGGCCCAGGTTCTTCCCCCTAATTGGTGTAGTGGCAGCCAGGCACACAGCAACAGTCACGCTTTCTGGCTCGATGAACTGTCTAGGGGTTATTCTTTTGAGATTTATGGCTGAATAAACTTGGATGGGATGCAGAAAGATGTGGGATACGCCAGCAACACTGTACAGTAATAAGAGGACACTCTCCTCTTTGTCGAAGTCTCTTAGTACAGTCCCTCTAGTACCAACTAAGTGAATAAGCAGCACTGAGGCACCATAAGTAGTATCTTGATTCAAGCAAGCTTCTGACACTGATGCACAAGGGATAGTAGCAAGTAAACAGTCACTGGGATCCTACACTCAGGTCTGTGCTCACAATGTCCCTGGATACTTGGATGCCTCCTTCTAATATCAGACAAACATTCCTCCCGTGAGCTCTCCAGACCAGATCCTCAGTGGAATCCCCTGAGCAGCTCCAGCTATTCTCAGAACAATAGCCTCCACCCCCAGCTCTAGCTTAGATGGCACCTCGATGAGCTCCTTTAAGAACTTCAGCTGCAATGCCCAGAAGGGCAGCAGCCCTTCAGGCTGGGAACTTTTCTTCCCGGACAAGAACACGGCTGCCCCAAGCCTCAAACGATTTATGCACTCATTATCCACCTACTGGGAACCCCCCGGGGATTGGCTGAAACAACATAAATATTCAGGCTGCTGATTTACCTTTCCCAACCCACTATATTCTAGAATCCTTAAGAAGGCAGGGGGAAACAGTCAAACCTGCAATCAGTGAAGCCTACAATAGCCCAAAGCAATCAAAAACTGCTACACTGATTACAGGCTAACCAAAAAGAACTAAAAATTGCCCTAACTATTCTAGCAACCTATTGTCAGAAACCATGAAATCAGGCCAAGACAGAAGTACAATAAATTACACTTGTTTAATAATAAAAGTAAAAAGAACAAATGTAGTCAAAACATAGCTAAAGTTAAAGTAACCGGAATGGATAGTCAGCCAAGCCTGAAGTCAGGGATCAATTTAATGGAACAGCAAGCAGGATCTGGAGCCAGAAGGGATGTCAGCAAAGCAAGTCTTGAACAGGATCTCAGGAGATAGTTTCTATGATGTTGACCAAGACAAAGGCAGAGCTCCTCTGGACTGGACGGCATAAGTAGGCAGGACTGACGAGAAGGATATCATCAACAGCTGAGTAACTGTAGAGAGATAGGAGCTGGCAATTATCCGACAGCTGAGAAGGAAGGGCTGAGCCCAGCCCTGACACCTACCCATGAGAGTGCCACATTTTTAATCAAGCAGATCATGTCTGGCAGACTTTCAAGGGGATCAGAGGTTCAAAAGTAGATTCTGCATGTAGCACCCTTGTCCTAAAACAGGGCTACAGGTAAATATTTAGCTGTGCTGGGAGGTAGCTAGCCTGGCTAATTTGTAGTCTTCATGGATCAAATGGGTTTCCTCTTAATCCTGTTTCAGCTGTGGCTTCTTTTTGTCAGTAGGTGGCACTATCGCCTTTGACATTAGTGTGATGAGCTACAGTAAATTCAGGTTATAAATAAAGATACTTTTCTCTGCCAATCAGACTGGCCACTATGCATGCTGGGAGAAGGTATTTATTTGGAGAAAGTCAGGTGTTCTAGGTCGCAGTCTGGGCGGGTGTGTGAGGAACAGCTCCTGATGGGTAGGCCTGAAGCCTGGAGGTCTAGCCATGTTTTCAAGGTTCTGCAAGGTAGAGCCTGCTCACTACCTGAAGGCAATACTGAGAGGGATAGCATGTCAGAAACCCTGAATCAGACTGAGACAGAAGTACAGTTAAATTTACACTGGTTTAATAATAATAATAATAATTAAAAAAAGGTAAACAGAGTAAACAGTCAAAACATAGCCAGAGTTCAGGAACCGGAACGGATAGTCAGACAAGCCAAAACATCAGGGAGCCAGAGATGAGCGTAGTAGAACAGCAAGCAGGATCTGGAGCCAGAAGGAATGTCAGCCAAGCAAGTCTTTAACAGGAACACAGGAGAGCGTCTCTAGAGATGTGACCAAGACGAAGGCAGAGATCATCTGGACTGGACGGCTTAAGTAGTCAGCACTGATGAGCAGGATATCATTAACAGGTGAGTCACTGTGGAGAGATAGGAGCTGGCAATTAGCCGAGAGTTGAGCGGCCAGCTTTGAGACGGAAGGGCTGAGCCCAGCCCTGACAGAGTACCAAGGAAGCACCAGAGGTCACTCTTCATGAGTCGGGGACTATGAAGTGGCTGGGAGGACTTCAGTAGAGAACTCATCCAAAGAAATCTGCATATGGTTCCATGAGTTAAGCTCAGTTGATATAGGAGACAGCTTATGATACAAAGTACAGATTGCTGCTTCCAGCTTAAAGGCCCTCTTCCTGTACTGTGGTCTACCTTTTCTACATATTTTTGTCGAAGGAGTCTGCCGGTCTGCTAGTCGCTGTTTTCGACTAAGGGTGTCCTGTGCCCTACCCCTCTCTCCCATATTTTTCCTGTTGTGAGAAATAAACTTCTCTTTGTTCAAGAATAAAAGTGACTGGCAATAACGCCCCGCAGGAAGGGAGAAACGCAGCGTCAGACGCAGCTTGCGTCACCGTGGTGACATCACGTCCGATGCCCGTTCAATTGCAGTTAGGTTGTGAGAGAACCTCTTGATTAATGGACTGGTAATTGATGATGTTAATCCGTTTGCCCCCCACCTTGGAACCTTGTAAAGATTGATTTTATGATTGGAACTTTGTAAAGATTGATTTTAATGAATTAAACAAGATGTACTTTATTATGCCGGCTCTTTCTCCATATTTCTCCACGTTTGTGCCTGAAAACACCCCAGTAAGGATCGCACCCAGGAGTTGGCGTTTTCATCACCCCGCTCACCATACTAAGCCTACCTGACCTGAACTGCTATAGGTTTATGTGCACGTCTTTTTTGGACTTTCACTGGTCACATGCTTAATATTGATTTGCACTATTTCTAGCACAGCAGCACCTGTGGAAGGCACCTGTGAAAGGAACTTTCCAACTAGAAGTTTATACATATTTGCACGTGTTTTTTAAGCCTTCACTGGCTACATGCTATATATATATATTTTGTTTTTTTTTTAAATAAATTTTGCACTTAATTTTGTATGCACTACAGTTGCACTTTATTGCATTTATTCAGGCTGTCAGCACTGTGGTACTTTTTTCCATAAAAGTGACTGGTGCCCATCTTTCTACCTTGTACATCACCCACCATGCCTAGTAACCAGCACCCCGAGGAGGATTGTTGGCCCTCCCTGTCTCTGGGGGTCACCTCCAGGCCCCTGGAAATTGGGGGGGGGGTGCTACATGCACATAAAAATAACCAAAATATGTCTGTCCTCATGCTTATATAGAAAAATAAAAACGATGGATGCAAATAAGGTTTTAAAAACATTAACCTGAAACTTAACACCCAAAAGGGAGTTTGTTCAGTTTTAACACTCCTTCCCCAAGCATGTAAGTGGGACTAAGTCACCCATAGGCTCTCTTCTGGGATCCGTCTAGGACAAGGCAGACTAAGTCACCCATAGGCTCTCTTCTGGGATCCGTCTAGGACAAGGCAGACTAAGTCACCCACAGGCTCTCTTCTGGGATCCGTCTAGGACAAGGCAGACTAAGTCACCCATAGGCTCTCTTCTGGGATCCGTCTAGGACAAGGCAGACTAAGTCACCCACAGGCTCTCTTCTGGGATCCGTCTAGGACAAGGCAGACTAAGTCACCCACAGGCTCCCTTCTGGGATCCGTCTAGGACAAGGCAGACTAAGTCACCCACAGGCTCTCTTCTGGGATCCGTCTAGGACAAGGCAGACTAAGTCACCCACAGGCTCTCTTCTGGGATCCGTCTAGGACAAGGCAGACTAAGTCACCCACAGGCTCTCTTCTGGGATCAGTCTAGGACAAGGCAGACTAAGTCACCCACAAGCTCCCTTCTGGGATCCGTCTAGGACAAGGCAGACTAAGTCACCCACAGGCTCTTTTCTGGGATCCGTCTAGGACAAGGCAGACTAAGTCACCCATAGGCTCCCTTCTGGGATCCGTCTAGGACAAGGCAGACTAAGTCACCCACAGGCTCTTTTCTGGGATCCATCTAGGACAAGGCAGACCAAGTCACCCAGAGGCTCCCTTCTGGGATCCGTCTAGGACAAAGCAGACCAAGTCACCCACAGGCTCTTTTCTGGGATCCGTCTAGGACAAGGCAGACTAAGTCACCCACAGGCTCTTTTCTGGGATCCGTCTAGGACAAGGCAGACTAAGTCACCCACAGGCTCTTTTCTGGGATCCGTCTAGGACAAGGCAGACTAAGTCACCCACAGGCTCCCTTCTGGGATCCGTCTAGAACAAGGCAGACTAAGTCACCCACAGCCTCTCTTCTGGGATCCGTCTTGGACAAGGCAGACTCCACAGGCTCCCTTCTGGGATCCGTCTAGAACAAGGCAGACTAAGTCACCCACAGCCTCTCTTCTGGGATCCATCTTGGACAAGGCAGACCTAGTCACCCATAGGCTCCCTTCTGGGATCCGTCTAGGACAAGGCAGACTAAGTCACCCACAGGCTCTTTTCTGGGATCCATCTAGGACAAGGCAGACCAAGTCACCCAGAGGCTCCCTTCTGGGATCCGTCTAGGACAAAGCAGACCAAGTCACCCACAGGCTCTTTTCTGGGATCCGTCTAGGACAAGGCAGACTAAGTCACCCACAGGCTCTTTTCTGGGATCCGTCTAGGACAAGGCAGACTAAGTCACCCACAGGCTCTTTTCTGGGATCCGTCTAGGACAAGGCAGACTAAGTCACCCACAGGCTCCCTTCTGGGATCCGTCTAGAACAAGGCAGACTAAGTCACCCACAGCCTCTCTTCTGGGATCCGTCTTGGACAAGGCAGACTCCACAGGCTCCCTTCTGGGATCCGTCTAGAACAAGGCAGACTAAGTCACCCACAGCCTCTCTTCTGGGATCCATCTTGGACAAGGCAGACTAAGTCACCCACAGGCTCTCTTCTGGGATCCATCTAGGACAAGGCAGACCAAGTCACCCACAGGCTCCCTTCTGGGATCCGTCTAGAACAAGGCAGACTAAGTCACCCACAGCCTCTCTTCTGGGATCCGTCTTGGACAAGGCAGACTAAGTCACCCACAGGCTCTCTTCTGGGATCTGTCTAGGACAGGGCAGGCTAAGTCACCCACAGGCTCTTTTCTGGGATCTGTCTAGGACAGGGCAGGCTAAACTGTCTAGGATAGGGCAGGCTAAGTCACCCACAGGCTCTCTTCTGGTATCCGTCTAGGACAAATCATTCTAAGTCACCCACAGGCTCTTTTCTGGGATCTGTCTAGGACAGGGCAGGCTAAAATCACCATTGGGCTCTCTTCTGGGACCAGTCTAGGACAGGGCAGGCTGAGTCCTAACAGCCAGGCCTCACACAGTCCACAGCTCTTAGTACTCAATTTCTTCCATATACTTGCATGTACATTGTGTCTGAGACATGGTGTGCCCTGTGCACTCACCATATTCCTGGTCACTCTTGACAACAGCACTCCTCTAGTTGGGGACACCTCTTGCGTCAGACCCGACATCTTTACCTGGTACCAGAATAGAGCTCCTACTCCCCCATCTACCACCATCCCAGAGCCCGACCAGATTTGCCCAGAGTTAATTCCACTTCTCCATGTGCGTTCCTCATTAGATCTACAGTCTAGCAAATGTTTAAACTGATATTAAACACAAAATTGGCATGGCTCATTCTAAGCACGTACACTGATGATGCTTCCAGGTCTGGTTTAAAATAGAAAAGCCTGAGCTGGAGCATGCGCAGCGAAGGTGGCAACAGCCGATCACAAGGATATTGCAGCAGAGATACAGACAAGCAAGGGGCAGCAGCAAACGGCAGGATGAACCGGGTCTTTACTGCTATGCATAAAACTAAATGTGACAATTATACATTGCTTGTGTATAAAATGCAAATTAGCATGAAAATACATTTTTTAAAGATGTGTGGGTTTATTAACACTTTAACGTGACACTATCCCACTTTACCACAGCAAGGATACTAAAGATCTACTCCAGACACTTGAAGAAGCCAGTAGCTCAATCCAACTCAATTTTAGAGAGATTTGGCATAGGACTAAATACCTTTCTTCTGCTACCCCAGAGATGGGCATCCCTGCTGGTGGGAACAGAAGGCATACTCCCACAAAGAGGGGAACTGCTTAAAAGTGAAAGGCAAGTCGAAACCCAATGTAACACCTCCCTAGATAGGTGCTAGAGTGTAGGCAATTCATAGTGTGGTTTCCTGCTTAACAGGAGATCGATAGGTAAAACATATTAGCTTGTCTGCTTAACAGAAAGCTTTCATTGTTTAGTAGCATTATCCTGTGCGACTCACAGTGCTGCTGCTGTGATTGGCTCCTCTGTATCTAGGCAGCTTTGGAAAGTGCTGGATGAACAGGACTGACCCATGCAGAGCAGCATGAATACGAATGCCCTCTCAGTCAATTACAGGGAGTGATGCCTCTAATCATGCTGGGTGCTGGTATTTATACTTAGTGAGCACTTGGGATCTGGGTCTTCCTCAAGAGAGAGAGGTCCAGGTGGGGAGGGAGCCTGCTGCCCCTCCTCATCACAGGCCGCCATGTGGCCTTGGGTGGGCAACCTCAGGGGCCTGAACACTGAATGCTGAAACCCATGGTTCTCCTAAGAGTTTATTGAGGGAGTATGTCCATGGATTGTGTCTGGTATCGTGGAGAAATGTGACCTGTGACCAGGGCCTCGTGAGTACAGACTCTTGAAAGAACAGCAGCATGTAATGTAAAGTACTGAGAAAAATATTGTGTGCATTATACCCATCTATACCAGTAGGTGGCACTGCAGTGTTATAATGTGTATTCTATAGTAATGTATTTGGAGGAAGTACCTTTGTTCCTAAGTGTGTGTAGTTGTATCCTCCTTGTTCCTGTTCAATGATAAGATATGTTCACATATTCCTCCATGAAAGTAAAGTATTCTCTGCATCCAAGAAGATTCCAGGGCATACATTTCATTACTCTGACAACACAGACCCCTAAAGGGATACTAGAGACTGGTGTTGCTAAATCCCCCTCTGGGGGCTAGAAGTCAGCTGCTGGGTGTAGGCTAAAGGAGACACCAGCTGGTGTCTTGAAGAGCAAGGTTCTCTTAGTTCCCTCTACTAGCAAGAGGCTTTGCTCCTATTTGTAAAGTCTGCTACACAGTTATGCCCCGTACACACGGTCGGATTTTCCGACGGAAAATGTGTGATAGGACCTTGTTGTCGGAAATTCCGACCATGTGTAGGCTCCATCACACATTTTCCATCGGATTTTCCGACACACAAAGTTTGAGAGCTTGCTATAAAATTTTCCGACAACAAAATCCATTGTCGGAATTTCCGATCGTGTGTACACAAAGTGCCACGCATGCTCAGAATAAATAAAGAGATGAAAGCTATTGGCCACTGCCCCATTTATAGTCCCGACGTACGTGTTTTACGTCACCACGTTCAGAATGATTGGATTTTCCGACAACTTTGTGTGACCGTGTGTATGCAAGACAAGTTTGAGCCAACATCCGTCGGAAAAAATCCATGGATTTTGTTGTCGGAATGTCCGATCAATGTCCGACCGTGTGTACGGGGCATTACACTGAGAAAAGTGTCCTCGAGTGTGAATAGGTAATTTGGCGTATCCCACTATATCCTTTCCCCTATTGAACGTCCTAAATTAAAATAAAAACAACAAAAAATACAACACTACAACCCCATAGACTGGCGGAAGCTGTGCACCTGGCTGTGGGAAATACTGTGTGCCTGGCTGCGGGGCTGAAACAAGGGAAAATCTGGGAAAATACCAGCGGCTCCTACGGGGATAACGCTACACTAGCTAAGGTCAGAATGACATATACCAGAGCTGCACGATTCTGGCCAAAATTAGAAGCACGATTTTTTTGCTTAGAATAAAGATCACGATTCTCACAGTGTAACATCATCTTTCACATTATACAAAAAAAATGGGCTAAAGTTGCTGTTTAGTTTTCTTTTAAATTCATTAAAGTGTATTTTATTCCCAAAAAAATGCATTTGAAAGACCGCGGCGCAAATACAGTAATATTGCAAATATTGTAAGTATAGTAAATATTGCTATAAAACCAACATTTTATTCCCTAGGGTCTCTACAAATATATATTATATATATATACCCTGTTTCCCCGAAAATAAGACCTAGCGTGATTGTCGGTGATGGCTGCAATATAAGCCCTACCCCCCAAATAAGCCCTAGTAGGTCCTATTTTCAGGGTAGGGCTTATTTTCGGGGAAACAGGGTAGGGCTTATTTGGGGGGTAGGGCTTATATTGCAACCATCACCGACAATCACGCTAGGTCTTATTTTCGGGGGAAACAGGGTATATATATATATATATATATATATATATATATATATATATATATATATATATATATATATATATATATATATATATATATATATATATATATATATATATATATATATATATATATATATATATATATATATATATATATATATATATAATGTTTGGGGGTTCCAAGTAAGTTTCTAGCAAAAAAAAAAAAAATTATTTTATATTAAAACCAACAAGTGCCAGAAAAAGATTTAGTCTTTAAGTGGTTAAATGTCTGTCATTTACAGACCAAAGTTCATTCCTTTGATCTAAACACGAACAAAACGTTACAATGTTTATAGTTAGCTCAGGGCTGAGGAATGTTGTGATACTTGGCAGACTGCCTGTTTTTTTGGGGGGTTTTTTTTTGGTTTTGTTTTTTACAGCGGTCGGCTTGAGCAGAGAATTCTCTGCATAGAAAGAATGGGGAAAATCTTTGTTAGGATCACAAGGGGGAAAAGATCGCAATCTCGATTCTTAACGATTAATCGTTCAGCTTTAACGTGTACCTGATCCTACAGCCTCCTGGGTGATGTGAAGTATCCCAAGAGGCTGCAGGTTTGGCACACAGAGGCCGGCGAACACGACAGAGGGCAGAATGCGTGAGGGGGAGGGGGGGTCATCAAGCAAAACAGGGTTACACCTGATTTACATAAAGCTGATCTCTTTTAAAGAACTAAAAAAAAAAATGAAAGGCCATAGAATATGGTGCTGGGTTATCTTGGTACACAGAAGAAGCTTTGCATTTAATCAGACAAGCTGTAATCAATGCCGCCCATTGTATAGAATTGCTGTTGTGTCAGCTCTGCTATAGCACCAAGGATTCACATTACAAAGCTATACAAACAGACCGGCTATTAGGTTACCTGCTAGACATCAGATGTACAGGACTTAACCGACAAGACAGGTGGCCGGGACTTCCCATGGAAAGAATGGAGTATTATCCTATTATAACTGTACAATGCATATGGCACGCTGCCTGCGTATGCCATTTACAGATGGTCTGTGCGTTATTTTTATTTTTTTTTTATCTCCAACTTGATTGGGTAAACACATTAGAACTGACAATAGGTACGTTTTAATAATCCTATCTAAATATTTGAGCAGATGAGAGCATACTGCTATAGAATGACTGCGGTCATTTAACACGCTAAAGAGAACCGTCATGACTTGGCTTAGGCAACAATCAAAGTGTTCAGTCTTAAACCCAGAACCCTGCATTCACTATATCTGGTCTCCTACAGTACACAGAACATGGAAATGCAATAGTTTTTATTTTAATATATATAATTTTTATTATATTTTTCATCATAGAAATTTTTAAAAATTTACAAAAACAAAGATAAAAAAACAAAAAACAAAAAAAAACACAATTAGCAACATGGAAATGTACGATAAAGCCCATTAGTGCCCTAAGTATATTTAGCGATCTGCCCATGTAAATTAACTTGTTACTGTAAAAAAATATTAAGAATAAGTTACAAGTGTACATTAGTGATTGAACAATGGTAACCATAATTAAAGTGTTACTAAACCTAAAAACGTTTTTTCCAAAGTTACATAGTAGGCGAGCTTGAAAAAAGACAGTCCACTTGAAGTCCATCAAGTCCAACCTATGTGTGTGATTATGTATCAGTATTACATTGTATATCCCTGTATGTTGCGGTCGTTCAGGTGCTTATCGAATAGTTTCTTGAAACTATCGATGCCCCCCGCTGAGACCACCACCTGTGGAAGGGAATTCCACATCCTAACCGCTCTTACAGTAAAGAACCCTCTACATAGTTTAAGGTTAAACATCTTTTCTTCTAATTTTAATGAGTGGCCACGAGTCTTGTTAAACTCCCTTCCGCAAAAAAGTTTTATCCCTATTGTGGGGTCACCAGTACAGTATTTGTATACTGAAATCATATCCCCTCTCAAGCGTCTCTTCTCCAGAGAGAATAAGTTCAGAGCTCGCAACCTTTCCTCATAACTAATATCCTCCACACCCTTTATTAGCTTTGTTGCCCTTCTTTGTACTCGCTCCATTTCCAGTACATCCTTCCTGAGGACTGGTGCCCAGAACTGGAAAGCATACTCTAGGTGCGGCCAGACCAGAGTCTTGTAGAGCAGGAGAATTATCATTTTATCTCTTGAATCAATCCCCTTTTTAATACATGCCAATATTCTGGTTGCTTTGTTAGCAGCAGCTTGACATTGCATGCCATTGCTGAGCCTGTCAACTACTAGGACCCCCAGGTCCTTTTCCATCCTAGATTCCCCCAGAGGTCCCCCCCCCCCCCCAGTGTATAGATTGCATTTATATTTTTGCCACCCAAATGCATTTCAGTGCATTGCTTGCATTAGAGGTAAAAAATGTTCTCAGTGTCCCTGTGCCCCCTGTTCCCTGTGTGAAGAGTAGGAGAGGGGAGAAGAGAGGAGCGCTGTGCACGGCTGCATCTATTCTCCCCTTACTTCCTCTTTACAGTGCATTCGAGCAGCAGAAGGAGCCATTGGCTCTTGCTGCTGCCAATCAGAGAAAGTGGGGGGATGGGCCTAAGTCCCGCTGCGCAAGTCTATGGAGCGTGGCTCTGTAGACAAACAGCTCAGGAGTGCGGGGACTACCTCTCCCCATAGCCAGCGGCTGACTAAGGTAGTCCGCAGAAGAAGAGAAGGAGACAAGATCGCTGCTGGGGACCCGAGAAGAAGAGGATCCAGACCGCTCTGAGCAATACCACTGCTCAGAGCAGGCAAGTATAACATGTTTGTTATTTTAATAAATAAAATAAAAATTGAGTTAAGTAACACTTTAAGTAAAGAAAAAAAAAGAAAGGGAAAAAAAGGGGCGACTTGGGCCTATCAACAGAGCGTCCAATAATATATAAGGAAAATGGATTTTATGGTCACATGGGAGAAGTTTAAGGTAATGAAGTTGCGAAGTTAGGGTTTTCCATAAAAGATATCCAGGGGAGCCATATATCTTGAAAATTAGAGTATCGGTCGTGCAGCTCTACCAATAATGCTTCTATTCTCATAAGCTTGAAATACAATAGTTTTAGTAAATATAGGCTGCTAAATACCTTTTCTCATCAGCAGCATATAGCAGTCTTGTGACTTCTATCAGTGTCTGGTTAAAGCTTGTAGGGGGAGTTTTCATTCTACTCTAACTATCCTACGAGGCTACAGGACCCCTGACACCTGGACAGTGCTAGTGCTGATTGGCCCTGTGCTGATCACATGCACCCTCCCTAGAAAAAAAAAAAACTCTCTAGCAATACACAGCAAACTGAGCATGTGCAGAGTGACTCCAAAGGCTTTGTCTCATCAGGAGATGGATTGGGGACAGTGGAAGAAGGGTAGGATCAGTGAAGACAGGATCAAATAGGCCTTTGTACACAATACAGAGGATTAACCTCTTAGGTTCCACAGTGAGTATAACTAGCATGCTTTACTGCTTATACAGACTGATTTTACTGTTGTGGGTTTAGTAACCCTTTAAATTATAATTGTGCATTCTGATGGAGATGGGCTTTAAAGTTATATTAGCCCAGAAAAAAAATATAGGAAATAGAAATGGGACTTTAGATGAAACATGTCATTGTGGGTAGTAATAAGGTGTATGAATCAATAAAGTAAATTTTAATTTGATGTCATTAACACCTGAGGGTAGTCCATGATTTTTAGAGCATATAAAATAAAATATAATACAGATATAAATCATAGAAGAATAATAATAATTTGTAATAATAATAATGAATATAATGCAAACAAAATCGATGGACATGGTTAATACAATTCTTACAAAGAAATACATAAATCAATAAAATTTACAAATCAAAAATACATAACATGATACAGAAAAGAAAGAGTAATATTGATTGAATTCATAATTAAAACAAGCTTTAGAAGAGCTGACGCGTTTTGTGGCTTCCTGCCAATCATCAGGGGTAAGATGCTCATGTTTACTAAAAAATCATAAGGTAACTATTAATAAATAGAACCTTTTAATGAAAGGAAATTATCAGAGACAGCCACTTACTAAAAAATACTTACAGAGTGAAACCCGCAAGTTATGCTCAGTTCCAGCAATGGGATTAAATGGTGGTCTGGAAACAAACTGTCTCACCCGGGGTTGGGGCAGGGTAATACCAAATACCATTTAGACCAAAATCTGTGAAAAAAATTAAATTAAAAAAAAAAAAAAAAAAACAACTTTTGTGCTAGGAAAAAAAACATGCATAATAAGAAGAATTACTAAATTTTTTTCCCCCGGGTGAATGTAGTCCTACAGTTACGGTATGTGGATGTCTGAGATATGATAAGGACGACGATATAATGAGTCAATTCACAGTTATAATGGTGACAATGTCTCATAGGTGTTCAGAAACTATCTTACCAACGCCCGTATTCCAATGACAAAATCAAAGTATATGCAGAACAACAGCTTATTTAAGAAGTGCATAAAAAAAAAAAAAAAAGACAGTATTTTGTAAAAAAAAAAAAAAAAATGGCATGGCCCTCTGAACCCTTCTCTATTGAATTGTATTGCAACTATATAAATCATATATAAGAAGAATGATGTAGCACACTGGAGTTTAGTCAGGGTTGCTACTCACAAATTTACTTGCCAGGAATAATTATCCTGGTTGATTGACAGGGAGAAATCAATAGATCTCTAAGTTTGGCCTTGTTGCACTTTTCTCTTCTACCACTAGGTGGCCAGGTACTTGATGGTATTAGGTACAAGAAGGGCAACGCAAGGTCAGGTTATGGGTATATGAGGTATCTCAGCCAATGGGCAGGGGTTTTCTAGGATCCTTTGGCCTGCTGGGAGAACCTATATATTTGGGTGAGGTCAGGTGATCGGGGTTCTGTGCCACCTGGACAGCTATCTGGGTGGATGTGTGTGGTATTGCCTGGGCTGCTAGGCCGGAGTTTGGCCCTATCCAGGGCACATCTGGCTGCTAGGCTGTCTGAGGGCCTATCCAAAAGCAAGAGAGCAGCGTAGGGTTGGGATTGCTCCTTGCAGCCCAAATAAGTGTGACGGTTCTGCCGGCCAGAGAACCTGTCGTGGTCGGAGGTAGAGGGTAAGCTGTCACCAGTAAGGGACCAACCACCTTATTACCAGGGACCACTGTAAGTAGCTGAAGCAAGTACCGGAGCAGTATTCTCACCCGACGGGGACAGTGAAGAATTGGGAAACTTCAGTGGGTATCAAGCCAGGGACCCAGCCAGCGGAGGTGACGCTTGCAGAGCAGTCTTGTGTGTCAAGCCAGGGACCGAGCAGGCCAGTGGGGTGAAGCTTGAGAGGTATGTAGAGTGCCAAGCTAGGGACCCAGCAGAGAAGCGGGGGTGACACTTGAGGAAGAAACCACTATGAAGATTGGAGGAGCTCAAGGGATTCGGTGGCAGTGAATCATCTAGTCTACTGAGAGACCAGGAGCTCAGTGGGCTGAAGAACTACAAGAAGTGGTTGTAGTGAAAGTGAAGGAACTGTTAAGCTTTGTGTTAGGAAGTGTTAAAGACTGTTGCCCTAGGAGACAGCATTCCTGCACATGCAGATGTGGCGTCTCGCTGGATGCCTTTCCCTGCATGGCTTTCCTCCTATTGAAGTCTCGGATTCTGCCAATTATTCTTGCAACTACCTAAGGGTGTCCTGGCCCTAACCCTCTCTCCCCCAAAAAAGTTTGTTATGAGAAATAAACTTTCTTTTGCATTTAAGTGTCCGGCGCCCAATAACTTTAACTACTCTGCACCCACCATACCTCACAACCCACCATATACAGAAGGATGTCAGTTATCTCTTGCCCTGAAGGTCCTCATTAGACCAAAGAAGGCCTGGGACTTTGCTACAATAATAATAATAATAATAATATTATTATTATTATTATTATTATTATTAATAAAAGAAAGTGAGTTAGAAAAAGTTTATGATTTAAAATATGTTTTTTATTTATTACAGGTAATTATATAGCGCCATTAATTTACGCAGCGCTTTACATATACATTGTACATTCACATTAGTCCATGCCCTCAGGGAGCTTACAATCTAAGGTCCCTCACTCATATTCATAGGTTCACATTCTAGGGCCAATTTAGAAACCAGCCAATTAACCTACCAGCATGTCTTTGGAGTTACCAATCATTAGACGTGGTAGCTGCATTCGTTTTCATTTTACGCTCCCCCTCCCTTCTGTTTTCACCTGGTGATCTGGCCAGTAACACACCTCATGTATTAGAGTGCCTCCATTCTGGATGAAGGAGCACAGGGGGGACCTTTGGACAGCAGCATTGTCAAGGGGGGAGGGGAATGTTCTGTGCTAGCAGATTTGGATACACTAACAAGTTGAAACCAAACTCCAGCTAATACTTTATAGGCAGTCACAGCAAACATGTATTTTTTTTTCCTTTTGGGATAAAAGTTTTATATAAATAAATTAAAGCTGATCATTGTAAGGACCCATGTCAGTGGAAAGTGGTTTGTCTCATCTCTGTAAACTGATACATTCTGCTGGAGAGGTTGTGCTGTGTAAAAAAAAAAAAAAAAAAAAAAAAAAAAAGAAGAAGAGAGACTCGCTGGCTGGATCACCAGATGAAAATAAGAGAAAAAAAGAAAATGAATGCAGCCACCACATGTAGAAATTGGTTAGCTGCGATATAATAAAGGTTTGGTTTTAATACGGATTTATTAGGAATCCAGAGGGTGCAGGTCAGGGTTACCAAATCCCAATGCTCGTTTGAATACTACCATTTCCAAGTACCCCTTTTTGTGCCTAGGCAGGCTAAATCACATGATCCCTGATTATTAACCATTACAAGTGATAACCTTAGGGCAGTGATGGCGAACCTTGGCACCCCAGATGTTTTGGAACTACATTTCCTATGATGCTCGTGCACTATGCAGTGTAGTTGAGCATCATGGGAAGTGTAGTTCCAAAACATCTGGGGTGCCAAGGTTCGCCATCACTGCCGTAGGGCAAAACCAAACTAAACAATTGAATAAAAGCTGATCATTGTAAGCACTCGTGTCAGTGTTATATGGTTTGTCTCAACACTGGCACATCTGCAGGAGACCCTAATCAATCTACATTCTACAGCACTGTCCTAAAACAATATCGCTCCAATAGCCCCATCAATTACAACAAAATGTGTAAAAAAAAAAATCATCAAAGCATGTACAAATTAGTGATCGACCAATTTAAAGTGCTAGTATGATTAGTCCCATATGCAGGAGAGCTTGTTCTGTTAAAAAAAAAAAAAAAAAAAAAAAAAAACAGACTTACTGGGTAGATCACCAGGTGAAAATAAAAGAAAGAAAGCCTAAAACAGAAAATAAATGCAACCATCACATCTAAGAATTGGTGAAATGCAATATAATAAAGGTTTGATGTTGGGTTTAAGACCGTTTAACCTTTTGTCGCCCACGTAACGTATATGTGCAGCAGCAAAGAGGGTGGGCGGCATTTAATGCCCACACGCCACATAGCTGACCATGGGTGGCAGAGATTTCTGTGTTGAGAACGCGCTACCCAGCACAGTGATGGGGCTGTCAGAGACAGCTCTCGGTCTCTGCTAATGATCGGTAGCCAGAAGAACCAGCTTCCAATCACGTGACCACTATGACATCCAATCCTGGTTGGCCGATCCTTGCTGCCCCCTGGCTTCACCGTTTGCCGACCGCCTCACTTAGAATATGGCGGTAAAGCGGCACTGGATCTCGTATCGGATACCCGATTCAGCAAAATGCCGGGTAGGGGGCTCACGCACGCTCGCCAGCTGCTCCGGGTGTGCTGTGATGAGTCACTGATCGACCACCAGCACCCACTGATCGGCTCTGACATTCAGAGTAGGGAGCTCAGTGATGTAAACAACAGAGCTCTGAATAGTCACAGGCAATCTTGCTGTTTTTTATTCCCTGCAAAGCAGGGAAAAAAAACTGCAGGATCTAGTAGTAAAAGCATCACATAACAGACAAATTACACATGGCTAGGCACATATTTAAAGAGGTTGTATACCTTCCTATATTATATGTACCTATAGGTAAGCCTGGAATAAGTTAAATCTCTCCTAAACATGCGCCGTTTAGGAGAGATTTACTGAATACTGCGCTGATGATGTCATCGGCGCATGCGCTCTGAAGGAACGGCATGCGTGGGAGTGATGTCATGCGGCTACAGCCAGTCACATCTGCGGCCCCGGAAGGAAGAGGGGCGAAGATGGATGCGGCCTCCAGCAAGGATGAAGCAGGCTTTGTTTGCGGGTAAGTGTCACATTATGTGCTAGTATGGATGCATACTAGCACATTATGCCTTTACTTTGCAGACTAAGAAAAAATATAAAAATAAAAAAAAAAAACACAATTTACTTCCGCTTTAACTCCTTGATTGCCCCAAGATGTTAACCTCTTCCTAGCCAGTGTCATTAGTACAGTGACAGAGTATAGTTGTCAGGGCTGGGCTCAGCCCTTCCTTCTCAGAGCTGTACGCTCAGCTGTCGGCTAATTGCCAGCTCCTATCTCTCCACAGTTACTCAGCTATTGATGATATCCTGCTCGTCAGTCCTGCCTACTTAAGCCGTTCATTCCAGAGGATCTCTCCCTTTCGCCTTGGTCAACATCAGAGATACTACCTCCTGCGTTCCTGTTTAAAGACTTGCTTTGCTGACATCCCTTCTGGCTCCAGATCCTGCTTGCTGTTCCACTACATTGATCCCTGACTTCTGGCTTGGCTGACTATCCATTCCGGTTACTGAACATTGGCTATCTTTTGACTACGTTTGTTCTTTTTAATTTTATTATTAAACAAGTGTGATTTAACTGTACTTCTGTCTTGGCCTGATTTCATGGTTTCTGACAATAGTATTAGCACTGATCACTGTATTAGTGTCACTATTGATGTCAATGGCAGTTAGTCAGTTACCCGCACCAGCCAGTGTCACCCAGTGTCAGACAGCCCGCCATACTATCACAGTCCCACTATAATATATATATATATATATATATATATATATATATATATATATATATATATATATACTATATCCCACTTACCAGTATAAATAAATTTCAGGATCTATACCAGACGCTATAACTTTCACGCAAACCAGAGAATATACACTTATAGACAGCCTACGCGTTTCGGACATTGGTTCTTAGCCATGACTAAGGACTAACATCCGAAACGCGTAGGCCATTTTACAGCATTGTACATGCTTACTGAAAAAAGAAATACTATTTTTTTTGGGATGTCATTCTGAGTGCCGACCATCCCTTTCCTTACTCTGGTACATTGGAGGTGTCAGCAGCCTCAAGGTCTGAGCACTGGGTGGAGCTTTTATGTGGGTAGGTTGAAGCACCTATACACCCGTTTTCCTAAAATATTATATAAAATATAAATATAACATGTACTCGAAATTTAAAAAAGAAATAATTGTCTTAGATGCAAAAAAAAAAAAAAATCAGCAAGCACCAGGCAGTGAAGGGGTTAACACAACAAACTTTTACATTTAAGACAGCAGATTCCGTAAATTTTCCCAAACAGCATGCGGGAAATCCAGGATGACATTTGAATCCCCCCCACGCACCTCCAACAAGTCTAAATAATGAATCTTTTAACCGTCAGAAAGAGAAATGCAGCTTATGTATAGAATGTGTGGCTTTTCTCATTAGACGGTAACAAATGCTTCAACATATGGCCTATATGAAATCTTGAAGCCAATTCTGAAGAGTCCCACTTAATTAGAGCTCAGAAAAAGCCTTTAATTAATGTGTTTTCACCGTGTTTATATATGGAAACTATTGCCTGGATCTCTCTGCACATTTAGGTTTTTTTTTTGTTTTTTTTTGCACTTATGATACTATAAACTGTAAGCTTTTTGGAAGTATCCAATGCCAGTATCACAGGATTAATTAACGTGGTGTGCAAAGAACAACGATTGTAGGCAAAGACTCTTCTGATTTCACAGAGAGACTTAAAGCATTTGTTACCCCAACATTTCATATTCCTGATATGTGGCTGCTGAACCATGTACTTGTATGAGAAAGTCTCCTGTTCTCTTTGTATTGCTTCATTTGTGTGAAATCCCCGGTGATCCTGCCAGTCCCTCTGCTTCCCTATTAAAAACTGACCATGCTAAGCGGGAGAGCACATCATAGTCAGTTCTCTAACTATACTGGGAACTCAGTGTACTCTCCTCCAATTTTCAGACTTGTCCTGACACCCCAACAACTATTAACTGGGAAGATCAGTGTACTGCTGTTTCTCCTCCCCTAGCTCTTATACAGGCGAGAACAGAGGGAATGTGATCACTTATAAAAAAAAATGGGAAAAAAATTATTTATAAATTGTCTTATATCTAAACGGTTTTGCCTTGCATTTCTATTTTCAACTGAAAATGTTGTATTACATGTATTACAAGGTGATCATTTACAATCAATCACTTTCAGCTAATTATGGGGTCCCTGGGCCACTGGGAGTTCCCTCTCCACAGATTGGCTGACTGGAGTCATGATTGGGAATGAACGAAATTCAGAGTTTCCATTTCCCCCGCACATTTCAGTAAAAATTGGGAGATTTTTTGGGGAAAATGTAGCCATTTTTTTTTGCTAAATACATTAACAGGGAAGGCTAAATTAAAGAAGAAGCGTTTGGCAGTTTCTAAGGATGCAATAGGCTTTAAAGCGGACCTTTAAAGTGAAAGTTCTGATAATCCTTCTTACAGTACAGGGGGGTACTCCAACAATTTTTTTTTTTGCAAGAATTACATCAGCCTGGCAAACCCACCTGCTCAAACGCAACCTCCTGGGACATGTTGGGGACTAGGCTAAAAGCGCTATGTCATCTCATGCATGCGCAGTGGGGAGCCGGCTGTGTGACATCAGGATGTCCCACGAGGCTGCAAAAAAAATCAGTGGTCCGATTGGCAGAGGCAGCCATTTTCATATGTCTAAGACAGTGGCGGCTGGTGGGAGGAGGCATCCAATTTGGAAATTTTCACTTAGGGGTGTACTCACTTTTGTTGCCAGCAGTTTAGACATCATTGGCTGTGTGTTGAGTTATTTTGAGGGGACCGCAAAATTTACACTGTATTATGCCCCGTACACACGGTCGGATTTTCCATGGTAAAATGTTCGATAGGAGCTTGTTGTCGGAAATTCCGACCATGTGTAGGCTCCATCGGATATTTTCAATTGGGATTTCCGTCACACAAAATTTGAGATCTGGATGTCAAATCTTCTGACAACAAAATCCGTTGTCGTAAATTCCGATCGTGTGTACACAATTCCGACGCACAAAGTTCCATGCATGCTCGGAATCAAGCAGAAGAGCCGCACTGGGCTATTGAACTTCCTTTTTCTCGGTTCGTCCTACGTGTTGTACGTCACCGCGTTCTTGACGTTCGGAATTTCCGATAAGATTTGTGCGACCGTGTGTATGCAAGACAAATTTGAGCCAACATCCGTCGTAAATAAATCCATGGATTTTGTTGTCGGAATGTCCGATCAATGTCCGATCGTGTGTACGCGGCAATAAACAGGCTGTACACCCACTACTTTACATTGTAGCAAAGTGTCATTTCTTCAGTGTTGTCACATGAAAAGATAGAAGAAAATATTTACGAAAATGTGAGGGGTGTACTCACTTTTGTGAGATACTGTAACTGTTTGCCAAAAGTAGGCATCTACAGTATTTGTAAGCCCCGGTTCACACAGGGGCGACTTGTCAGGTGACTTACCTGCCTGACAAGTGGTGTTCCGTTCTGTACTATGGAACCGTTCTAATAGGAATGACTCAAGTTGCTCCGACTTAGAAAAAGGTTCCTGTATTACTTTGGGACAACTTCAGGGCGACTTGCTTCTATACAGAAGTCATTATGCAAGCCGCCGCTGAAGTCGTGTGCAGGTCGCCTTACAGAGTCGCGCTGCAAGTCGGGCTGCCCCTGTGTGAACCGGGGCTTAGGGTTGCACTGATACCAATACTGGTACTCGTGCAAATGCTCCGATACCCGAAACCAATACCTTTGCTGTGCTATTTGGGCCCATACAAAATGAATTGGCTCAAATCGCACTGCAAAGAATCACATGCAACTTGAACAGGAATGTGGTGCGATTCCTGTCCGAATCCCATTCGGTTTCCCGCACTGCTCCTGTGTGAACCCGGTATAGAAAGACAGGGAAGCATCATCTCGGTGAGTACTTGACCGAAAGTATCAGTACTCTTATTCACGGGTAAAAAAAAAAAAAAAAAAAGGCATTGGTGCAACCCTAGTATTTGCAGTGGCTGACTTTTAATTTTTTAAAACAAGGCCAAAGTTCCACTTAAAGTGATTCTTGGGACTTACAGAAACTCCTTTCAAATGGGAATCTCCGTCGGTTTCTGCTGCAGAATTGTCTTTACTTCCAGCGTGTCACCATGACATTTAGTGGGGGGAAAACTTTCTAACGGAGTGCCATATGGCAGTAAAAACCTGAGACCATCTCCAAGCAAATATAGACATAAACCATCCCTCCCACCCAATCCCCAGTTACATGAATAGGTTAAAAAGTAGCCCTCAAAGTCCTTCCTTCTCACCTAACTCCAACATCACATGACCTTCCGCTGCAACTCTTCCTCTGGTGGAGACCTTTACTCTATAGTTGCAGCCCAGGCTTGTCGCTAACGTGATACTGTCACTGTAGTCTCAAGACCTGTAAGGTCCCCACCGAGTCAAGTGGCCATACCACCAGACAGCAACCTGGACACCTGAAAAAGAACTTCTTCCCACTCTACAGTCCAAAAGAGAGAAAACTTCGGATCAGAGACAACACATGACCATGGATTTAGGTGAGAAATTGGGCCATTTCGATCTTTTTATTGCTGTAGTTATTAGCTGGAGAGGGGCGAGGGTACCGATTGTGGCGAAGGGTGGACCCTGGCCAGAAATTTGATTTAATAACCTTCCGTTGCAACTCTTCCTCTGGTGGAGACCTCTACTCTATAGTTGCAGCCCAGGTCTGTCGCTGACGTGATGCCATCACTGGAGTCTCAAGACCTGTAAGGACCCCACTGAGTCAAGTGGCCATACCACCAGACAGCGACCTGGACACTCCAAAAAGAACTTCTTCCCACTCTACAGTCCAAAAGAGTTGAAAGCTGGGGATCCAGAACAACACGTGACCCTGGATTTAGGTGAGAATTTGGGCCATTTAGATATTTTATTGCTGTAGTTATTAGCTGGAGAGGGGTGAGGGTACAGATTGTGGTGAAAGGTGGACCCTGGCCAGGAATTTGCTTTAATGCACAACTCAAGGAAATGAATAAAGTAATTTGGTATGCTGCCAATGAAATCTAAGAAAGAACTGTTTAAAATCAGAAAGCCTTAATCTGAGCTTTACATTTCCCATAATCCCTTACGGCTGCCTTGTCTCTGGGCAGAAATGGAGATTCTTGCCCATCACTCAGTGCTGAGCAGCCGCCCGGCTTCTACTGGACTGCAACAGGGTTGAAAATGGCTGTAAATAATGTATGAATGCACATCGGCATACATAGTTAGGCAGTCCATGGTGGCATAAATAGAACGGATAAGGATACTAAAATATTAGCATGCTTAAAGTGGTTGTAAAGCCTTAGCCTGGGTTCACACTGCTGCGGTGCGAGACACCGCATGTAATTCGCAGAGGAAACGCAGCACATTCCTGTGCAAATTACATACAGTGTCTCTGGGGTGCGGATTTGAGCCATGGATTTATATGGCTCAAATCGTACCAAACTGGTGCAGGACCCTTTTTTTGTCTGCACCAGAATCAGATTGCATAGGTGTTCACACCCATGGGATCCGATTCTGCAAATCGCACTGCATTTTGCAAATTCATTGCGGGGTGTTGTTAACATACACACAATTGGTTCGTATGGATGGGTCGCGATTTAGACGCGTTGTCGAATCCGCAGGGAATTTGCAACTCACCTAGTGTGAACCCAGGATTAAAGTTTTTTTACCTTGATGCGTTCCTATGCATTAAGGTAGAACACCTTCTGTACCTGGGATCCCCCCCAGCCCTCCTCCTATATTTACCTGTGCCCCATCACAATCCAGTGCTGTGCATGAGAACAGCAGCTCTCACAGCTCTGTCCCTCCTCACAGGGCAGATCAATAGCAGTGGGAGCCATTGTCAATCAAACTCTGTAACGAGGGAGCGGGGGCGGGGCCATGCCCCGCTGTGTGTGTCTATGCATGCAGACAGCATGGCTTAGGAACAAGCCCACATGAGTGCCCCTATAGGAAGTGGCTTCCCATGGCAGCACTGGATGAAGAGGAACCAGGAGCACCGGCGAGGGACCAGGAAAGAGGAGGTTCGGGGCTGTGGGGCCATACCCCGCTGTGTCTATGCACACAGGCAGCGGGGCTCAGGAGTGAGCCTGCATGAGTACCCCCATAGGAAGTGGATTCCCGTGGGGGCACTGAAAAAAAAAAAAAAAAAAAAGGAGGGACGAGGAGGATCGGGACTGCTCTGTGCAAAACCATCGCATAGATCAGGTAGTAAGTATGGCATGTTTATTATTTTAGTAAAAAAAAAGGAAGGCTTTACAAAGACTTTAAATCTTAAATTTTGCTTATTCCCCCATAGGTTATTTTCTACTTTCTGTGGAAAACAAAAAAAGAAATAATGACGGGCCGTTTTTGTCAGAAGAAAAGTAAGAGCTTCCATATGAATCATCTGCAGCCCATTGCACCCCTAAAGACCCGTAAAGGTCTGCTATCAGGTTTCAGTAGAGTTGGGCGAACAGTTCGAGCCGAGCAAAAAGTCTGGCCTGAACATTGCCTGTTCGCCCGTTCGGCGAACATCTGAATTTGCGGGGTGCTTGGCTGTTAAGGAGTGGGCCAGGAAGCCGGCCACTGCATCCCTCACAACGGATAAGTCATCAGCTGTCAACGGGCTTCCCTGCTGGCAGCTGAATGAAAAAACAAAAAAAAAAACAAAAAAAAAACAAAAAAATTGCCAGCAATAGAGAAAAGTGAAGAAAAAAAAAAAAAAAGGCGTGGGGGTCCCCCACAATCCCTGCCAGGCCCTTTGGGTCTGGTATGGATTTTTAGGGTTTAAGGGGAACCCCACACCAAAATTTAAAAAACAGACGGGACCCCAAAATCCATACCGGACTCTTACCCGAGCATGCAGCCTGGCAGGACAGGAAAGAGGGGGCCCAGATCCCTGCCCCCTCCCTATGTGAATGAGTATAGGGTACATTATACCCCTACTCATTCACCAAAAAAAGTGTCAAAAATAAAAGACAGGAGGCAGTTTTTCACAATTCCTTTACTAACTAAATAAAAAAAACAATGTCCCCCCAATGTAGATCCATCGTCGTCAATCATGACGCCTGCCGCACCCGAAAAAGAAAAATAACATTCCGCCCGCAATGAAGGCTAACCTCCAACTGCCTGCTCCACAGTTTGACAGTCCTTAAATAGGTAAGGGTGGGGCCACCTCACAATGTCACCTGGTGACGCCACCCCATGTGACGTCACCGACCCAGCATACCTCTGTTTTTGCATTGATACATGTCCCCTAGGGCAGTACCTGGGCCCCCATAACCTTTTTATGGCCAATAACTTGCATATAAGCCTTCAAAATAGGCACTTTCGATTTTTCAAGTTCGGGTCCCAAAGACTTTAATAGGGTTTGTGGTTTGAGTCTGAACTTTTGCGATGTTTGAGAGTTCTGGCGTGAACCGAACCAGGGTGTTTGGCCAAACTGTTTAACAGTAAATTTAACTGTTTGTCTAGAGTTCATCTTTGAAATAAACCTGTGGCCAGGCTACAGACAGTGAAGTATTTTTATATTCTTAAGCAGTAAATTAACTGCAAAAGGAGCCCCCTCTGACCTCTGTAGCTCCAGGTACTGTGGAGCAAATCATCTTTACATGTTCACAAGAGAAGCATTTGTAGCACCTACCTAAGGTAGAGGGTGCTAGAGTAAGATTTTTCTTTGTAGTTCAGGTAAGTTTAAGCAGGCCTAGCCAAAAGCTAGGCCTGTTTGTTTTGATCTGTTGGCTGGGAGTGGCCTAGCCCTAGAGTAGGCTGTTGACTCAAAGATAGCTTCACCTTTTGGTTACCTCCCTTCTGCTTCTAGAGGCTTCTAGAAGGAAGGTGGGGAAGAAGGGTGGAGCTGTCTGGGTTGTTCTAAGGAGCTCTGACCAATCCCCAATTTGGATTGGCAGAGGGCATGCCACCTTAAATACCCAGGGTCAACCCAGCTTGGGAGGAGTTGTAGGGTGGAAGAAGCTGGAGATGGAACACTAAGTTGTCGGGGGCTTGGAGGCATTCCCCAGTCTGGGGGGTGGTGACCTTGGGCCTTAGGGGTTCAGGTGCAAGTTGGAGCCTACCTGAGTAACGAAGGAGGATCTGGATAGGAGGCAAAAAGAGGAACCAAGAAAAACAATGGGAGCTAGTGTTGCCGGGCAAGTCTCCAGGAGGGATCCACCCGAGTATAGCCTGGGAGGGCTGGTGAGCAGACTGGGACAGTGCAGTCTGAGATGGATGTAGAGCCAGCAGGAGAGACTGTGATGTCATGGGCAATAAAGTTGGGCAGCTGCAGCCAGGAGGTTTGGCAGGGCCTGAAGAGGACTGACTGGGAGCAGTAGTCCACCAAGGTCAGCTAGCACTAAATACTTTCCTATTTCTGTTGCTTCACTAGGGGGCCCCTGGTCCCTGCCTGCAAATGGCAGTTGCTAAGGCCTGGCTGGAGCAAGAGTCAGGCCATGTGCTAGCTGTACCAGGAAGTATTGTACAGGAGAGAGAGGAACAGTCTACAAATAAGCCTTGTGCTGGAGGAGACTGGAGCTCCAAAAGTGTAAATAGAGGTTCCAACTGATCACCTTATTGATTTCATTATTGATTCTGGGCATCCAATAATTTTCCTTACCCTATCCAAGTTCAAAATCCCTCAATAAAAATACAAAACAAACATACGGACTGTTCATGGTCTCGAGAGTGTCTGGGAAGTGGATGTCAGGCTGGGGCAGGGTGACAGGTGGACCACAATATCCAGCAACCACTACGGGGGTACCGCTACACAATGAAGTCATCAAAGTTGTATTTTACCCCCTTGTTCTCTCCCCTCTTTCTGTACACATGCTACATCCCTGGTTCTCCACACTTTTACTAGAAACACTTCAACACCCCACGCGAGAACTCCTATTGTATTCTATGGTTTACCTCTGGGCGTCGGGTCACTTGAACAGAACTCAAAAAATTACATCAGCTTCTTTGGGGCAGAGTTGCAAGTTTTTGGTCCCTACAGACACTAATGTAAATGTTCAAAAAATGCCAGATAAAAACCTGAAATCACACGTAACAAGTGTTTCTTTGCAATTTCTTGCCTCTCCTTTTTCTAGTAATTAGCTTTCCGTTGGCTACAACAAAAACACTTGAGCCAGAAAAACGCCTCAAAAAACACCTGTACAAATATCCATAAAATCAGAACACTCCAAAAACACTTGAAGAAGTTCAAGCTCAAGTGTACATCTGAGAGGCTGGCAGTCACTCCTGGGTAGGGGAAGTAAAAACCAGTTACTGAAAGGAAATAAAAGCACTTCTGCTGCAAACTTTAAGGATGAATTGCTCCACAGTGCCTACAGGTGCAGAGGTCAGTGGAGATGTTTTAGAGCTCGGGAAGCTGTTTTATAGCTCATTTACTACTTAAAAAAAAAACAAACAAAAAAAACATGTAATGACTGTGTAATGCCTTGCCACAAAGGCACTTTACATTTGTGCTGTAATACCAAACTCCAGGTAAAATATTTAATTGTAATTCCGAATCTTGAGGATATTGCTAAAGGTACACACAGAACCACTCCTGAAAGCCCAATTCTGGGAAATTTGAAAATCCTCCCCTTTACAGTGGGGCTGCTCATTTAGTCCAGGGGAGAGTTGAAGGACTTTGACTTACCTGACCCTCCACTCCCCTAGCAGATTGTGCTCTCCCATGGGCCGGTGGTGGACTGTTCTTCAGCTATGAACTCTGCATTGGTCTTGATGGTGTCAGGACCTTAGGCAGCTGGAACATGTGGGAGAAGTTGCTGCAGGGACTAGTCTGGAAGTGGAGAGGATCGAGTAAGTGGATCTTCCTATCTATGTCCCCTAGACCTAAACAAGCAATTATCCCTTGCAATGCAAACATAGCATGGGATATTTCCCGTAGCTGGCCTTCAACTTCCTAATACAAGGTCCCTTACATACAGACGATTCCCGGCTTTCCTGGAATCTTTTTAAACAGAACCATTTTTAGAACATGAATGAATATTCAAAGGGCTATACTATAATTTGTCGTCATAATTACTTTTTCTAAGCTCAGAGTTTTTACCACATCTTCCTTCCCTCATGCCAATAACTCATGCTGTCTCCTAGTTACTGAATATGGAAAAAGGGATCTCATAAATGAACTCCGTAACTGTATATACTCTTCTTTATTATGGAGCTCACTTACCAACTCTTTAGTTCTCTTTAAGATGATGGATTTTACAGAAGACCAATAATTGTAGACATCTTGAGCCAATAAGTCCACTTTCCATCACATGACAATGGAAGTCATGAATACCCAATTACCAAAACACTAGAGAAGAGGCTTTTTTCTTACAGCCAATTCTAGCGGTTATGCCTTATTTAACATGATGCCATGGTGAGTGACAGCTCACACACCAGACCAACTGCAGAACATAGCTGAAACAAGATGAAGATAATGAGAACATGCTTAAATTACAAGATTTCAGCCCATTACAAGAATAAGCAACATGCACATTTCATAGCAGCTTCATGGGATAGCTTTAGACATGCAGATGTATATTACTACTTCACCTCTGAATATAATTTATCACATAATATCAGCTACAACTGTTCAATATATAGATTAAAAAGGAGATTGTCACTGTTTATGAAGTTTTTTGGTAAAAGAAAAAAAATTCAATAAAAAAAATAAATACTAAAGACGACAACTCTTTAAAGGAGTCCAACACTATGGCCTTCAGCAGACATCACTAAATGGCGGACTCAGGTCCAGATCTGGACCAAATGATGGCTCTATCCAGATCACCAGCCAGTCAGTCAACAGTTGCCCCCTTGCCATCTGCAGTGACTGGTTGTTAGGACTGCCAGTTTCCTAACGACCAATGAGGTCACATACTGTACATGCCCATCCTCTAGCATCATAGGAGGACAGACCTGCATCCTGCTCAGCCTCCCAGCTCCCGCCCTCTGCCTGCCTGGTTCTAAAAAAGGTATGGAGGCACTCTAATGGGGACACCTGATGGTAAGGGGCGCTCTGATGCGGGCACATAATGGAAAAGTGTCACGCTGATAGAAACACCTGATGGTAAGGGGGCATTCTGATGGGAACACCTAATGTAAGCGAGCACTCTGAGGGGGCAACTGATGTAAGGGACAATAAATATTATGGAATTGCTTATTGGAAACATGGCTTATTTTTTTGATAGACATAAAATTACTGCGTATAGGGGGTTATTTACTAAAGGCAGATCCACTTTGCACTACAAGTTCACTGCAAGTGCACTTGGAAGTAAAGTCGCTGTAGATCCGAGGGGGACATGCAAGGAAAATAAAAAACAGCATTTTAGCTTCCACATGACTGGATGATAAAATCAGCAGAGCTTCCCCTCATTTCAGATCTACTCCTTAGATTTAGAGTGACTGCACTTTCAAGTGCGCTTTCAGTGCTAAGTGGATTTGCCTTTCGTAAATAACCCCCATACTGTATAGGACCTGAGTTATAGCACAAATATGAGATTCGGACCTCTGCTTTAGAATTTTTTTTTTTTTAATTTAATGCCTCTAGCTCACAGCTTACCAGAATATCCTTACATGTTATGTCAGACATCAAACAAAATGTGTGGATCTACATAGGTACAGAAAAACATGAGTCATAATAAATGGGATTTTAAACAACTAAATATTATCCAGCTCCAATCCTCACTCGGCAATCTCCTTTTGTAAATATGGCTTTGTTTTATTTTGTAAATTTAACACATACAATATATTACCAAAAGTATTGAGACACCTGCCTTTAAAACGCACCTAATCTTTAATGGCATCCCAGTCTTCGTCCGTAGGGTTCAATATTGAGTTGGCCCACCCTTTGCAGCTATAACAGCTTCAACTCTTCTGGGAAGGCTGTCCACAAGGTTTAGGAGTGGTGTCTATGGGAATGTTGACCATTCTTCCAGAAGTGCATTTGTGAGGTCAGGCACTGATGTTGGACAAGAAGGCCTGGCTCGCAGTCTCCGCTCTAATTCATCCCAAAGGTGTTCTATCGGGTTGAGATCAGGACTTTGTGCAGGCCAGTCAAGTTCCTCCACCCCAAACTGGCTCATCTATGTCTTTATGGAATTTGTTTGTGCACTGGCCTGCACAGAGTCCTGACCTAAACCCGATCGAACACCTTATGGATGAATTACAGCAGACAATGCAAACCAGGCCTTCTGCTCCACATCAGTGCCTGACCTCACAAATGCGCTTCTGGAAGAATGGTCAAACATTCCCATAGACACACTCCTAATCCTTGTGGACGGCCTTCCCAGAAGAGTTGAAGCTGTTATAGCTGCAAAGGGTGGGCCAACTCAATATTGAACCCTACAGACTAAGACTGGAATGCCATTAAAGTTCATGTGCGTGTAAAGGCAGGCATCACAATGCTTTTGGTAATATAGTGTATCTGAGAATGTGTGGAATGGTTTGCTATCAGTAAATGTACATAATATCAGGTTGTGTACACTCTTTCCTTTTCCTTTTTCAGGTGGTGAGCTGGATAAGAAACTGCAATGAAGGTTGTAACTCCTGCACATCAGCCAACAGCTGCTACTAATAATTAGGGGGATGAGGAAGGATTCAAAACTGTTCCAACCTGCTGTACAGAGGGTGGTCTGTTGGGTGGTCTGTTGGGTGGTTGGATGGATAAAACAGAACATTGTTGAAGACTGGCCTAATTTTCTGCTACAAACTTGAAACATTATTAAGCATGTTATTTTCTTTCCTAGTCAAAAAAGACAAAGAGTAATTTGTTTCTTTCTTTTTACATATATAAGCTCAAATTTTGGGTTTTGCCTGAAGTCTATGTAATGGTTTCCTATGCTACAATCAGGTCGAACTACAACAAAGCAACGGATGATCAGAGTGACGCCAGGGGCTTACTTGTAAAACTGTACAATCTAGAGCAGCCTTGGCCAACTAACCTACTTTGAGTCAAATTAATTATCTGAAAGGTGTAAAAAGACGGTACCGCCATGACGGAGGGTGTGGATCACAAGAGTTGGCACTCTTGACCTGCAGCTCTGCAGTTGTGGGTTTGACGATTCCCAAATGGAACAGGATTGCACGTTTTACCCTACCATCCAAAGGCATACCGTTAGGCTACTTTCACACTGGGGCGTTAGCGGTAAAGCTTATTTAAATTAGATTCCGCGCTTAGGATAATAAGGGTTGCTGCCCACCCTTATTGGGTTCCCAAGGGAACTTAAAAAGGTAAGTATAGAAAATGGGGTGATTGGCGCTACCTTATATGGTGCTAAATGGTTAGTCAGGAAGCAGCATAAAAAATATACTGGACTCCTAACACCAGATCAGCAATGAGCGTGCTCCCTCACGGGGATAAAGTATGTGAATATTAAACAAATATCAGTGCTCAGAAAGCGTATATATGTACAATCTAAAGGGTAAGTGCGTATTGGAAGATATAATATAGGCTAAGTCCAATTAGCTGTGATTAAATATTGAAAATAAAAATAGAAAAATATAAACTATATAAAAATCAATAATAGCATATAGGACTATATATATATATATATATATATATATATATATATATATATATATATATATATTTTAGCGGTAAAGCGCCGCTATTTTAGCATAGGCTTTACCGTCATTTTTGCGGCACTTTTCGTCCACTAGTGGGGCACTTTTAACCCCCGCTAACAGCCGAAAAAGTTAAATATGCCCGCAAAGCGTCGCTGTGACGCTCTGCCCTCTCTTTGGCGGCACTGCCCAATGATTTCAATGGGCAGGGGCAATAAAGGAGCAGTGTATACACCGCTCCTACAGCGCCTCAAAGATGCTGCTTGCAGGACTTTTTTTGGCATCCTGCCAGCGCACCGCCCCAGTGTGCAAGCACTCGGGGTTTCACACTGGAGTGAGAGGAGAGGCTCTTTACAGACGCCATTTTTAGCGCTACAGCGCCTGTAAAGCGCCTCAGTGTGAAAGCAGGCTTACCTTAACTGACCCCAAGATCACTGCAACTCTTTGTACGTTGGATGATACATTGGATAATAAAACACAAACCTTGCATTTTGGTTGCTTCTGTCCAACCTGCGGCCCTCCAGTTGTTATGGAACTACAGGGCCCACAGCGCATTGCAAGGAAAGTCCCATGAGGCATTGCAAAGCTGACAGTTGCAAGCATGACTCCCAAAAGCAGAAGCATGATTGAACTTGGCTCCCAAAGGCAGAGGCATGATGGGACTTGTAATTCCGTAACAGCTGGAGGGCCACAGGTTGGACACCAGTTTCCTTTCTCACCATAACTTGTATGGGTATACCATCTTGCTGGGTCACAAGCCTTACGCCATAGAAGCCATGCATTCCATGCACTACACTGATGATGGCCAGAAAGCCTGAAACCACCTTATGCAGTTTGTAATAAATGGCTCAGCGAGGGGAAGAAGAAGCAACACAAAGAGCTGCTCAGGTGTGCTGCTTTGTAAGGATCATGCTGAAAGAAAAAGAAAGCAGAGTGACAGAGAAAGGAGCTCATCAGTATGCTCCTTCTCCATTCCCTGTACAGTCACAGAAAGATGGGTAGGTATGCGAGACCACAGCCACGAAATGTCAGGTCCCATTCCCTAGAGACAGGGCTGTTCTATGTGACAGAGCTGAGAAAATCTCAGGACAGGATGGATAAAAATGCAAATCCTTTAGCAGGTAAACCAGCGCCATTACATGCATTTCATCTTTGTATTTAGCTGTTTGCATTGAGCTCAACTTTAACCTATGCAAGACCCCAAAATGTAATCAACTGCCACCATGGATCGGTGAGGTACCCAACATTCTGCATTACTTAGAAGATCCAATTAGCTCCAGGCAAATGTTATACAAAGTTATACAGAGCTTTGTTTTCTTCTTCAGGCACTTGCCTTGAATTATGGAATGGAAAGGGCATCACAGGCCTTTCAATTGTGCCTGCAGGTCAGATGTAGCTGGATGTACAGAAGCGTTTTTGGAATAGAAGACAAACCTGTGAAGGCATCTTGGGTCATCTAGGATCTTGGATTTTGCAAACACCAGCCATTTAGATGAGGTGAGGTTTCATTTTAAACACGTGTGAAAAGCAACTTCCCTAGCCTGGTTTGGTCAACATACATCCCTCCTGGTGTGAACCAAGCCTTATCATGAGCTCCTGGCTGTGAAATGTTCGGGACTATTTTTGATGTATTCCATCCTCAGCCATAGCCATTCAGAATACTACTTGTTGTAGGCAGTCTGGTAACAATGTAAAAGCCAAATCACATTTTATAAATAATGAAGAATTCAGCTGCCCTTACGGCAATGAGCTTTCCATCATACAATACCTTCATGAATGGACCTTTATTGCTATAAACTTTCATTGGATTGTGTATGGTGAAGGATAGTAAAGGTACCCAAAAACAGAAGATCATAGTTCGATGCCAAAAATTTAAGAGACTAAGGCAAGCCATAGAGGAGTCGAAAACCAAATGTTCTGTCGATTGAAAAACGCACTTAAGACTGTGCCATCACGTTTCGTTTTTCGAAACAAAATCCAGCATGTTGGATGAGGCACTTTGGGTTATGTCACAGTTGGCACACTAATAATGTGAAAAACAACCTTTTTTTTTATTATATATAAACATGATATGCACAGTATCACGTTTATAAAAAAAAAAGGCAGGCCATAGACAAAAATTCATGATGGTTAGTAGGATGTCTAGGTGCACTCTGGAATTGTAGGGTTTAAAAGAAAACATCATTTTCATGAAATAAATAAATTATGTACATACACGAATATTTCTCCACAAGTCACTTAATACGTTTTATTACAATGTAAGTAATTTAGAATTTTTATTTTTTAGATTGTTTATTTTTGTAGCACCAGCAATTTATGCAGCACTTTACATATATTGTACATTCAGATCAGTCCCTGCCGTCAAGGAGCTTACAGTCTAATGCCCCGCACACACGGTCGGATTTTCCGACGGAAAATGTGTGATAGGACCTTGTTGTCGGAAATTCCAACCGTGTGTAGGCTCCATCACACATTTTCCATCTAATTTTCCGACACACAATGTTTGAGAGCAGGATATAAAATTTTCCGACAACAAAATCCGATCGTGTGTACACAAATCCGACGCACAAAGTGCCATGCATGCTCAGAATAAATAAAGAGATGAAAGCTATTGGCCACTGCCCCGTTTATAGTCCCAACGTACGTGTTTTACGTCACCGCGTTCAGAACGATCGGATTTTTCGACAACTTTGTGTGACCATGTGTATGCAAGACAAGTTTGAGCCAACATCCGTCGGAAAAAATCCTAGGATTTTGTTGTCGGAATGTCCGAACAAAGTCCGACCGTGTGTACGGGGCATTAGGTTCCTATCTCACATCATACATACACATACTAGGGCTGATAAAGACAGGAGCCAATTAGCTTATCAGCATGTCTTTGGAATTTTGGAGGAAACCCACGCAAGCACAGGGAGAATGTGAAAACTCCATAAAGGTAGTATCAAGGTTGGGATTTGAACGGATGACCCCAATGTGCAAGGCAGATGTGCCAAAAAATAGGTTTCATCCAATCCATCCTAAGTTCTTTAAAGCTACTACAAAGCTCAACTTCAACTTTATAATAAAATAAATAAATGTAGATGTACAACGAGAACGCCACACACCTTGGAATCGCTCAAAGTGCAAGAGTAATGAAAAGTAGCCTCAGCCCTGGCTCCTCCCAAAAAGCAACGCCACTGATGCGTTTCGTCCTACCCCCAGGGCTTAGTCATACCTCTATGACTAAGCCCCAGGAGCAGGGCGATATCTGTGAGGGTGCGTGATTTATCAGGAGGAGCCAGGGCTGAGGCTGCCTTTCATCATTCTTGCACTTTGAGCAGTTCCGAGGAGTAAGGCGCTCTCCTTGTACATTTCTACTGTATCAAATTAAACATACATGCCTGCACTCTGTTTTGGAGTAGGTCCACCAGAGCTTGGAACCGTGCTCCACTAAAGTATTGACCAGGTCAAAATTTAGATATTTCACACCCTAAACTAGTTAAAATACAAAATGTACCACTCTTTGCCAGTTCTCCTCTGGCATGAATAACTCATTGACATTTAACCCACTTCTTGTGAAGCCAAGGTGTCAAGAACATGCCCCCCTAATGGTGGGTCATGAAGGTGCAGTAGAGAAAACCACCACAACATTACGTGGAAGTCGATTCCTCTTTGTTGGAGGAAGAAGAGGAAAAAGAAGACGTGATGTCACACAACCTAAAAAAAAAAAAAAGTATGGTGGTAGGAAGGTGTGAGCTGGAAATGGGGGGCAATCCAGGGTTGGGATTTCAAATCTTAGCCCCCTCCAGACTATAGCTTCATGTGTTAATCGATGGCCAAGATATCGCTGGATGTGTATGAATTGGACACATCATTAGTGGAAAAATATGGCTAGTTAACATCCAGATTGTTGTCGACCCATCTCCGCTCTCCTGGGCTCCATCCCTGCCAGATTTTTAGGATTCCCCTCATTAACACATAATTAGGCTATTAAGTCCGCATGCCCAAACATCGCAGCAGTCTGTTTGGATGCAGATTTCCCTGGCTCCTTTGCTGACCCACCCAGAGACGAGTGGGCTTCGCACAGATGCTCGGACAGCCACACGTAATGTGAGCGGACAGAGTTTAAGTCATTACGTCGGATGATACACTGGGGCTATTGTTTCCCTGCTAATAATAGACATTTCATCTTCCCCAGGATGTTCAGACGGATTATGCTCGGCATGTGCACGGGAGACGGTTTTTGCGAAGCCCGTGGCAGAATGTGACAGGCCACGCTGCACTAGTCTCTATAGCTTGGTATTAGACGTAGACCAGCGCGGGGCACAAATGAGGCACAGAGCCCTGTGGCACAGCTCTGCGCCTGGACACAAATTACATCAGACAGGTCATTAAAGGAAAAAAAAAAAAAAGAAAGATGCATATACAGTAGCTGTTCCTCCAAGCAGCATTTACCATGAAAAAAATCTTATCCTAGAGCTATTAACCCCTTAAAACCCAGGTGGCACTTTAAACAATACTTTAATCTTCTTTCCAATGGCTGTCAAAAGGGTAAGGTTCAGGAATAAGGAAAAGTGTTAAATTATTATTATTATTATGCCAAAAATGTAATACATTGCAGAATACCAATCAGTAGATGTGGTGGCTGTATTCATTTTTTTAAGGCTTTTATTCCCTTTTTACCCTCTTTTTTCACCTGGTGATCCGGCTAGTAACACACCTCCTGTATTAGAGTACCCCCATTCTGGATGAAGGAGCATAGCAGATAGCAGCATTGTCAGCACGGTGAATATAAATCAATTTAAAAAAAAAAAATCTGATTTTTTTTTATTTAAATCGGATTTTTAAATTTTTTTATCAAATTTATTTTAATATGATGCTCTTGGAGTAAAAATCTATTTAAAAAGATAGTTTTTTTTATTTAGGATACATTAATAATTGAGTTTATTCAGCATGAAATGGAGCTTAGTTATGTAGCATGAGTTTGTATATTCTATAATATTTACATTTTTGGTAAACTCATTCAATAAATCCAAGCTCTGCAAGCTGAGATGACATGCACTGCATTGATGCATTCACACAATTTCACAGTAGCCATGAGATAAACCAAAGTTCAGGAATATTCCTTTATCCCATTGTTTTGCAAATCTATGTACACTACAAACTGTATGATTGAATCGGTTCTGATATTGCTGTTTTACTAACCTGACAGCTTATTATTCTAAAAAGGAAACCTTCATTTTGTTTGCAAATATTAAAGATTCTAACTACCAACAAGAATAAGTCCTTACATTTAAAGAGCACCTGTCATTTCAGATCCATCATAGCGGCGCCTGTTAGCGGGCATCCACTCACCTGCTGCCGCCACGTCCCTCACCTTGTTGTGTCACTGCCATTAAAGTGAATGGGACTGTCGGTGAGTCAACAGCGGGTCAGAGGAGGAGCCGCTGCAGGACAGAGATGACAGTTGCTCTTTAAAAATTATGATATAAAATCGAGTTGATTTAAATCAAACCTTTTTACTAGTGATTTAAATCATTATTTAAATCGTGATTCAAATCAACTTGATTTAAATCAAATCCACCCTGGAGGGAGGGGAGTGTTAAATGTACTAGCAGATTTAAATACACCAACAAATGGAAGCCAAACCCCAGCTCACAATCTATAGTCAGTTATACCAACAGTTTTTTTCCTTTTTGAATAAAGGTTTTACATGAATAAATTAAAGCTAATCATTGTAAGCACCCATCCCAGTGATAAATGGTTTGTCTCATTTGTCTCAATGGTTTGTAAACTGATACATCCGGAAGAGAGATTGTTCTTTTAAAAAAAGCAACAGACTTACTGACCAGATAAAAATAAAGGAAAGAAAACCTAAAAAAAGAAAATGAATGCAGCCACCCCAGAACTGGTAAGCCGCAATATAAAACATGTTTGCTTTTGGGTTTAATACGACTTTAAAGTGATTGTAAAGTCTCAATGTTTTTTTTTTTTTTTTAATTAAAATAACAAACATTTTATACTTACCTGCCCTGTGTGGTGGCTTTGCACAGAGCAGCCCGGATCCTCCTCTTCTCAGGTCTATCACTGGAGCTACTGGCCCCTCCCTTCTGTTGAGTGCCCCCAACAGTAAGCAGCTTGCTATGGGGGGCACCTGAGCCGAGCCGCAGCTCCGTGTATTTATTCAGACACGGAGTTGCAGTTTGGCCCACCCCCTCTCTCCCCTGATTGGCTAATCCAGTTTGATTGACAGCAGCGGGAGCCAATGGCGCTGCTGCTGTGTCTCAGCCAATCAGGAGGCAGAGTGAGTCCCAGATGGCTGAGTCTCTTGTGGACATCGCTGGATAGAGATGGGGTAAGTATTAGGGGGGCTGCTGCACACAGAAGGCTTTTTATCTTACTGCATAGAATGCATTTGGATAAAAAACCCTTCTGCCTATACAACCACTTTAAGGCTCAACTAAACTCTCAGTTTAAAGTAGTATTAAACCCTCCACCCCCCCACCCCCTCAACTGGGGACCATGGAGCAAGAAAAAGCAATGCAGTCATCTACAGGACGAGCATGTGCAATTTTAAAAGCAAGACATGTTAGGTATTTATTTGCTCGGCGCAACATCAGCTTTTATTTTTTTCCCAAAACAATTGCATTTGAAAAACCTCTGCGCAGATACCACATGACCTATAAAATTGCAACACCCACCATTTTATTCTCTAGGGCCTCTGCTTAAAAAATATATAATGTTTGGAGGTTCTAAGTAGTTTTCTTGCAAAAAAAAAAAAGGATATTTTTATGTACAGTTTTTATGTACAGTATATATGAGAAGCGTCAGAATTGGCCCGGTGTTCATCACATTAAGAGCACATGGAACGAAATGGATATATTTAAATACATTATCAGATTATCAGGAGATCTTATTTGTACTGAAATAAAAGCACTCCTTTATATCTTGAACAGATAAATTGGTGATAAGAGGGGTATTAATCGTCATTAGAGTACAAAACGTAACTTAGAATTGTTGCGGATCGCCCCAATAAACTCTCCTCTTTTCCATGGGCAGCCTATGAACAATGTATCCAACTGGCAGAACTGGCAGCATTCTCTGCTGGAAAACCAACAGCAGGACAGCCAAGCACACCGCGTGTTTTGAGGCTGGAAGGCAATATGCTTAAATACAACCCAGCCAAGCAATGCAAAACACATTGAGAGCATTTAGCACACAGGATTAATCGAATTATAATTTAATCATCTGATCAAACACTCATTAGCATAATCACTTGAGGGGAAAGCTGCTGGAAAGAACAGGCAACGCAGACGCGGCGGCTCCCCGCACACAACAGAATAGCGCAGCTTTCACATACAATTGGGTGGGGGGAGACGAAGACAGGATCTGTCAGTGTGTCTGAGATTGTAGAGACCGCTATGGAAGGCTGCTGATTATGATGAAGAAAATGGCGAATAGTCATTGTTTAATGTTAAAGCGAAATTCCAGACAATAGATAAACACTAAAATAAAAAGATCAAAAAAAAAGTGAGCAACTTTTGTTGCACAATTCACTTAAAATCCAGACCTCTCCTTTTTCGGTCACAGATACCCTCAGTCTGATGGCTAGCATCACTCAACCCACTTCCTCTCTCTTAGGGGCCATCCCAAAACTGTTCCCACAAAGTTGGGAGCATGAAATTGTCCAAAATGTCTTGGTATGCTGATGCCTTAGGAGTTCCCTTCACTGGAACTAACTGGCCAAGCCCAACCCCTGAAAAACAACCCCACATCATAATCCCCCCTCCACCAAATGATTTGGACCAGTGCACAAAGCAACGTCCATAAGGACATGGATGAGTGAGTTTGGGGTGGAGGAACTTGACTGGCCTGCACAGAGTCCTGACCTCAACCCGATAGAACACCTTTGGGATGAATTAGAGCGAAGACTGCAAGCCAGGCCTTCTCATCCAACATCAGTGCCTGACCTCACAAATGCGCTTCTGGAAGAATGGTCAAACATCCCCATAGACACACTCCTAAACCATGTGGACAGCCTTCCCGGCAGAGTTGAAGCTGGTATGCACTGTTAGGGCAAAGGGTGGGCCAACTCAATATTGAACCCTACGAACTAAGACTGGGTTGGCATTAAAGTTCATGTGCGTGTAAAGGCAGGCGTCCCAATACTTTTGGTAATATAGTGTATGTAAGATAAGGGCCTTAGGGCTCATTCACACTAGCGGTTGGGGTGGCAATGTGACAGACCCAACTGGGACAGAGGCTTTTAGAGAGGACTAAGGGACAAGCCTCTTACCCAGCAATTACAGCCCATGGAGAAGAACAAGGGATTTTCTCTGCTTCTCCCGGTCAAGAGGTAATGGTGAAGAGCTCAGTTCAGCCTTTGATACCACAGAGAGAGCAGATCATTCTCGAATGATGGACAACAATGTGATGAACGCTGAGAGCGAGGCTTGGATTGATTCTCCAAATAAGGACAATGAAGCTTCCCTTCTGGAGTGGATGGAACGATATAATATTAATCTTGTACAGGTTAATGGTCAGAGGAAATATGGTGTCCTTCCTGCAGAGTTGGAGAAGCCCGTCCACTTGGGACAGAAATATTTATCAAGAAGCTCCCTCAAGAAATCTATGAAGATAAATTACTTCCACTTTTTCAGACTGCTAGAACATTATGTGAGCTTTGTCCCCTAGACTCTTGTAGACTGGTGCCGGACAGTCTGAGATGTTAACATTAACCACCTCTGCGCTATAGCCAAATAGACGGCTGCAGCGCGGACCTAATTTGCCGGGAGGGTGTCCATAGACGTCCTCATGTGCTCGAGCGGCCCGCGCGCCTCCTGCAGGGTGTGCACGGCGCGCTCTGTGATCAGCAAGTCTATGAGACTCAGATGATCACAGATAGGCGTAAGGGATCAATCCCGACCCCTTACCATGTGATCAGCTGTCAGCCAATGACAGCTGATCATGTGATGTAAACAGAGCCGCTAATCGGCTATTTTTTTTCCTCACGCTGGTAGCTTGAAGAGAAAAAAAAAAAGACGATCGGCGGCTGTGAGAGGGACATCAGTCCCGATCGTGGAGAGCCTCTGCAAAGGCTTCTGTGCCCAACTTTGCCACCTACCAGTGCCCACCAGTGCCACCTACCAGTGCCCACAGTGCCACCTATAAATGTAACCAATCAGTGCCTCATCACCAGTGCTGCCTATCTATTGCCATCTACCAGTGCTCACCAGCACCACCTACCAGTGCCCATCAGTGCCACCTACCAGTGCCAAATCAGTGCCACCTACCAGTGCCCCTCAGTGCCACCCATCAGTACCACCCATCAGTGCTGTCTTATCAGTGCCTATCAGTGTCGCCTTTTCTGTGCCTATCAGTGCAGCCCATCAGTGCCCATCAGTGCAGCCTCATCAGCGAATATCAATGAAGGAGGAAAATTACCTATTTGCAAAATTTTATAACAAACTATGAAACATGTTTTTTTTTTTTTTTTTTTTAAATGTATGTACGTCTTTTTTTGTTTGTTTAGCAAAAAATAAAAACCCAAGTGGTGATTAAACACCACCAAAAGAAAGCTCTATTTGTGTGAAAAAAAAACTGATACATTTCATTTGAGTACAGTGTAGTATGACCGCGCAATTGTCATTCAAAGTGCGACAGCGCTGAAAGCTAAAAATTGGTCTGGGCAGGAGGGGGGGTTTAGGTGCCCAGTAAGCAAGAGGTTAATTAGCTTAAAGTGGAGTTCTACCCACTTTTACAACTCTTCAGCATCCCTCACTAAACTGTGCACTGTAAAGGAATTGGATATTTTTAAATTTTTTTTCTCAGCACCTACTGTATATCTGCTGTATTCATTTTTCACTTCCTCCTCCCTGGCCATGGCCCATCACATCATTTCCTGTTTGCAATGCCTTCTGGGAAGGGACGGCAACTTCCTCTGACACTGCCGTTGCTATGGAAACCTGACCTGAAATGTATTACACTGCTTGTGCTGCACTGAGCATGTGCGAGATCTGCAAGGATGAGATCCAGATAGAAATACAGTCTGGCTTCAGATGCCCACACTTAAGATGGCCACGGCCTGCTGCAAGTTTATAAAATAACAAACTACTGCTATAAACTAACAAAACAGACCTTAGTTTACAGACTAACTTTACTAGAATACATTAAGCTTGTGTATTATAGGGGTATTTTTATTTAAAAAGTATAATTTCAGCCAGAACACCACTTTAATGTTTAGGTTTATGTTGACTGTTCCTTAGCTATGTTAATTATATTCCTGTTTACAGTTTGCACTGTTAAGGTAATGTTATCAGGTGCTACCTGATCTTGTGTGCTATAAATTGTGTGTGAATTTTCAATAAAGAGAGTTCCAGTTCCAGTTTGCATCCAAGCTAGTGCCGCCTAATCCTTGGGTGCTCAGCTATAATACCCGGTTCCTGGGTCCAGACTGGAGGAAGCTGTATTTTGACAGAAGCATCCAAGCTGGGTGATGGACGGTTCCGTCACAGTCAGTAAAGCCATGCTGTAGGCAGAGGCAGTAGCTGGGGGTGTACACATGATGCAACCATAATACCCCCTGAAGCTTTTGGTGGGCATAGCGCCCGCTGAATGCAACCCATTCAAATGAATAGAACTGCTCTGCAAACGCCCCAAAACCTTGTGCAATGCACACACTTGTGCCATGCTAGAGTGGGGATCAAGGGGTTAAAGGAGACATGGAGAAGGTAATACAAGCCTGTAAAATGCTCCCTGAAGAATAATCCGAACCTGGATCACTCTCCAGAGAGAACCGCTAGCGTGAACGAGCCCTTAGGCCCCCTATACACTTGGCGATGCAATTCTGCCCGCGATTCCAAATCACGTGCCAATTGGTGCAAACTGCGCAACACACGTTTGAGTGCCGTTCATTCTATATGCCACCCCAAAGGCAGTGCGATTTTGTCGTGGTTGCCATGCGTCAGAAACTCGCTGCAATCGTAGCAAAACCTCGATTTTAAAAAAAGGGCAACAAATGTGCGTAGGCCCTATTCACGCTTCATGTAGCGAGAACTCGTGGTCCCAGACGCGATTTTGAGTGAGCGATGTTTACGCTATTCTGTGTGTCACGCATAGGGAACGCATCCTGAATCGGGTGAAAATCGCGAGTGGGAACGCGAGTTCTCACTAAATGAAGCGGGAATAGGGCCTTAGATTGTAAGTTCCTTGGAGGCAGGGTTTGATGTGAACATACAAGTGTGTAAAGCGCTGCGTAAATCATTGGTGCTATATAAATCCCTGTAATTAATAAATAATAAAGGACCACATACTGGAATTTTTATCTAGGACACAAACAGTTCTGGTCCCACACAAGCTCTATGAAGCACAATCAAAGAAAATGACATAAATAATAATAATAATTACGACGGAAAGTCCTGCAAAGGCTTTCAAAAAGGCAGCTGACAGCTGTTGATTCAAAGCGCACTTCATTTAATGGTACACATTTATTTTTGCATATATTCCAAATATAGTTTTGAGGAATGAATTGAATTCCATGAGAAGATGCACTTACTGCTTATTGGACCCATAAAGAATGTTCCATTAAGGCCTAAATAGCTGTAAAAAGGCACTAAATGAGTGTCATAAGCTGGAAAACGGCTTATATCAAATAGTTTATGATCACCATGTGTTGGGCTGACTTTTTTATTTTATTATTTTTATTTTTTTTGGCATAAAAAATACTGAAAGTCCCAAATGACAACTCGGTACATTTTGCAGCCTCCTTGTAGAGAGGAAGGGGAACAGCTCGCATAATCGCTGGCACGTGAAGGGGGTCACATGGGATGCGCTGTACTAAATTTGCTTTCCAATTGACATTTCAATGCACATCAGTGTGAAGCGTCAACTGGGGGAAATCCCTGAGGAAAGCAGAGCCCGAATCCAGAGCACATTTCCAATGTTACTGCCATTTGTGCTCTTAAAGGGGAATTATAGCGATGCTGATTCGTAGAACCATAAAAAATAAAAATAAAAAACTCACACTTTCATTTTTTTAAAAATGTAAGTCCAATTTTCTATCTAAACCCAATAACAAAAATGCTATTGGTAGTTTTTTTTTTTTTTTCCCCTTTTAATTTTTTACCTAGTAACCCTGCCAGTGACACACTACCTGCCCTAGGGTGACAGCGCTGATAATAGCACTGGATTTCTACTGGGATCAACAGATTTATTTTGCACTATAGCAAAACACTATTAGGCGGCTTTCACACGTATAGTTCAAGGGTCTCAAAATTTTTCAGAATGGAGGCCACATTGTATATTTTACACATATTTGTGTGCCGAAAAAAAAAAAAAAATCAGTTTTTAAAATGAATACATAAGAATATATCCCCTCTTACATGCCAGAGTACCCAGCTGAGTCCCCCTTATAACAAGGAGTGCCCAGCAGAGACCATTACATTCAGAAGAGCTCCTTTTATCCAAGAGTGCCTAGCAGAGTCGCCCTTACATCCATAATCACCCCACAGAGTCCCCCCCCCCCCTTTTTTTATCCAGGAGTACTTAGCATGCCACCCTTTACATCCAGGAGTGCCCAGCAGAGTCCCCCCTTACATCTTTACATCCAGGAGTGTTCAACAGAGTCCCACTTTTATCCAGGAGTGGCCAAAGTGCCCCCCTTTTTTATCAAGGAGTGCCCAGCAGAGTGCCCCCCTTTTATCCAAGAGAGCCCAGCAGAGACAGCCTCACATCCAGGTGTACCCAGCAGAGTCCCCCTTACATCCAGGAGTACCCAGCAGAGTCCCCTGCTTACATCCAGGAGTGCACAGAAGATTCTCCCCCATTTTATCCAGGGGTGCCCAGCAGAGTCTTCCCCGTTCTATCCAAGAGTGCTCAGCAGAATTGCCTTTTTATCCAGGAGTGTCCAGCAGTCTCCCTTACATCCAGTATCACCCAGCAGAGTTTCCCCCCTTTTTATCCAGGAGTACCCAGCATGGTCCCCCCCCCCCCCCCACCTACATCCAGGAGTGCCCTGCATGGTTCCCCCCCTTACATCCAAGCAGTCCCCCCTTACGCCTTTATATTCTGGAGTGCTCAGCAGAGTCTATTTTATCCAGGAGTGCCCAGCAGTCCCCCTTACATCCATGTTCACCCAGAGTCCCCCCCCCCTTTGTTATCCAAGAGTACCCAGCATTTCCCCCCCCATCCAGAAGTGCCCAGCAGAGTTTCCCCCCCCCCCCCCCACACTATATCATTACATCCAGGAGTGCTCAGCAGAGTGCCCCCTCCTATTATCAAAGAGTGCCCAGCAGAGTGCCTCCCTTTTATCCAAAAAACAAAATCAACCTGATTTTCTTTGATTTTTATCAAATTTATTTTAATAAAATGCTTTTGGAGTAAAAATCTATCTAAAGATTTTTTCACTTAATATACATTAATAATTTAGTTTATTCAGCATGAAATTGAGCTTAGTTATGTAGAATGAGGCTGTGTATTCTGCAATATTTACATTTTTGGTAAACTCATTCAATGAATCCAAGCTCTGCAAGCTGAGATAACATGCACTGCATAAGTGCATAGATGCATTCACACAATTTCAAAGTAACCATGAGAAAAAAAAACAAAGAATATTCCTTTATCTCATTGTTTTGCAAATCTATGTACACTACAAACTGTATGATTGAATCTGTGCTGATATTGCTGTTTTACTAACCTGACAGCTTATTATTCTAAATAGGAAACCTTCATTTTGTTTGCAAATATTAAAGATTCTAACTACCAGCAAGAAAAAGGCCTTACATTTAAAGAGCACCTGTCATTTCAGATCCATCAAGACAGCACCTATTAGCGGGCATCCACTCACCCGCTGCTGCCACGTACCTCACCTTGTTGTGTCACTGCCGCATCCCCAGCCATCTTCATTAAACTGAATGGGGACTAGTGGGTTTGAACTTCTGTACAAAAATGGGCTTTGGAACATACCTCTTGGGACAATGTAAGGTCTTATAGGTCACTGCCCACAAATTATTTCATTAAGTTAATGCCTCATGTTTACTGGTAAGTCGATGTCTGTGGAAAGGAGACGTTTAATGTTGAATCCAATACAGCTTCATCACTTATTTCTTGATATACGTTTTAAATACATCTATGTCCTTTACCCTACTTTGAATTTCATAAGTAACTCTAGTGATTGAGCATACTTAAAAGGGAATCTTTAATGGTTTTGTGTCAGTTTAAATGTGGTTTTTTTTTTTTTTTTTTTTTTTTTTTAACGTTCATACATTTTCCACTATTTTATATATACACACTGTATATTGTTTCCTATTATATGTGTACAATCTTTGTTTTAAAATAAAGATTTTAATAGAGTCAAAAGGCAATATGGGTCATCAAAAGAGACAGTCTTTGTGATGAGCTTTGTCTGATTGAATCCTGCGACATGGCCCTTTGGTCACTTGTGTGTGTAAATTTCAGCTTGAATTATGCACTATTGTCCTGTCCCCTCAAAATAACTCAAACACACAGCCATTAATGTCTAAACAGCTGGCAATAAAAGTGAGTACACCCCTAAGTGCAAATGTTCAAATTGGGCCCAATTAGCCATTTTCCCTCCCCTAGGTCATGTGACTCGTTAGTGTTACAAGGTCTCAGGTGTGAATGGGGAGCAGGTGTGTTAAATTTGGTGTTATCACTCTCACTCTCTCATACTGGTGACTGAAAGTTCAACATGGCAAAGAACTCTCTGAAAAAAATAATTATTTCTCTACATAAAGATGGCCTAGTCTATAAAAAGATTGCCAAGACCCTGAAATTGAGCTGCAGAACGGTGGCCAAGACCATACAACCATATAACAGGACAGGTTCCACTCAGAACAGGCCTCACCATGATCGACCAAAGAAGTTGAGTGCACGTGCTCAGCGTCATATCTAGAGGTTGTCTTTGGAAAATAGATGTATGAGTGCTGCCAGCATTGCTGCAGAGGTTGAAGAGCCTGTCAGTGCTCAGACCATACGCTGCACACTGCATCAAATTGGTCTGCATGGCTGTTGTCCCAGAAGGAAGCCTCTTCTAAAGATGATACACAAGAAAGCCCACAGACAGTTTGCTAAAGACAAGCAGACTAAGGACATGGATTACTGGAATCATGTCCTGTGGTCTGATGAGACCAAGATAAACTTATTTGGTTCAGATGGTGTCAGGCGTGTGTGGTGGTAACCAGGTGAGGAGTACAAAGACAAGTGTGTCTTGCCTACAGCATGGTGGTGGGAGTGTCATGGTCTGGGGCTGCATGAGTGCTGCTGGCACTGGGGAGCTACAGTTCATTGAGGGAACCATGAATGCCAACATGTACTGTGACATACTGAAGCCGAGCATGATCCCCTCTGTTTAGGGACTGGACCGCAGGGCAGTATTCCAACATGATAACCACCCCAAACACAGCTCCAAGTCAACCACTGTCTTGCTAAAGGAGCTGAGGGTAAAGGTGATGGACTGACCAAGCATGTCTCCAGACCTAAACCCTATTGAGCATCTGTGGGGCATCTTCAAACGGAAGGTGGAGGAGCACAAGGTCTCTAACATCCACCAGCTCTGTGATGTCATCATTAAGCAGTGGAAGAGGACTCCAGTGGCAACCTGTGAAGCTCTGGTGAACTCCATACCCAAGAGGGTTAAGACAGTGCTGGGAAATAATGGTGGCCACACAAAATATTGACACTTTGGACATTTTCACTTAGGGGTGTACTCACTTTTGTTGCCAGCGGTTTAGACATTAATGGCTGTGTGTTGAGTTATTTTGAGGGGACAGCAAATTTACACTGTTATACAAGCTGTACACTCACTACTTTACATTGTACAAAGTGTCATTTCTTCAGTGTTGTCATATGAAAAGTTATTTTTTTTGTACAAAAATTAGAAAATATACACTATATTACTAAAAGTATTGGGACGCCTGCCCTTACACGCACATGAACTTTAATGGCTTCCCAGTCTTAGAGGGTTCAATATTGAGTTGGCCCACCCTTTGCAGCATTTTCCCCTTTGGATTCACCATCTCATCCCATGCAGTCATTTGAGCCCTGATGTAAAGGAACACCATACAGACCCTGAAATGTGTTGGATGTTATCCTAGATGTTTATAATGTAATGAATATTTTTGGACTGCAAAACCATTATGTGTGATGCTCCTACTTCTCTTTCCCTTCTGGACTCTCTCCCAAATGCCCTCTTTTAGAGACATTATTTTAATCTGAAAGCCATTGAGATGGAGTTATTGCACTCTACATAATAGATCCTACTCCGCTGAGAAGTAATATGAGGCAGCTGTGGATTGATACTTCCACCTACCATGTCCCATTGATATGTCCCCCACAAAGAATTTGGGTGGAGTTGTCCGAAGTTACTAGGGACATTAAACTATTTTCAAATAAATAACTGCAATACATTGGATTATGAGTGGTATTGGGTAACTACATTAGATCAGTTTTAAAATAAAAGATTAAATGGTTAATAACCTATACAGTGTTTTAGTATTGGCCTGCAATTGTTCTTTAAAGTGGAGATCCAG